>NC_068393.1:10399019-10757519 GCF_023724105.1 Carassius gibelio
GCACCGAAATACCCCCGAACCATCAAAAAATAAACAGCCATGGCTACTGCTTAACGGATAGCGAATTAAAACATCGACTGAAGTGAAAACACAATATGTCGCAATGCCTATATTATTATTATGATTTATTTAATTATTATTATTTGTTTTTATTTGTTTTGATGAAAGAATCAAGCCCGTAATGAACGTGACACACACACACACCGGGCGCACTCGGTCTTCCTGTAATAACTGTACACTGAAAACACATCACTCCCGGAGCACGACTGCTACACGGGGCTCACTAAATACATCTTACAGCAGATGACAACTCAGTTTAGCTGGCCAACCACACGTCTATCCCATCCTGATAAAGCGAAACGAGCAGAAACTGAGACGCGAAGATAAGCGGCATTCCCTCCTCGACTGCGAATTCGCGCTGGAGTCTATCTCGGAGACATTCAAGCGCTTTATTTCTAGGAAAGCTTCGTTCTCACCAAGCTATAGAAGTAAGTTCCTGCCCATTAGACTGTGCAAAAGACAAATGCAGAAGCAGAAGATTAGGATTTACGGAGGACGACCCCATTCTTCGGGGGAGAAAAACGGGAAAGAACCCACCATCCACGGGCGAACTCAACGTTCATGCTGTTGGAAAACGCTAAGGATGACAATACTTACAATTTTGGCATTAAAATGATCTGGAGGGCAGTAGCCGTTTCGTTTTCTGAAGCACATCCGTTTGTTTTGGGGCTGTTTTGTGGGTAGAATACAGTAGATGTTTTCCTCCAATGTTCCAGCTTGAGAATCGACACCCTTACGGAGACAGGCTGGGGATGAATTGCGCATGCGCTGATTTAGACAGTTCTACTCAGTCGATTGACGAAGGACTTCCTCAATTATTGTCATTTCCAGTGGAACTTTTCAAGTTGATCTTCCTTTAATCAGGCAGCTGAATTAGCACACAATGTGTTGATTAAAGTGTTTGTATAAAGGCTTTGTATTACTGAACTTTTATGCAGCCTATATCTTGACAATCATTTCCCTTTTGTGTTCTCTCTCTCTAATACACGTGAACAACCCTAGCATTCACTTAAATGTGCTTATGATATGTTTATAGGAACATTACCGTTTATTGAGGATTTCAATTACATAGAATTTATTTCAATCTAATCACCAGTAGCCAGATCAGTATTTCATAGATCATAATCATGTATTTAAACAAATCTTGTAAATTTCCAGCAGGGGGCGCCAAACACTAAGGTGTTCCCCCAACAGCATTTCTGCAAGATTCTTGAAGATAGAACAGTTCACTATCAAAGAAATGCAACTCAGCTGTGTGGATACTCCCATTTCATTGCTTTACATAATCGACATTATCGAGATTCTGCATACTTTAACTGATAGAGTGCAGCATTGCTACACCTGATATTGTAAAGAGTGAAGTAGGCCTACTGCATCTCTCTTGGTAAAGCTCCAGTTACTTCAGCAGTTAGAGGGTAACATAGGCCTCCTTTAGGTGATGGCTGAGGGTTACGAGGGGACATCTGTGTGATGGCCACTTGGTGTCAGTAAAGCTCTCTGGCTCTTTGGCTGAAACCCTATGCACCATTAAGATGCCCACAGTTTGATTTATCATATGATTGAATGCTTATCCATCCTAAAAGCACCTACTTTGCTGGGCATTTCGTTAGTGGGAGCAATAAGAATGTCTTTAAAAAGCATTAGGTAGTTAAATTCCTTTTAGGTATAAGTAATTGTAGTCTATGTTGTTAAGGCTACATGCAGTTTTCTGTCCTTTAAGTAGCAGCTCAGCTAATTGTATTATCTGCTTCCTGTCATCTTTGGCTTCATCCCCATCTTTAATATAAGACATGAAATTGACCTGAAGTGAATTAAATAATTTCATCCTCCCTCCTTTCTAATTGCAATGCTGACATAATGACTTTAAACCATACAGTAGTTACTGTAGGTTGAATTCTGGTTTAGTTTACCCGCCTCTGATGACGAGAACCAAAACGTTCACTCAGAGTGAAAACTGAATTCTGACAGTCAATTAGAATCCACAATGCTTTAAAGAGCTAGAACATTTAAAGCAACAAACGACATACCTGCAGTGCACTTATAAAAACAGAACATTATCATGCATTGGTGTTGATGCTAATATAGTTGGTTACCCTTCTTTCGCAACAAAGAAGCTTTTGTGGAACAGAAAGGTTCTTCAGATGTTAAAGGTTCTTTATGGAACCATTTAGACAAAAAGGTTCTTCTATGGCATCGTGAAGCAGCTTTATTTTTAAAAGTGTGTCGTTCTTGATGTGAACGGCCCACATTTGGTTCACTTTCTATTCAGGTTTAAAAACACTCAACGTTAGCTTTTGCTTATGACAACTATAAACAAACAGAGAACATAATGACAAAAATAAAACCGAAATGGGAATCGCTGGGGGAACATTCAGTGTTTGCTGGGAAAGTCCACGACATAACTAATAACAGCTAACAGCACAGAGAAAACATATTTGCATGAAAACAATGACAGCCAATCTGAATCCATCCTGCTTTATAAGAGCTTTAGAATTTGAAGCAGAAGACAACAATTTAGTTTTATTGTTTGTCGGTGTAGATGTAGTTATATAGTAATTGTTCTCGGTGTGAACAAGCCTAAAGTTTATAATTTTACTATGTTATAAGAATTGCAGAGTATAAAGACAAAGGCCCATTCACAAGGATTCACAAGGATATTAGGAGCTCACTTTCTATCATAACGTAAGCAATCTGCAAGGTTATTAGAGGGCAGTTCTGTTCCCCGGACACTCACACATACAGACTCATCATCTGCTCACAGTCCGACCCCCCGCTGCCAGGTTCACCCCCTGATGCTTCACAGACACTTCACACATAAAAAAAAGCCTTGCTGCCAGGAATCTGTGTTTGACTGCTACTGACATGTTCTTTACACTCACTTCTGTTTGCCGGTAATGTCTGTTTCTTTTTTCACCCTGGAAACCTCTGTGCCTCAGATGAAGACTTTCATTTTGTCTAGATGAGTTTTTGCTCTCGATCATAATCTGCTGAGATGGGATTACTGAACATCCAGTCTCCACTTTGTCATCCCCGTTTGGTTTCCACATGAAACAAAAGCTACTTTGGAGACATAAAAGACACTATAAAATACAATATAATAAGATCAGAGGTTTAGACTTCTGGTTATTGGAACTGCAGCACCATGTATTTTATATAGCAGTCCTAGTCTTCTAATCTAATACTGTTTAAATTTGAATTAATATTACTGAAAAATTTACAGAATTTAGGATACATGATATTGTATACAGGTTCCTGGTCAATACATATTCAATATATATAACAAATGCATATGGAAAAACTTGAAATTAAAACCTTAATGAGAATTTAAAACTTTGCCTTAGTATACTTACATAAATTGAAGGACTAAAATTAGTAAAACTGTAATAAAAAGCTAACTAAGAAATATTAGTAAACAAAAAAAATAAATAATAATAATAATAATAATAAACTAATAGAAAAGCACAACTAATAAAAAAGTAAATAAGACAATTACAAAAATGTAAACTCAAAGTAAAACTGAGAGCATTAAATAACTAATTCAAAATATTAACAAATACCACAATAGTGTAATATAACTAATATAAAAATAACATCACACTTAAATAAACACTAAAAATGCTACTAATAATAGCACTATACACTGGTTAAATGTAATGTATGATTCACATTTAGCATTTAAATGTTACATTTTAGTATTTAATATTTTATTTTTTATTTTTATTCTACCAGACAACACACACACACACACACACACACACAGACACACACACACACACACACATATATATATTCAAAATGTTAAAATAAAACTATAATAAAATAAACTGTAAATAATAATAAATAGACTGCTTTGTGGGTACAAACAAAACAAACAAACAAACAAACAATCACTAAGATGCTCAACAGAAGAAAGAAAGTCGTACAGGTTTGAAAAGAGTTGGAACAGAATACAAAATTAGTACATATGATAGTTCATTTTTGGTAAACTTTAGGTGAAAACAAACAACATTTACCTGTCACTTGTCTTTAATGAAAAACAAACAGCTGATGAAGCCCCTAAGTTTTCATAGAGATCAATGATTCAGGCACATTATATTTGAGTGTGCACTTTTCTCAACCAAACACAATAGCTTTTTCTGAATCTCTGAACACAATGAATGTTATGAGTCAGTCCCATCACTGTAGGGTCTCGCATGGCAGCTGCTGAACCAAGTATCCCAATGTCACCCAGATTACACTTGACACTCCATTGACATTTTCCATCTAAAGATAACATGACTTTGAAAGGACAGATTAGGATCCTTGTCATGATTCGCAGAAATGCTTTTTCTTTTTTTCTTTTTTTCATTGAGGAACCCTTTAGGGTGAAATAAAGGTTGAGACAAAACAGAAGTAGTCACTTAAATATCCACCTGCTGAGGGAGATAATGGGAATGCATTCCTCCACCTGTTCGAATATGTGGAGATTTGAGCAGATCCTCTCTCTTTTTCTCCGGTCATGCTAATTTAGGAGATATGCATCATGATGGTGATGGTCAATGTGAAATTGTCAGCTGGGAGCTGCTTAACATTACTACGACATTACAGCAGACAGAAAGGGGAAATGAAGCAAGATCTGCTCCTCCTGCCATTGTGGAAGAACATTTTAGGTCCTGACTGGCAACCTTGCTTCATTTATAATAAAAGTATTGGCTATCTATGGGATTTTTAGACGTTTTAGGCAAATGTATCCACCTGTAACTGGTGCAGTCTGTGTGTTGTTTCTTCCTCTCTCTCATGGGGAGTAGCTGCTCCAGGTGCTCAGCCCTCTGTGCATTAGACTGGCATGAAATCATTGAGTTAATTTCCTGCTCCTGGACATTTGCAGATGAGAGAGAGAGATTAGACTTTTAGGGAAGCATCGAGGAGGCAAAGGCTGTATTGAATTTCCTTCTGAAGATTTGGGTGAGATTTATATCATTAATTTGTTCACACTTGGGTAACTGTGGGGGTCATGTTTTTTATTTATTTTATATATATATATATATATATATATATTTATACAGTACAGACCAAAAGTTTGGACACACCTTCTCATTCAAAGAGTTTTCTTTATTTTCATGACTATGAAAATTGTAGAGTCACACTGAAGGCATCAAGGGCTATTTGTCCAAGAAGGAGAGTGATGGGGTGCTGCGCCAGATGACCTGGCCTCCACAGTCACCGGACCTGAACCCAATCCACACTCAAAAAAAAAAAAAAAAAAAAAATTGTTGAACGAACTTAATTAAATTAAGGAAAGGTTTTCCACGAAATTTTATTACATTGTTCCAACAAGATCTAATTTGTTTGATATGATTTGTTGTAAACTTGTTGTATGAACTTGAATTTATTTAGTCAAGACTTCTAAAAAAATAAGTGTTATTCCTAATAGATAAAGTTTTGCCATCACTAATAGAGAAAATCTTTTCAGGTTAACTAGGTCTAATTTTGCCATGCCAACTCTAAAAAATAATGCCCTGTTAACTACATTTAATTGTGTCATGTCTAATATATCTAACAAAGCCATGTCAACAATATACATTTTTGTCCTGCCTACTAGATAAAATTGCCAACATTATAATGAAAAAGTGAAAGTGAGAAAGTGACATGACATTCAGCCAAGTATGGTGACCCATACTCAGAATTTGTGATCTGCACAATGGTAACTCTCACAAAATACACCAATATAAAGTATTTTAAAATGTCCACATAATAGAGCATTAGACATGAAAAAGTCTCCTTATTATCACATTTTACTAAAAACTGCATAAAATAACACTTTATTTCAACATTTTCTCTCCCCATATCCAGTCCTGTGCAAAGCATGATGGGAAGTGTAAAACGTATTTTGATTGAAACATGTTCTTTCAAAATGAAAACTTTATGTTAAACCAACGAGTGACACACACAATAATGTTGAACTGAAAAATAGCCAAAATGGCATTAATTCAACATGAATTGTTCAGGTAAAGTGAACAAAACTGAAAAATCATTTTTTTGAGTGCAGATGGTTTAGGGGTGAGCTGGACCGCAGACAGAAAGCAAAAGGCCCAACAAGTGCTAAGCATCTCTCGGGGAACTCCTTCAAGACTGTTGGAAGACCATTTCAGGTGACTACCTCTTGAAGCTCATCAAGAGAACGCCAAGAGTGTGCAAAGCAGTAATCAAAGCAAAAGGTGGCTACTTTGAAGAACCTAGAATATGAGAGATTTTCAGTTGTTTCACACTTTTTTTGTTATGTATATAATTCCATATATAATTCCACATGTGTTAATTCATAGTTTTGATGCCTTATATATATATATATATATATATATATATATATATATATATATATATATGCATAATAAAGATGCACTCTTTACAATAAAATATGATGATGATGATGATGATTATTATTATTATTATTATTATTATTATTATTATTATTATTATTATTATTATTATTATTATTATTATTATTATAATCGTTAAAGTTTTTCCTAAACAAATTACTTTTGAAAAATTAAAGTAGCAACAGATTGATTTATTATGATTTATTAAGACATCATTACCATTAATATTACTATAGTTAGGTCAAGATTAAATAAATAAATAAAACCTTAACTTGAAGATAGTGTAATATTAATTAAATAAAAGGCCACTTAAATATAGGCTACTTACTACACTTGCATGACTATGTTTCTTTACACACTTTAGTACACTTAAAAAAAAAAAAAAAAAAAAAAGTGTATTTTGCAATTTTATCTGTTGTTATATTTCAAATGTCCTTAACTGCAACCTTATCATTATAAATATGTAATTGTAAATATATTTAAATACATGACATATACGTTTCAGTAGAAATGATATTAAAGTACATTCAGTCTCACTTAAGTATTTTTTTTTTTTTTTTTGTATTTTCTAATAAGTAGCCACTTTTAAAGGTATGCCTTACAAGTAACCCAGCGAAGCAGTTTTATTTTGCATGTGTATGCCCCATGGGGTAGAACTCTAAAGATCACACGATCAGCTAAATATGTTTAGACTATTACATGTGTAAGAAATAAATAGCCTAAATCATGGCTGACTATGCACAAAAATCATTACTGCTAAAACAGCTACTGCTCTTTTCTTTTTTTCATTCACAACAATAACAAACTGTAGGCTACAAACTGTAAAAAAACTAACAAACTTTTCAAATGCCCAGCTAACATTCATTTTATTATTATAATTATTATCATTATCACTATTATTATTATTTACTGAATGAACATTGTATTAACATTAGAACGTAACTTTGAAGGAACGTTAGTCAAAATTCTAAGAATGTTGTTAGCTGGGTTGGCCTATCATGTTCACTTTTTTAAGCTAAAACAATTATTGAAGTGCACTTTTCAAGGTTATACTTATAATTATTTAGGAAATGTACAGAGTGAAAATGGTTTTAAAGTAGGCCTAGGTTAATGCGCCAGATTGTTTTTTTTTTTTTCAGCGTAGGCCTATACCCGTTCACTTCTCTCTTGCACACTATAAACACTGTTGACTTAAATGTTTCTAAAATGTCAAATTTAATGTTTAATTAGTAAAAATGAATAATGTGGTTGAATAAGGAAGCAATTCGATGGATCAATCATTCATAACGCACAAAAGATACTTTTCTGCGTTATGAAGTTTTAAAAACCTCATCGTAACATTTTAAGCAAACATGTTCAGATGCATCTCTGCTCATTTCTTTAGATATAAACATCCCAGGTTTCTGAATAAAACATAAAACTATACTGTATAGGATGTGTGAATTGTATTTAAGACTAATTTAAACTTTTTACCTCACAAAACCCAAAGCAGCTCCTCCCTTCTGTCACAGAAGAAGTAAACTTTTGCTGTTTACTAAAGTCGATGACATGATGACCTGTTCTTTGTCTTGTAGACAAAAGCAATGAACGAGTTCTGTATCGTAAAAGTGTGTGAAATGATATTGTAGTATTCGGATCCTATAACAGACTGAAACGCGTTTCAGTTCATTTAAACAACAACTCGCACGTGCTGACATTATATTATAGTGTTCAACAGAGCCGGTTCTAGACATTCGGAGACCCCAGAGGCAATATTCATGTTGGAGACCCCCCACAGAAATAGCACTTGAAACAAATATGATTCCTAACCTTTTTATTTATACAGTTCATTTTAAATGTTGTATATTTTTACTTATACAGTGCCGGTTAAAAGTCTGGTGGACACCTTACTGTTTTTAATGTTTTTGTTAGAGGTCTCTTATGCTCATCAAGTCTGGATTTATTTGAGAGAGAGATAAAAAAAAAAATCCTATATATATATATATATATATATATATATATATATACCTGGAATAATGAAATATTATTACAATTTAAAATAATAGTTTTCAAGTTTACTATACTTTACAATAAAATCTATTTCTGCGATGCAAAGCTGAATTTTCATCAGCCACACACGATCCATGAATATGATTATTATCAATGTTGGAAACAGTTGTGCTGCTTAATATTTATTCATTATTATTTTATAACCTGTGATACTTTTTTAAGAATTCTGGATGATTAAAAAGTTGAAAAAAATTAAAATAAAAACAAATAATAGAAATGTTCAACTATCACTAGTTTTTGAACATTGAGGCACTTTGGGATACATATTGTATCATGGTAATTGAAACTGCTAATCATTCAGTACCATGTTATTGGTTGCACTTTATTTTACAGTACATGTACTTACATGTACTTATAGTGTACTTACAGTGTATTTATCTAAGAAAGTTCTGGTAACACATTGTATCTACATGGGGTAGGGTTAGGTTTAGGGGTAGGTTCAGGGTTAGTACCTAGTTATTACATAGTTATTGTAATTACTATAATAAGTGCATAGTATGTAAATGAGGAACAGGACTGTAAAATAAAGTGCTACCGTGTTATTTATAAAAGTATTCCCATTTGACACCACGGTACCAAAGTAGTATAAGTGATCTTATATGGCATATGTTTAACTAAACCATGTTAAGAAACAGATGAAGTGAACAATAACTGCATCCAAAAATAAACAAATAATAGTAATTTGCATGTGTCTTGGCTGGTCAATATGTTTCTGTAAAGGGAGGAGCAGATGATTGGCACGTCCCAGCTCCTCCTCATGACAGGTGCTTAGAAGATGAGAGACGGGATACACGCTGTCTGTTCGCATTCTGTTCTGCAATGAGTAAACGAAAGAGGACAGGAATTCAAACATACACACACTTCCTGAAAACTCTCTTTTCTCACCTCCCTCTGTTGGTTATAATTGGTGCACCGCAGGAGCTGCTACAGTAGAGGCAAACTGGACTGGCTGCTCATGTCAGCATGCGATTAACATTGATCTCAGCATGCTGTGCAAAGTTCAATGTTCTCCATCACTATGGATCCCGCGGAAGCACACTGAACCCCGGCTGTAATCTGTGAACTACCTGAAAAAACATTCTTAGCGGAACATTATATACCATTATACAACTTAGTTTCCATGGCAATACAATGGACAAAACCCTATGACAACCATAAATTGATGATAAAAACTTTACAGCTCAGATAGTGAAATATTACAGTTTTAATAAACTCAAATTTGTTCAAATAAGGCTCGCAAGAAGATTTCATTTATTTCAAATGTATGAGGTCGGTATATAAACATGGTTATTGTGTTTATGGTCATTATAAAAAAAAAATATTTTTGTAAGTACTATATTATGTAATTGTCAATTGTTTCATTAGGTGTGACTGGCAAATACACATCACTTTTATTTGAATAGTTTTATTATTATTATTTAACCATTTTAGTTTTTATTTTATAAGTTTACCATTTCTTTATTTTTTATTTAAGGAGTCGATTGAACTTAATTAACCCTGAATGAAACTATCACTGCTTTGTAGAGGGAGGACAACCTGTCCATCTCTTTCAAAACTTCAGTTGCTTGCATGTGTGTGCGTGTGCAGATTTCCAGCAATAATCTGACACACTCACTCTTTGAGTGTAATTCATGCTGCTTAGTAATTGTATTTAATAGAGCGAGAGAGGGAGGAAATATGACATATTTCTCTTTAACAGCAGGACATTTATTTATGCACCGCTGAGTGTGTCTTTGTGGGCATTTAGGATGCTAAATATTGAATATATTTTTTGTCCTTTAAAAACAAACAAACAAACAAACAAACACATAGCCATTAGCCTGTAGTTAACATCACAGCAGGGCAAGTTTGGACCCTGAAAAGCAAAGAAGATTAACATTCAGCTGTGGAGTATTTCTCACCACAACCTTCGTCTCGCAGACCTGCCAAAGTCAGAGAGCGATGAAGAAGAAAATGAACCTGCGATTATTGGAACCTGAGTGTGAGGGTGACTGTTCTGATGAAGGTTCACCTTCAGCAAATATAGGAGGACGCACATGTCCAGATGGAATGATGGATCACGGTTGAGCTGGCCCTTGGTCCTCCCACATGTTTACCATTTGTGGCTTTTAATGATTTATATTACCTCTAGGTGTTTTGTCAGGCTTCAGGGCCAAGGTATCGATCTGGGGGTGATTTGCTTGTCTGGTTTGTACAACCTTTCCCTGGGGTTGAGCACCGTTCAGTCTTCAGATCTTCTCAACAAATACATTAGCTCAATGATCCAACCAAATTTATGATCTAGAATCTAGATCAAGGGTGCTCAGCCCAGCTTCTTTCCTGCTAACATGCAATCCCCCTCTATTAAACACACCGACCCTTTAAAAGCAAACCCAAAGACATTGACTAGCTGGTTTGTGTGTGTTCGATTAGATATGGGTTTGAACTCTAGTAATTAGGCAGTTAGATCCCCAAGAGCAATTTGAGAATGTAGTTATAATGAAATGTTCATTGTGAATTCTAAGGGTATTTCACACTGTAACTAGCAACATATATTTTATTATGGAAAGAACCAGCTTGTGTACTCTGTCCTTTTTAGGGACATGTTTTGTGACATCACATCTTGTTTTTGGTTTGTTTAGATGCCTTTATTGCGTGTTATGTTCATGTAGTTGTCTGGTTATGTTCACCAGAGTTTGGAAGTGGATTGAGAAAATGCAGGTCTCAGTTCACTTGTTTATTGCACACCAGTGTTGGATGGCAGTATTCACACTAATTCATACTTATGAACCACACTAACAGAGCTATCCACTGCAATCCATTGTTCAACAATACAGCATTGGCTCAATCAGTGATCTAATATTGGATTGGGACTGTCTCTTTGTGGACCAAATGAAGACTTTCTGAGTGTTTGGGAAACCTGTTCCTAAACCCCCATTGGGAAGGTTTGTGAAATGATAAAAAATTCTGTTTAAAGTCTTACATAAATCCGTAAAAGTATAAACTGTTGAATTCAAATCACTGGAAAATTACACTGAAACTTCCTCTGTTTGTGTTTCTTGAATAACGCCCATTACTTTTGAAAATAACATGCTTTAAAACGTGTTGTTCATGAATGAGACGAGGGCAGTTTGAGCCAATTTGATGCCTAAAACAAGAGATACAGCCCAAGCAATCATACTGCTGATGGATTTTTTTGTGCTGGATATATCTAGCATTGTGAGCGATAATTGTTTGTGTGATGTGTGGGTTATTCTGTGCTAGAGAAAAAAATAAAATCGCTGAAGTGAAACATTGCACAGTGGGTGTTTAAAGAGAAGACTCATGTGGACTTCACATTAGGCAAAGACTAGAGCCAGAGAGAGATGCCAATGGCTGGGAAAAGCCTAAACAGAGTAAATAGATGCCAAATTTGCCATTTCACAGTTTACAATTTCCACACATGCCGTTAAATGTTGCTATAATTGATCTGTCATGCAATAGCGTGAATGAAAATTGTAAAATATTTATCTATGATTAATGCACACTAAATTTCTCCAATGAATTTCTCCATTGAAGATGAGATGGCACCCCATGGACATCAAGCATTTTCTTTGTCAAAATAAAATTGCAACACATTGCTAACTTAAATTGGCAACAATCATCTTTTCATTCTGTCAGTCAGCCATCTGCTTATACATTATGTTAGCATTCATCTCTTCCTCACAGCGATTCTTCCCTCTCTCGTCTTAATTCATTCTTTCCATCCATCAGATTTGCAGAGTAGAGTTGTATAAATACAAGCTAAATCTCAGTGACAAGCCTTTCCACCTGCGCTATGTTTGATTTCATGGCACGTCTAAGGATTTTTTTCAGCTTTCGATCTCTTAAACTATTTATGACTCATAAATCTACATGAAAATAATGAGATATTTTATACGGAACGTTTGTTTTAATGTATGTGGTAATTATTAAAGAGGCTCATGCGCATCATGGAGGTGTTGAAATTCTAGAGGATCACAGTGATTTATTGTTTCTCTTGTCGTTAGTTTTCATGTTTTACTTGGTTTCGCTTAGGGATGCCTGATTTATTGGTACAATATTGGCTATACAATACACATTTGGTTGTCCTATTGTTCAGGTGTGTGTTGTTAATAATCCTTGTTTGCTCGTGTATTAAAGTTGCTCTGTTTCTGTTCATTGTTGTTGGGTCTCTTCAATATTGGATACTCTTTTATGGATTATTTGGAATTTTAAATATCTGACAATATTTGTCCGAGTTACAACTATTTGAATATCTGGAATGTGAGGGTGCAATATATTTACAGTAGGAAATGTACAATATATCTCCATGGAACATGATCTTTACTTAATATCCTAATCATTTTTGGCATAGAAGAAGATAACTTTGACCCATACAATGTTTTTTTGTGGCTATTGCTACAAATATACCCCAGCGACTTAAGACTGGTTTTGTGCTCCAGGGTCACATTTATATATAGCTGTAAATGAAAAATATAATTTATTTATATAATAAACATCTTTAAATCAATAAATCAAAAGTTTTATATTTCTACATTAATTTGATTGTCCTTCGCAGTGCTTTATGGGGTTGTGGTTCTTTTCCCCTAAAGTCAAATTTGCACCTTATTTTCAAATAGTTTTTGCTAATTTGTAATTTTGTGTTTAACCTCGTAGCTGGTTGATTTGGTTCACATTGCCCATTTATTGACTTTCAGCCATAACATTACAAATACTTACTGTCTTATCATAGTGACCAGAATTTGTATTTCACAGCATCTATAATTTCTATTTTGAAAATCGGTCTAAAATCCTGAAAAAAACATTCTGAATGGCTGTAACTGTGCCATGTCACAGAGGAGTCTCGCTTTCATTGTGGACGGACACATTTCATCTGCCTCAAAATAGGAGACACATGAGCAGCAAGTACATATCCATTCTCCCCCATGCCACCCAATAGTGTCTGACTGAGGGTGAACCAGTGAGAGAAGGAGGGTCACCAGTCCAGGTGTTGCTAGGAGACAGTCTATTTATTGGAGCCCTTTAGTCTCAGTTTAGTTTTGATAAGTGACATGCAATAACATCACACACTGTCGAGAGAGCTGGTCATAAATCACGCTCTTCACAAAAAGAGTTCAATTGGACAGTGTTTGTGTCTGTGTTTCTGATGTAAACAGTGACTTTTTAGATATCTCTTGGAGGCTTCTTGTATAGGTTTGCTTTATAGATTGATACACACCCCTCGTTTTGAATGATCTTAAATTCTTTGTGCGTTTTACCATGGATGATGGATGTCTTTAATACTTTGTGAATGTCCCTTAACTTTGCTGACAGCTCAGGCAAAGGACAAATTTATGGCGTCTCTTGTGACGTGTAAAAACTCTCACAAACAGACCTTGCAACTCACCTTGCAGCTGTCTGTTTCTTTTAATATGGTGTCTTATAAATCAAATGATGTCAGTGCATTAAAACCATTAGAAGTGCACTAAAAAGACAATGCTTGTTGTGCTTATGCATTGCGTTTGTTTTCTATATGGCAATTTTTCATTTTTGTGTGTCATTGTACACACTCTTTGTGTCTGTTTGTGTGCAGCAGTGATGTATGGTGTGGCTCACAAATGCTCATAAAGTTTTATTTTTCTCTATCGACCAGCTCTGCAAAAAGCACTTCACGCGACATGGCCAACAAGGACGTGGTAATACATACTATAATATTTTGTTGTATGAATTGATGTGTTTAATAAGGTTTTTATTGTATGCTATTGCTGTTTTGGGTATTTGTTCTAAATGTCCCCTACATGGACTTGAATGATACCTCAAATTATGTGGATATGTTCTTACTTTTCCAGATAAATTTAAAAGCACTTTGAGGAATGGTGTCCAGTAAAACACCAGTCATCATCAGTCTGGCAAGGGGTAAGCTGCCTCAAAGTGGCAGAAAAGCTGTGTTGACCCTCCTACCAAAAAAAAAAGGAGATCTTGGAGATATAAGATATAAGATGTCTTTTAAAGGACGCTTATAATTAAGTGGCCTTTTCGTTGTGGCACAAGTTGCTTGTTTGGACCCCTGTTAAGTCTGCTAACAAAACGTTTAATCCACGGTAAACGATTGGATTTAACAAACAATTTCTTTCTTCCCGGACTAAGGAAGTTTGCAAATGCATGTCTAAATGTGAACTGCAGCCATTGTTTGCCGTGATCCAAACTGTGCTGTCATTGCCACACATGCTCAAGCTCTGGCTGAAAAGGTACATGCCATTCCTGACAGGAGGCCAACAGTGCAGCTTGGGGCCACATTCGTGCCAAGATCGTTTGCTATGTGTGATTGAAAGAGGGACTCGAGCCATGACTAAAGACCAGAAGATCAGAGAGGTTTTGAGCAAGAGCAAGTTTTGCAGTATTCTGAATGTAGTTCAGTAATTCAATTCACCTAATTTAAATGTATTATTAAATAAAAAAAAAATAAAAAATAAAAAAAAACAAAAAAAAAAACAGAAAAATTTGGATAAGACAGATATATTAATTATTGGACCAAAAAACACTACACAGAATCTTGTAGATTACAATTTGCATCTAGACGGATGTACTGTTACTTCCTCTACAGTCAGAAATCTGGGTATCATATTAGACAGCAATTTGTCTTTTGAAAATCGTATTTCCAATGTTACCAAACTGCATTCTTCCATCTTAGAAACATTGCCAAGCTACGAAACATGTTATCTGTTTCTGATGCAGAAAAGCTAGTTCATGCATTCATGACCTCTAGACTGGACTATTGTAATGCACTTCTAGGTGGTTGTCCTGCTTCTTCAATAAACAAGCTACAGGTAGTCCAAAATGCAGCAGCTAGAGTCCTTACCAGGTCAAGAAAATATGATCATATTACCCCAATTTTACAGTCTCTGCACTGGCTACCTATTAAGTTACCTATCAGTTACAAATTATCATTACTTATGTACCTATAAGGCCCTAAATGGTTTAGCTCCTGTGTACCTAACTAGCCTTCTACCACGCTACAATCCATCACACTCCCTAAGGTCACAAAACACTGGACCTTTTGGTAGTTCCTAGGATAGCAAAGTCCACTAAAGGAGGTAGAGGTTTTTCACATCTGGCTCCCAAACTCTGGAGTAGCCTTCCTGATAATGTTCAGGGTTCAGACACACTCTGTCTGTTTAAATCTAGATTAAAAACGCATCTTGTTCGCCAAGCATTCGAATAATGTATCTCTTAAATTGTGAGTGTAGTTGCATCTGATCAAATGTGCATTATTATTCATTAGCTTGGGTTAAACTAATTTTAGTTTGTTGGATCAGCAGCTATGCTAATGATGTCTCTATTTTGTTTCTATGTTTTGCCACGGGATTTACATCCCGTGGTAACTAGGATTTACACAAGCTCCAGTCTGGACCCAGAACACCTGAGAAGAGATGATGCTGACCCTCAGAGGACCTCAGATGATGCTAACCCTGAATCAACAAACAGAACTAACAAATATTGCTACAAGTGTGATTGCATCACATAACAATTATTAATTAATAATATTAATAATGTTCATCGTATAACTGACTATGTCTTGTATCATTTTTTTTTCTAAAAATCCTGTCAAACGTGCACAAACTTGCAGTCACCACCATAAGCTACTACTAAATATTGTAGAAACATAATTTTCTGTAAAGTTGCTTTTTTAACGATTCGTATTGTAAAAAGCCCTATACAAATAAACTTGAATTGAAAACTTGAATTTAATTGAATAATAGGTTTCATAAATAAAAATAAAAAATCCACCAAGGTGTAGAATATACATGGTTTGTGTGTGTGACTGTGTTACATCAGCCAGATAAAGTTTCCAATTGAGCTTTTCTGTTTTCCTCTGGTGTATTGTCCAGACTAAAAATGAGACTTAGATAAACCAGATTTAAAATTCAGGTGGGCATGGATGCATAAGGTGTTTGTCTGAGTATTCATGTTAACAGTCAGATGGTAGCGGTGCTGAGGCGGGTGATTGAGTTTGATTGGATCTCATGGTGTGGACTGACACACCTGGCATCTGTCTCTCTCTTTCCCTCTCCCCATCAGTCATCTCCAGAATCTGTCTCCGTCTCAAGCCATATGCACCTGTCAGACAGAGATACTGCTCAGTTATGATATTACCATAGTGACAGAGGGACAGGGAATAGGTAGCCAGTGTCATGCACACATGAGTGCACTTTCTATTTGTATAAAGATTACAGGTGGAAACTTGCTAAACTGTCCTCAGCTTGAGTGCAACTGTGGGATATGTTTCATATGCTCTAAAATTACATTAAATTACATTTCGTCATTTAGCAGACACTTTTATTCAAAGCGACAAATGAGGACAATGGGAGCAATCAAAATCAACAAGAGACCAATGATATGCAAGTGTTATAACAAGTCTCTGTTAGCTTAATAGTACACATAGCAAAGGTTTTTTTATTATTATTATATAATAAATAAAAAGAAAACAGACAGAATAGAAAAATAATAGAGTGAGGTGTAGGTGATATTGAGAGTCGGAAATAAAAGATCTCTCATTTTGTATGTGTATTCACATAGGGATAGTTAAAATAGGAATCAACAATATCCATCCATCCATCCATCCATCATCTTCCTCTAATCCGGGGCCGGGTCGCGGGGGCACCAGTCTAAGCAGAGACGCCCAGACTTCCCTCTTCCTAGCCACTTCTTCCAGCTCTTCCGGGGGGACCCAGAGGCGTTCCCAGGCCAGCCGGGAGACATAGTCCCTCCAGCGTGTCCTAGGTCTTCCCCGGGGCCTCCTCCAGGTGAGACGTGCCTGGAACACCTCCCTGGGAAGGCGTCCAGGAGGCATCCAAAATAGATACCCGAGCCACCTCAGCTGGCTCCTCTCGATGTGGAGGAGCAAAGGCTCTACTCTGAGCTCCTCCCGAGTGACTGAGCTTCTCACCCTATCTCTAAGGGAGCACCCAACCACCCGACAGAGAAAGCTCATTTTGGCCGCCTGTATCCAGGATCTTGTCCTTTCGGTCATGACCCACAGCTAATAACCTTAGGTGAGAGTGTGAACGTAGATTGACCGGTAAATCGAGAGCTTTGCCTTACAGCTCAGCTCCTTCTTCACCACGACAGACCGGTACAGTGACCGCATTACTGCAGAAGCTGCACCGATCCGTCTGTCAATCTCACGTTCCATCCTTCCCTCACTCGTGAACAAGACCCCAGTAATCCACCCTTTTCCGACTGAGAACCATGGCCTCGGACTTGGAGGTGCTGATTCTCATCCCAGCCGATTCACATTCGGCTGCAAACCGTCCCAGTGCACGCTGAAGGTTCTGGTCTGAGAAGGCCAACGCGACAACATCTTGTCATTTATGAACAGAACAACAACATTTATGAACAGAACCGGTGACAAAGGGCAGCCCTGCCGTAGGCCAACATGCACCGAGAACAGGTCTGACTTACTGCCCGCAATGCGAACCAAGCTCTTGCTCCGGTCGTACAGGGACCGAACAGCCCTAAGTAGGGGGCCGCCGACCCCATACTCCCAGAGCACCCTCCACAGGATGTCGCGAGGAACACGGTCGAATGCCTTCTCCAGATCCACAAAACACATGTGGACTGGTTGGGCAAACTCCCATGAACCCTCCAGCACGCTGGAAAGGGTATAGAGCTGGTCCAATGTTCCACGACCGGGATCTGAGGTTCCACTATCGGCCGAATTCTCCTCTCCAGTACCCTGGCATAGACTTTCCCGGGGAGACTGAGAAGTGTGATCCCCCTATAGTTGGAACACACTCTCCGGTCCCCCTTCTTGAAAAGAGGGACCACCACCCCGGTCTGTCAGTCCAGAGGTACTGTCCCCAACCGTCATACGATTTTGCAGAGGCGTGTCAGCCAAGACAGCCCCACAACATCCAGAGACTTGAGGTACTCAGGGCAGATCTCATCCACCCCCGGTGCCTTGCCACCGAGGAGCTTTTTAACTCCCTCGATGACTTCAGCCCGGGTGATGGACGAGTGCTCCTCTGAGTCCCCAGCCACTGCTTCCTCAATGGAACACAAGTCAGTGGGATTGAGGAGATCCTCGAAGTATTCCTTCCACCGCCCGACGATATCCCCAGTTGAGGTCAACAGGTGCCCATCTCCACTGTAAACGGTGTTGGTAGGGCACTGCTTCCCCCTCCTGAGGCGTCAAACATTTTGCCAGAATCTCTTCAAGGCCAACCGATAGTCTTTCTCCATGGCCTCACCGAACTCCTCCCAGGCCTGATTTTTTGCCTCCACGACTACCCGGGCTGCAGTCAGCTTGGCCTGCCAGTACCTGTCAGCTGCCTCCGGAGTCCCAAAAGCCATCCAGGGCCGATAGGACTTTCCAGCACCCCTCCCAGAGACTCCAAGAGGGCCAGGTAGTCCGCACTGCCATACGGCCCGTAGGCACAAACGACAGTGAGAGACCTATCCCTGACTCGAAGGCGCAGGGAAGCGACCCTCTCGTTCACCGGGGTGAACTCCAACATATGGCTGCTGAGCTGGGGGGCTATTAGCAAACCCACTCCAGCCCTCCCCCTCTCACCATGGGCAACTCCAGAGTGGTAGAGAGTCCAGCCTCTCTCAAGAAGTGTGGTTCCAGAGCCCAAGCTGTGCATGGAGGTGAGCACGACTATCTCTAGTCGGTACCACTCGACCTCCCGCACAAGCTCAGGCTCCTTCCCAAATAGGTGACATTTCACGTCAAAAAAAAAAAAAAAAAAAAAAAAAAAAAAAAAAAAAAAAGATTGTTAACAGCTGGTCATTGAGCTAATTATGGTATATCGGACTGGAAATTCTAACTATCGTCTATCATTAGTCGACCTCAAATATGAATTATTTTAAATTGAAACAACTTGGCCTCTTTTTAACCTAGATAAATGTGAGCTAATAGGTGCATACCCAAGTATTTGTGTGGAGTGTGGAATCTTTAGCATGGCATGGAGGCACCGGAGGGAACACACACATTTTTGAACAGTGGAAACAACTTAGAATACAACCTCATTTTTGCTCAAACAGATAATACATAATTTGAATGAACTATGAATGTGAAACTGGGAATAGCCCTGGTGAATTACAAGAAATAATCTAAAAGCATCTAAAATTGTTTATGCAACTACCCAAATGCAGCTTAATCTTGTCACTCTGTGGTCAGAGTGTGTCCTACAGGTACAAGACATGTTATTTAGTTTACGTTTACTGCTTGCAAACCTGATTTAAGCACCTATTAAGCTCTTCTTTGGCTCAATTAGATTTAGTTGGCTTGGAAAACAAAACCTGTCCATGGGTCCCCAGACTCGCTCTGAGAAACAAACCAATTGTTTACAATCACTGTTCAGAATGTTTCTCCAGGGATGCATTTGACCATCTGTAGAATTTAACCTGAGACAGAGGGAGCTGTTTTGCACTTCTCAAATTCATTTTGAAGCATTCGTATAGTTAGTTAGTATTTTGTACTTTATGTATTAATTTATGTATAGGTATATATTTAGTATATTTATATACAAAATCTGTCAGTAGGTTAGTTGTGTTTAGGTTTATACTGTTTAACTTCATTGTTGTATGTCTGTATTTATGTAGCACCATTGTCCTGTAAGGCATGAAATTTCATTCCACTGTATGTCCACACATGTAGCTGAATGACAATTAAGCTCAACTTGAACGTGAATTACCATATTTATTGTAATCCAGCATAGAAGAGTAATGAAGAGTAGTTTGCCTTAAGTAAGATTGACAGACCTTGACAGACTTTTGACTTGACAATGTAATAAGACAAACAACAAAGCACACATCTAAAATGAGGTGGGCATGTTGGCCGGTTTTAACAGTTTCTGTGGTTTGCACAACTTTTCACTAACTTCCCCCTGGAAAACTAATTACTAAAACTAACTGAATAGGTCTTGAGAGTAAAGTAATATAGCATATAGTATGCCCAATTCTACATCCCCTTACGAAAGGAAAATATATTTACCAATATATTTCTTAAAATATAGTGTGATATATTGTAATATATTATTTTCCCTTTTTGTTTTCTAATATTTAATATATTTGAATAAATTTAATAATATATTGATGATACATATATTATATAATATTTTGCAAAATATACAAATGATTGCAGCTTTTAATATATTGCAATATATTGGAAAAATATAAATAAATATAAGAATATATGCCTATTGCCTAATATATTACATGATAATATATTCCAATATATTTTTGTTTCATAAGGGTCAACATTTGGCCATTTGTTGATATCTTAATTTATTTATATTGGCTGATATTGGACCTTTTTTCACATGTCCATTTGTCCTGATTTTATATTTAGAATTCTTCTGACATTATCTAATGGTCACTTGAAAACAAAAAGAGGCAGTTATAGCCTGCATTCTGATGGTTTCAGAATCCAACAGGCAACTGGATGACTACTGATGCTCCGAAGTGATATGGAGGACCTCAATAGCCAGTTTTCTAAGCTAAGGACACAGTCGTTTGATTGTAAAATGGAGGAATTATTGATAATAATGATAAAGAATAGTAAGATGCAGCAGCAAATCCAAGCTGCTGTACTTGAGGAGCAAATGAGGGACAATAACCTCAAAGTAAGATGAATGGAACTGAAGGCCAGAGATGTTAGACGGATATGTGCTAGTGACTTTATCAGAATCAGAATCAGAATCAGAATGAGCTTTATTGCCAGGTATGTTTACACATACAAGGAATTTGTTTTCGTGACAGAAGCTCCACAGTACAACAGAATGACAGCGACAGAACATAAAACACATAATAAAAGAATAAAAAATACAAATAAGTAGATAGTGAATGACAATATACAAATTGACAATTGTAGGCAGGTATATTACAAAATGCAGTTATGTATGTACATGTGTATTATATGCAAAATTTAAGTGTATACTAAGTATGTGTGTTAGATAAATAAGTGTATGTGTATATAAATATAAAGTGTAGTGTGTTCGCAGTTATTGTCAGCTGTTCATTAGATGGATTGCCTGGGGGAAGAAACTGGTCCTGTGTCTGGTCGTTCTAGTGCTCAGTGCTCTGTAGCGTCGACCAGATGGCAACAGTTCAAAGAGGGAGTAGGCTGGATGTGAGGGGTCCAAAGTGATTTTGACAGCCCTTTTTCTCACTCTGGATAAGTACAGTTCTTGAATAGATGGGAGGGTTGTACCGATGATTCTCTCAGCAGTCCGGACTACCCTCTGTAGCCTTCTGAGCTCAGATTTAGAAGCTGAGCTGAACCAGACAGTTACTGAAGTGCGGAGGATGGATTCGATGATGGTGGAGTAGAACTGTTTCAGCAGCTCCTGTGGCAGGTTAAACTTCTTCAGCTGGCGAAGGAAGTACAACCTCTGCTGGGCCTTTTTCACAATGGAGTCAATGTGAATGTCCCACTTCAGGTCCTGAGAGATAGTGGTGCCCAGGAACCTGAATGACTCCACTGCAGTCACAGTTCTGTTCATGATGGTGAGTGGGGGGAGTGCAGGGGGGTTTCTCCTGAAGTCCATGATCATCTCCACTGTTTTGAGCGTGTTAAGCTCCAGGTTGTTAAGACTGCACCAGACAGCCAGCTCTTTTACCTCCTGTCTTTATTCCTTTATTCCTAAAATTGGGGGGAGAATGATGTTGTTGAAGCTTGCTTGCATGCATTTGTAACCACTGCTTCCAGCGAAAAATATCTGGGCCAAAAGGTTGCCACCCTTTCTGTCTGGGTAGTCATAGAAAGCCTTCCTAGAACTACAGTAGATCCTACACTAGCCAATAGTTATGACTCCCTAAAGAAAGAACTATTTTTTTTAATAATTCGAAGTGGCCTTACAGAATTCAGATGGGCCCAAAGGTTCCATGTATGGAGATCAAGAAAGAACAGTCCTCACATAGACAGATACACGAGTTAATGCACCTGGCTAAGAAATGGATGGAGCCTGATAAGCACTCAGCAAAAGAAAGTGTTGTTTTCCAGTCCAATCCTGAAATCCCTAGACTTCACAAAATAATTATTGGTACAGATTAATGCCTCTGAGGGTCAAGGTGCTGTCCTTTCTCTAACACATAAAGGTGAGGAACATCATGTACTCTACATCAGTAGGAAACTGGCCAAGCATGAACAAAAATAAGCTACAACTGAGAAAGAGTGCCTATTGATTAAATGGGCAGTAGAAACACTCAAGTACTACTTACTGAGGAGGAAATTTGAATTAATGACGGACCATGCCCCACTGCAGTGGATGGCCTAGAATAAGGACAGCAATGGGAGAACAGCTAGATGGTTTTGAGGCTTCAGACATTTGACCAGGAAAATTCCATGGAAATGCTAATGCCCTCTCTCGCAACGATGTTCTCTTCACAGATGCCAGCCAAACAAGAGCCTCAGAGCAGAGAAGGGGGTATGTGGCATCATTAGAAGGCATGTGATAGAGGGAAGATACATTACTCCAGGATGTCTGGAATGAGATTGCACCTTATCAAGAACTACCACTCCCAGATCACCTTGCAAGAAAGCTAGAGGGCAAGGTGGCCGCCTGTAAAGGACTGCAAAGCCCAGGCTGCCTTAGAGAGAGGGGGCAGATGCAACTATAGGACTGCCAGCATGGTCTGAGAGGAGGAGAAAAGAGGAGGTAGGGGATCCCTATACCATAGAAGAGCTGGTGACTGGAAGACCGAGGCGAGACAAAGCTCCAGGATGGGTGCTGACTGAGGGTGAGCTGAGAGGCTAGCTGCAACCAGTGGAGACAGGACTGAAGAACTGACAGATATTTAGAGAGGAGGTTGGGCGAAAGGAGGCTGGGAGGGAACACACTTCAAAAATATCCAAAATATTTCCAGAGTCCATTTGTAGGTCACCCTAAGCAGCGGGAGTTTGGGAAGGGCTTTCCTTTCCCTCGTACTTCAATGAAACTTCCTCGGGCATGTGCAGTGTTGTCAGACGTGTCAATAGGCTCAGGCTCCAGGGCAATGGCAGGCTCAGTTGTTTTTTCTTCATATTTCAACTCGAGCAGGAAATATGCATGACAAGAGCATTGCAACGGAGCCATGTTATAAGCCACATTAAGTGTTTAAGTGTTTTGAAGGACTGGGTACATTATAGTGCTACATTACTTTTAATCACCCAGCACACGCATTTTGCATCAATTGCAAGTTATGTTGCAAGTAACAGAGAGTGCAGGTGGTGATTGAATGGGACATTGTGGCAGTCATGGCCTAAAGTCTCAGTAACGGCAGGAATTGTAGTTCCTTCTACAGCTGAAGTGCCCTTGAGCAAGGCACCCAAACCCTGATTCCTCCACATGTGCCACAGCATAGAACATTCTGTTAAAATAAAATATCACACGTGGAAGAGCAGGTGTCTGAGAATGCATGTGCATGTGCATGTCAGACCCTTCTTCAGTAATGAAAGCAGTCTGACATATTGATTCATTCAAATTATTTTTTTATTATTTAATTTGAATTGTTATATTTTTAAATAGACTGAAGCAATGAATATTTTGTAAGTAATTTTGTTTAGTGTTATGTTTTTTTTTTTTTTTTTTTTCTTCTTCAGAGTAATGGGAGAATCACGATTGTGAGTCTCAGTTTAATCAGAATCATGCCGCTTAAATGTAATAGCAAAGCTCTGGAGATTTTAACTCTTGACATTTGGCAACATCTGGCAAGCTAAGGTAAGCTGTGGAGGCTTATTCACATTGCAAGAGAACACACCCACACCCCCCCCCACACACACATAAATATATATATATATATATATATATATATATATATATATATATATATATATATATAAACCCTTTAGGACAAATATCCTGATGATTATGATTAATTAATCCCTAGAAGCAGAATCAGATTAATCGCGATCTGACCATCTGTATACAAAGTCACATGATCACAAACTTAGATTAGTGGCTCAGACTCTGAAATACATTGATTGATTGATTGATTGATAATGTTTATTTCATTCATGGATGTTTTCCAACAAAACTCACTTCATCATCCTCATATATATATATATATAATTTATAAAAAAAAAAAAAAAACATGATGTAAAGGAGGCAGGGTGAAGAATATCTTATATTTCCTGCCCCCTCAACAATAATAATAATAAAAAAAACCTCAACATATACATATACATATATCATATGTCTGTACTATATATATATAGTACAGACCAAAAGTTTGGACACACCTTCTCATTGAAAGAGTTTTCTTTATTTTAATGACTTTAAATTGTAGAGTTACACTGAAGGCATCAAGGAGAGTGATGGGGTGCTGCACCAGATGACCTGGCCTCCACAGTCACCGGACCTGAACCCAATCCAGATGGTTTAGGGGTGAGCTGGACCGCAGACAGAAGGCAAAAGGGCCAACAAGTGCTAAGCATCTCTCGGGGAACTCCTTCAAGACTGTTGAAGACCATTTCAGGTGACTACCTCTTGAAGCTCATCAAGAGAATCCCAAGAGTGTGCAAAGCAGTAATCAAAGCAAAAGGTGGCTAGTTTGAAGAACCTACAATATGACATATTTTCAGTTGTTTCACACTTTTTTGTTATGTATATAATTCCATATATAATTCCACATGTGTTAATTCATAGTTTTGATGCCTTCACAATTTTCATAGTCATGAAAATAAAGAAAACTCTTTGAATGAGAAGGTGTGTCCAAACTTTTGTTCTGTACTGTACACACACACACACACACACACACACACACACACACACACACACACACACACACACACACACACACACACATATATATATATATATATATATATATATATATATATATATATACACACACACACACACACACACACATCAAAAAACAGATTTTTTGATGTGGAGCCCACTGGACAGCATGGACCTCTAATGCATTCTTGTGGTTGAAATCAGAATCAATTGAAACTGTATATTTTATAAAGCAGTTTATTTTCCTGACTCTCAAGCTGGAGCTGCTGACATTGATATAGCACCCTAATGCCTGCAGAACCTGGCAGGCAGCAAGACTGCGGTTTTCATTGATTTTCTTCTAGGTAATCTCCACCATGATATTTATGATATTTAAATAGTTAGGAAAGAGCCACACAAGATCATATCGACTGATTCCCTGCTCGAAACACCAAACCGAAAAGCAACCCTTAAAGTCTGAATTGGAGTATTAAGTATAATCGTATTTCTTTGCTGTTGTTTTCAGCTCTTTTGGGAGTGCTGGCTCAGATATTTACATTTAAATTTGATGGCTGCCTCCATTTTCAATCTAACACAGAAGGGTCTACAGAGGCATAACCACAACGCAAAGAGTGAAAATGAGTTTTTAGAAGGATAAGAAATAAGAAAATGGAATAAATAATGTGAGTGCTGTGGTAGTGTCACAGTTCATTCCACCTTTTACATTAAAGTGGGTGTGCTGAGTTGTGCAATTACAGTTGTGTGATTCTGCTTTTGAGCTAGGGATGTTTCAATATAAAAATTCTGATGCAACCGATAATTATTTTCATGATAAGGCAAACAAACCACTAAAAGCTATAATAAATAATTTAAGAAGTGACATTATAATAAACAGTATGACATATGGATGTTCAGATTGGCTAAAGATTACATTTAACAGTGGTATAAAATGATTAGCTTTTTATAGAGATTAGCGTTACATGAAGACAAAGGTACTGCAAATGTAAAAATAAAATAAATGAGCATGAACAATTCAATATCCAATATGATTAAACAAAAGCCTTATATTAAAGGGTGTGGTTGTGATATATTGTGCATATTAATTTTTTTAACACCTAAACAGTAGTATTTCAAAATTCATAGTATTAAACAAACAAACAAACAAAACAGTAGCTGTAAATTACCCAGATAACCTACTACTTCTGACAAGATTCTGAAGTGTTTAATCAGTGGACACTTTACTATCCCAAGGGGCCACTGGAGAGGAGATATAAATGCCACTAAAGTGACGCAACCAAAGGTCAGTGACAGTAACTACATAGAAGATCAGAAAATGACAGGAAGTTGTGAAATAACAGAAAGCAGGAGCCAAAGTGATGATAAAAATGAGCAGGGTTTAAAGAATAATTTGACTTGTGAACTTCATCCCTACTTTAGTCTGACCATTATCTGAACTGGGCTTCTTGTAACCAGCACAAATCCAACAGGTATTATTATACAAAAGCAAAAAAATAAAATCCTGCTTCACAATCCTGTGGCATTAAAAAATTTGAAATAGAGACATTCTCATCTATCTTACTTTTGAAGAAACATGTAAATCGTAAAATACTACAAGACAAATTTACTAGAAAGAGCAAGGAAAATAAGTAACATTATAAGTCATATAAAATGTAAAAATGTAATAAAAATTATAAATACATTTTTACGAAAACAGAATAAAACAACAGATGTATGGATGTATGGATATATTTGTGGAAGTACAGACTTTTGGAAGGTACACACAGATTGCTATTAAGAATCCATAGATCCTTCAGCTCAATTGATCAGTGGGCTACTATACCGATTTGCTCTCATTCAGTCAATTTCTGCATCTTTGCCAACAGTTGTTCTGTATTTTGAGTGTTTTATGAGTGACAGCCTTTTATCATACATCTGAGGGACAGATAATTGAGGACAGATGACTGTTTAAAGTATCAATCATTTGAGCAATTATCCAGCAATCATGACATTCAGTGTGACTGCTTTATCCATTCTGCAGAAACTTGCTGCATACTGTTGGGAAAAGTAACTGGAGAGAGTATTCAATTATTCAGTCCGTTCTGACTACTCACTGTCAGTCCATTATAACGGTTTGGTCATAGCATTGCAGTGAATATGAAGGTGTTTGTATCTGAGCAGGAAGGTCAGTAGTAATATAATTCCAGGGCCTTGGCTACATGCACAAACCAACCCAACTCTTTGATTAACAAAATACCTCTTTTCTCTGGGTACTAGTTCAGAATCGATATAAGTACAGAATCAGAGTCCAAACTGCTGAAAAGAACAGTACAATAATCCATAAAACTCCAATCCATCCATTAACATTTAGTCAAACAAAGTGCTGTTTTTTTTTTTTTTTTTTTTTTTTTTTTAAAGAAACAAATCTACCATTAACACATTTTTAAAATTTGAGTCCTCTATTCAGGTGGAAACCACTACCACTTTCAGGAAATGTAAAAACTTTTTATTATCATCATCATCATTATTATTATTATTATTATTATTATTATTATTATTATTATTATTATTATTATTATTATTATTATTTAAATGATTAAACACCACATTGTCAGAGTTGATATTGTGACTTTATGATCAGATACTTGCATGTTCCATTATAATTCTAGCATTTTATGAAAATAAGCTGCAGGTTATAAAGTTTATTGTAGCTATATGGGCCCACAGTTTTTTATTTTTTATTTTATGTATTTATTATTATTATTATTATTATATATATATATATATATTTTCGAATTCATTTGGCCAGAATCTCAATATATAATACATATTAGATATACCTACAGTAGATGGCAAATGCTAAGACTCTTCTCCGCCCTTCAAACACACAAAAAGCTTAGAAAAGAAAGTGCAGTACTTATTCAAACATCAGTTCTTTTATTTACCCTTGCATTGCAAATAAGCAGAGATCTGTCTCCAGACTGTGCACATAACATCATTCTGAAAGGAGGCGGGAGTGGAGTTATGAGGTTTTTCTGACAGTTTGAGGATCTTACCAATAGTATTGATTTAAAATACTATTAATAAAGAAAGATAATAGAGTTAGAAAACGTTGATAATTTTCCATGGCACACCGACACTGACTCCGAGGACTGGAGTTGAAAACCACTGCTCTATAGGTACTCAAGATTCAAAGGAGATTGGCAGAAACAGTGTGTGTAATGTCCCCTTTAATAATTAGTCACATGAGTCATTGTGTCATTAATTCAACTGATTCATTCGAACACCACTGTGTTTTACTCAGAGATGTGCAACTGTTCTGCTGTATCTTTGTCTGCAACTCTTCTCTTTTGCGGTTCTCAGCAAAAACTGTCAATATTGTGTCTAAAATGTAAATTGCAGTATTAACTTCTTGTATCTTGAACTGTATATTATCAATATACAGTTCAGATGTAAAGATGAGCATTTTGCAGATATCTAGATTTTTGGGAGGATTACTGCATTCTACTGCATTACTGAGTTCTTGAGGCTACATCTCACAGTGAATTTCAAAGCTATTAAAATCAAAATATTAAATATTAAAAATATAATGGTAGTTATATACATATACTCATCCAGTTCAGCTGAATATCTTTGGAATGATTATGGTTAATTTTCTGTTTGACACCTTGATCTCCTTGCTGCAAGAAAGTGTTCTGCTCTGCAGTCTTCAGTGATTCGTAAAAATAGATATATATCTTCACCTTTTTATTTACAGAAATATCTTTAAATGAGAGCTGACAGTCAGTATTTTACCCCCAGTGACAGGGCTTCATTTCATATTCATATTGTAATATCAGCTTTGTCCAGATACCTTTGGAGGGTACTCCATTTGAATAGCTTTGCTCTATTGTTGTCCCTTCACATTTAAACAAAATTGGCCTTCAGAAATGTCCAAGGAAACAAAGGCAAAGTATTTTCCTTTTTCCTTTTTTGTTTATTTACTCACTAGGGCCCAACTGTGTCAATGTGATGTGACTCATAGACATGATCTGCCTTTTAATTTTCTTCGATGGATTCATCTTTTGTCTGGCAGAAGCACAGGGGATTAAACAGCAGTTGGTATTCAGTACTGTGTGACTTAGGTTCCTCATTGTGCTGATCCTGGTTTTGTCTGTTGGTATTAGAAATCCCACAATTATATCCGTAGGCTCTGTAGAGTTGGACTTCTTTGTGTGAGCTTGTTGACTTATAAGGGAACATTTTTGCAATATGTTGGGCCAAGGCTACTGTTAAGAACATAATGCAGTAATTTCACAAATATAGATAAACACAGTTACCAGATGCACAGATAAAAAGCATGAATAAACCCCAAATTCTTGAGCTTCATCTGGATTACTTTGCATTAGCACTGTTGTTTCCCTCTCTGGTAATATGGGTATATATTTTAGATTAGGAGACAAGAGACAGAGACAAGGCTCTTAAGGCAACAGACGGGTTGCATGTGTGCGTGTGCGATGTTGAAATGGAATATTCCTTTGATTTTGCAAATGGAACAAACATGCATGAGACATCAGCCTCTGAGTCTTTTGGTTATGTCCCAAACTTCTTGTTTTACTTTTTGTTTTAATTCATCAATGTAAAACAGGGGGGAAAAATGTACTGAAGGAATTTCATGGGTACTCCACATTAGTTGATACATTTTTAAGCTCAATGGAACAAGGGATCCAAAACCGTTCCAACTAAAAAATAAAAAATAAAAAAGCATCTCAGATGGGCTGAGGATGAGTACATTTTTAGCAAATGTTCATTTTTGGGTGAATTATCCCTTGAAATAAAAACATTTTGATGTTAAAGAGTACCACATCCATTCACTGAGGATCTAATGAGGATGTAAATTAGTTTGTTTCTGACTAAGAAACAAGCTCATTTACATCTTGGATGGCCTTGGTAAATTTTCAGATAAAGTTTTTGGATTAAATGTTCCTTCAATTATGCAGTCCCATGTCTTTATTTTTAATTTTACATTTGATTTAATTAATTATTAGCTTTTCATCAACTTCCCAATCTCCTGCAGCTCCTACAGGAACCACCGTTAGAGGAAGTCTGTCTCTGGATTTAAAAAAAAATGTATTTTATGTAGTAGGCTTTAGCCAAGAGGATCTGAGACGGATATGTTCTTACACAACACGAACAGCAAATTCTCAGTAATTTATGAAGAACAAATAAGAGCAGAGCACTTTGCCTCAGCCATCACTGGAAACTTAAGATCTGGCATTTAGAAGAGATTGTGTTATTTATACATCAGATGTGTCCTTTAAGATGAATGCACTTATTAGATTGCAGCAGACATTTTTCTCTCAGCCATACATTCTAGTTTCTTTTGAAAATGTTTCATTTTTATGCCTTAAAATGGATGAAAAATATATTACAAGAACAACATGGCTCATGCATTTACATTTAAAATGGTTTGATTTTACACGGAAATGGAAACTTGATTTTCACCCCCTCAGTGAGTTTCCAGCCTCCTTATTGTCTGCAGGTTTTGTGAAAGGCTGTGATGACTCATACATTTTGTATTTTAAGAAACATTGTTAGTGGGACATCACAGGTGTGCCTGACAGGTCTTAAATCATACCATACAATCTTGCTTACCAAAGACAAAAAACACTTGGTGTGTGTTTTTCAAATGATGTTTTAACCCCTGCACTGAGACTCAAGTAGAGAGACAGACCCTATAGGTTTACTGCTAAACTCAGTGTTGCGATGGCAACATAGATGAACACTTCTATTTTTGTGGCCTTTTTTTGTTCTCAAATTGATGCCTTCGTATTTGCCCATACCATTCTCTGGATTGTGCTCCCTGAGGATTGTTACTTAAATTTTTTACTCTTTACTTTTCCTCATGAATACTATGAAAACAATTAAAACATTTAAAAGTTGAAATGAATTTAGATTTGAACCCTTATTTTGCACATAATGTATGGCATAGCTTACATAGATTTATTCACTGTATTTGTTTTCATAGCTTGCATTTGGAGGATTTTTGGCTAAGTTGTGAAACAAAGTCCTTTACAGCTTTATTTGGTCTGCCTTCTGAAACATTTATGAACATTTAGCCCACTTTGAAGAAATGTAAACAACAATGGAAAAATAAATAAATAAATAAATAACGGATATATTATTTTTTTTTTTATATCCATATAATCCAATCTTACTTGAATCTGTCATATTTTAAATTCTAGAAATGTTCAGATATATTCTAATTGTTCATTTATATTATACAATATTTTAAAAGTTTATATGAGGGGGATTATATAGTCAATTTTTTTTTTTTTTTTTTTTACATAAATTGATAATTTTCCCTCCCTCAGCATTTTACAAAATAAAAAATATAAAAAAATAAACCTAAATATGTTCATATTAACCTAATTTTGTTTATAGTAACCTTTTTATCTGTCTAACTGACAAATGATAATGTACAAATAATAATATATATGTGTTTGTGTGTGTGTGTTGGTATTCATCCATTAGTACATTTTAATTAAATTTCATCTCCTGGGTTGCTTGAAATATAATCTCCCCTGTCTCTAATTTATGCATAGGTCAGAGCTCACCATCCTTATAATGACTTCATCTACCATGATGACATTCAACAGTGGATTCTCATGAATGTTAAATCACTGATGCTCTTCAATATCAGCAGCAGAGTGAGGCTGTGGAGTCCACTGCTCATTCCTGTGCTAACATGTCAGTGCTGTGCTGTAAGTGCTTTCATTTGAAGTAAACAAGTGAGTAGATTATTGATTTAGCACAGGTGGCCTGTAATTGAGAGAATGGAGTGGTGGCCGTTGGCTGGTAACAGCACACAGCATGACACCAGACTGAACAAAAGCACATGATTGTACTCACATTTTTATATTATTTTATATATTATGAATGACTGACTAATAATAATGACTGGAGTGAGATATATAAACCAAAATGTATCACATCACCCACACTTCGGATGACAGTAGTACATTGTCTCATACTTAGCACCTCGGTTAGTATTAAAGACAATCACACCTCATAATTTTTTATTGCACTTGCCTTTTAAAGAATAAGAAAATGTGTTACTATTGTATGTCATGGAAAATATGTTTCTTTGCTTATTAACTGGCTACCATTACTCAACTTAATAATTAACTAAAGAGAATGAAGGGGAACTTTGAAGATTTATGTCCCTAGTCAAGATGTTTAATTACAAATGAATTATGGTAATACTATATGACATATTGCGTATTCCAGAGAAAATGCATATCACTTAGAAGCACAATATGTAATGGTTATGCAGTGTGGGGAACAGTGGTGGTTTTAAGAGAAATTTTCAAAATCCTTTCTGTAATAAACCTCCACTTCATACATAAGTACCCTTTAAATGTATGTCAACATTTCTAACTATGTTTAATATTATACCAGCACATACAAAATGCTAAAACTAACTTTTGTTAATTTAACTGAACACTGATTTTTAAAAGCATGTATGCAATTTATTTTGTCACATTTTCTTCTCATATACAGTATGTCTGTATGATGTCTTGCTTTGATTTTGCTCTCATTAATCTAATTTTCCTTGCACATTTTTCAATTATTAATCTCCATTGGCCCTTTTCACTTTTTACATCACTATTTGGCCCACTGTGTTCTGGGTAGAGTGGAGATGTGGTTCCATAGGGACTGCATTCAACATCTTCCATTTCTGACACCTCGCTGTGTGTACATGTATTTAAACGATGTAGGTTTCCATGACGTAATGTACTCTTGAGTACTCCGACAGTCTGGAGAGTTTTCAGGCCCCTTTTCCTGTTTTTCGCTCTAATTCTTGTTTGTTTAGCTTGTTGCACTTGAAATTGTAAATTGTCAACAAGCATTCTTAAAGGGACCCTGTCTGTCTGTCATATTCTCATGTTAATGTCACGTACGGTGATACAAGAAACACAGGAGAGATCCAAATGCAGGTGCGAGGTTTATTTGAGGGGCAATTCAAAAGAGTAAACAGTCCAGGCATGGTCAAAAACCAGAAATTCCAAAAACATAAAAACAAACAAAAACTCACGGGAAGAGCAGACTCTGGAAAGTATCATTCATACGACAAGGACTCCGTGACAAAGACTCAGACAGACCGGGTATAAATACACAGAAGGATAATGGGGAAACTGGAGACAGGTGGGGAACAATCAATTAACTAAAACAAGGAGGAAGGTGACCAAATAAGGGAACAGGAAGTGATGAGATGGGGATGATGAGGAGGACACCTAGTGGACACCCAGGGAACACAACCCAGACACTCTGACAGAACCCCCCCTCTACGGAGCGGCTTCCAGACGCTCCACGATAGAAAACAGAGACCAGGAGGGAGGCGGCCAGACTAACAGAGGGGAACAGGGACAAGAGTGAAGACACAAAACAAGAAAACAAATAGTAACATGAAGCCCCCCCAGGGCGGAGCAGAAGACCACCATGTCCGTGTGGTCACAGCGGAAGCCCCCCAGGGCGGAGCAGAAGACCACCACGTCCTTGTGATCGACGTCAGAGTCCCCCAGGGTGGAGCAGATAACCACCACGCCCCTGTGGTTGAGGCCGGAGTCTCCCAGGGCGGAGCAGCAGACCACCCAGTGACTTGACTTGACTCTAGAAGTTCAATGGTGACCCGCCCTGACTCTGGAAGGTCATCGGTGATTGGCCCTGGCTCTGGAGGATCATCGGTGACTGGCCCTGACTCTGGGGGGGTCATCGGTGTCTGGCCCTGACTCAGGAGGGTCCACAAACACCTGACTCAACTCTGGAAAGTCAATGGGCACCTGACTTGACTTTGGACTGCTTGTAGAGACATGAGACGCCTCGGCTTGGTAGTTCCTCCATGGTAGCTGGGGAACAGATACGAAATCCCACACCACTGGATCTAAGCATGACGGAGTCCTTCTGTCACGTACAGTGATACAAGAAACACAGGAGAGATCCAAATGCAGGTGCGAGGTTTATTTGAGGGGCAATCCAAAAGAGTAAACAGTCCAGGCAGGGTCAAAAACCAGAAATTCCAAAAACATAAAAACAAACAAAAACACACGGGAAGAGCAGACTCTGGAAAGTATCATTCATACGACAAGGACTCCTTGACAAAGACTCAGACAGACCGGGTATAAATACACAGAAGGATAATGGGGAAACTGGAGACAGGTGGGGAACAATCAATTAACTAAAACAAGGAGGAAGGTGACCAAATAAGGGAACAGGAAGTGATGAGATGACAGACACCGTGGGAACGGAGGACACCTAGTGGACACCCAGGGAACACAACCCAGACACTGTGACAGTTAAACCTGTAAAGAAGAAATAAAAGAAGACATTTTTAAGAATGACTATTCCAGTCACAGTCTGGTGCCTTGTAAGCACTGAGGCAGTTTATGATTGGTTGTCTGTTGCTAAACAACTCACTGCATCATTCTAGCACTGCATCACTTCACACTGCTCACCTTTGGCAGTTTGTGGTTAACCCATCATAAGTGATGCTCTAGAGCAGGTTTTCATAACCCTGGGTTAAAAGTGGGGCTAACCATGTCTCAGACTCTGAAACACTCCTTAACCCAAGTTTAAGGACAGTGTAAAAAGCCCTTATCTTTCTCTAGTTGCACTTCAGCTTTAGTCAGAATCTTTCTGAAGTCACCCAGTCATGAAATCATGATGGATGCTTCTGTACTTCAACTGCAGTGTTACAAGCCTTATAATCAAATTAGTGTCGTGTTTGCTAATTTTAATCACTTTCTTATTTCATTACATAAAGTTCAAATGCTCTATAAAAGAAAGTAATCATCAGACTCATTGAAGGCAGCATGGCAAATTTATCCAAAAGTTTTCTGAGACATTCATCACTTTTCATAAAATAATATCTAGCTCCACCTTGGTGTTAGTCGGCAACCGGAAGACTTCACACATCATTGAGCCTCCCATTAATAAGTCTCTCTAACACACTCTTCCCATAATTCATGTAATTATGTGTCACCACGTTCAGTAGTTGGCTTTTGCAATTACAGCATTGCAGAAGAGAGCACATCCTAGTAATCTTAATAGACTGTGGTAACTCTTTTGATGCAAGTGTATGTGCCAAAAAACGTAGTCTTGTTTAACAATTCTGTTCCGGAAGATATGTTTGTGTGTCTGTTCTGACAAATGACAATCGCTGTTGGTTTTAAAGTAGGGTTTTGTTTTTTAAGGAGTTCCAGTCTGTCTTCGTCTGGTTCAGTTATTTTGCCTTAGTGTTGAAAGCTGAAGGACTGCTAGCCTATTTTAAAGGATGGTCCGTTATGAAGCATACAATTAGCCTGAGTTATGCTGCATAAATATCACCTAATTATCAGCTTAATTCTTTGATGCTGGAAGGATATTGAGTTCATGTGCATGCTGGTATTTATTAGGCTTTTCTCTCCTGCCTAATTATATCTTCATATTAAGGTCCTGCAATGTTTTTAAGGAATTCATCTAAAATATCCTAATGATCGTTGGTTAAATAAAGCAATGGTAAATTTGAAGATTCAAGCTAATTTGTGAAAATATTTTTTTTTTGCAATTCAATAATAATTCATTAGTTTAAGTAGTTGAACATGCTGCAATGGCCCATTTACACTAAGACAAATGTGCAAATAATTGTTACCATAAACATTTTATTTGGAATGAATGGCTGTCAAAAACATTTGTATGCCGTCAAGCCAACAATTTTGCAGAGAAGTGTTCAAAACTGTTTTCCTTCATGCTGTGAAAAAAAAAAAATATATATATATCAACCAATAAGATTCATGATTTTGGTCACATGTCCAGTACTGTTGCTGTTATATAAAACTATAACTTGGTGGCTATTTTGCACAGCAATTCGTACCTGTTTTACGAGGTGGCTAATTCATACAACTATTGTGTGACCTCCCTTGTGCAAATTTGTATGATTTGTAAAAATCACACACACACACACACACACACACACACACACACACACACACACACACACACACACACACACACACACACACACACACACACACATATATATATATATATATATATATATATATATATATATATATATATACATATTTAAGTAAAATACAAATTTGTACAAAATACCACTCTACTGTGACCTAAACCCCTCCCAGAAATCATACAAAATCATATCAGTGAGGTCATACAAAATTCTATGAATAAGCCTTCTCGTGTAATATGTATGAATTGGTCATGAGATAGTGGCTGGTACCGGGCTTGTTTGATAGCTTCCATAGAGAATACAGAAATCTGAATGGCTGTTTGACTTGATGTTACTTCTCTATGACTAGAGTATGTCTGATATGGAAAGTTGTGTCATACGCTTTTATGTATTTGTCTGAACAGACATATTACACATGACAATTGGACCACATTTTTGAACATGCATGTTGGGGTGAACTGTACTTTTAGCTACTAGATTTAGACTAGCCCCCATTTTGCTTCAACTACAGGCCATACCTGCCCTGTAGTTGAAGCATGACGTGGGCAGCTCCAATATTGATTTCTCTACTATTTACAAAGCCTAAGGCTGTGACCAAGACTCTTTTCTCAAGACATCTATAAAACTGCACCAGTTACTAGATATTTTATGTGCTTTTTCTTGACTTGTGCTTGATGCTGTGGGATGTTCTGCACAGCACAATTTCCTTTGATATCTTAGCGACACCCTAGAGCTTTTTGCCAATGGAGTGATCTATATACATTTATATACAGAGTTATGTCATGAAACTCTAGATGGCGCTGGCCAGTAGGTTCCATTTGACATAAAGTTTGACGTAATGGCATCATTATTCATGTGGTGCAGCTAATTGGTTCTTTTTGTATCAGCATCTAATGAGATTTCTGCTCAAGCATTGGAATACTGGGTCAGTGCTCACTGTAGCATATACACATTAGTGCCACAAGTACAAAATAGCCAAAGTTTTCGGTATATTAGGTAAAATACGGCACCTGATTAACAAAAAAAGTTTCAGTCATGTTGTATTATTCAATGTTATACCCACATATAAATAACTGCAATGTTGCTTGGGCTAGTACCCACCCAACTAAACTGGAATCTATTTTTCGACTTCAGAAGCGAGCTTTAAGAATAATATTTTATGTAAATCGTAGACACTCTTCACAATCACTGTTTACTCAGGCAAGTATTCTTACTGTTTATCAAGTAAATCAACTTCAAATTGCTTTATTTGTTTATAATTCTATGAAAAAGTTATTTTCCCAGCACCTTTGTAATATCTTTATTTTTAATAATGAATTTCATCAGTATCTAACTCATAGTGGTTGTCTTATCAGGCCTCCCTAGTCTCTTATGACTCAAACACAGTTTAGTGTATTATATAGAGGGTCCAAGGTATGGAACAGTTTTCCCACATCACTTATTGAGGTTTCTAAAGAACAGTTTAAACAGAGAGTAAAATTGTTTTTACTAAGTTGTTTGAATTTTCCTTATGGGTTTCTGTTTTAAACCCAACTTTAAAGTGTATGATAATATGTTTTATAATATGTTTTTAATTTATGAAATATAATTTTTTTTTATGGATATTGCCACCAACTAAGCCCCTTGAGGGGTTTTCAGCAATTCTCCATCACATTTCATTTTTTGAAAGGTATAATATTGTGTTTTATACTTTTGTAGTGAAAATAAAATAAATCAAATCAAATGATCTTGATTGTCCTCTTAATCAATCGACTATAAGCAACTTTGCAACTACATGCCATCTAACTCTCATTAGAGTATCAGTATGCTCAAGGATGGTAGATTCCAGTATGGTAGAATAAGCTGATGTACTTGCAAATACATTAGTCAGCTTATCTGTTGGTTGACCATCAAAATAAAGTTTTAGCATGTATTTACAGTGATAGACATACTAATACTCCAATGACCACTAGTTGATATGTAGTTGCAGAGTTACTTATCATCAGCTCTCTAAAGGGTACCAGCAAAATAATCAAACTGATATTACAATAAAAATAGTTCAAAGCAAACTGATCTGATATCTGATCTTATGGCTGTTTGAGATTTTCTTATTTTTTCTTATTAATATTATTATAACTACTTATAAGTGGTCTTTGACAGCTTTAAGTAAAGTAGCTTCAGAGAAATGGCAAGATATGAGACTTATAATACATTATAACTATGAGAAATATAATCCATTGTAAAAGTGGATGCAACATGTTCATTGTGTTCATTGTGTTATAAATAATCTGAAAATCATACTCTGAAAAGCTATTACCACAAGTTATATAATAAATGCTATAATATATTAAAATTGTTATATATATGTAAAAATACAGAAAACTGTAAACACATTTACGTCAAAAACTGTTAATTTTACAATATAAAGCTGTAATTTACAAACAAGAAAATGTGAATATAAACCAGTAAATTCAACAACACACAAAATTAAATCTGTTTTGTACCTTGAAAATACTGACAACCACCATAATAATAAAGATGGTACTGTATAAGAGAAAGCCACATGAAGTATCAAAGCTCATCACAAGTAGCTTCACCACAAGCAGAAGTATATATTAACATATAGAAGGTGCACATTTATGGAAACACAAAACACCATCATGGTAACACACGTGATACTTAAATAATGCAAAAAACTTTCATTAAGCAACAGAAGATGTAACATAAAGCTCAAATGTACATAATTGATAACAAGAACTATTTAAAAACATGATTATTTAAACAAAATACTTTCAAACGTGGAGTGTCACGCAGGGAATTCTGGGAATATCAGTTTACAGTTTTAGACTGTAAATTATACATTGATTTGTTCTTTTTTTACTTCTAAAAGCTGTATAATTAACAGAATTTTACTGTAAATTTACATTAAATGCTTTGTTAGATCTTTTACAGTTTTTCCCTGTATATAGTACGGGAACTTACTGTTAACCTATTATCAGTTTTTTTCCGTAGCGTTTATACAAAATTTTACAGTTAAAATTACACTTATTTTTTACAGTGTATATATATATATATATATATATATATATATATATATATATATATATATATATATATATATATATATATATATATATATATATATATATATAATATTCATTATAATGCCTTAAGTATAACGTTATAATGCATTATAAATACAGGCTTCATAGAAAGACCTCCCTTTAAAATAATCACATTTTGTTGCTTTGCCCCCTGAAATTAAGATGGACACAATTTTTGTTTTATCCAGCTGTATTTACTCATATTAGCTTATAACATACAAGTAAAATATATAACACAAACATGTCAGAAGAAAAGAAGGCGGCAAACAATCAAACAAAACAATCATTGATTTGGAAATAGGATCACTCCCTTGTGTGAGTTTTTTGCTGAACCACCTTTGCTTTAATTACAGCATTTAGTCTGTTGAGATATGTTTCTGCTAACTTTGCACATCTAGGCTTTGTAATATTTGCTCACGATTCTTTGCAGAACTGCTCAAGTTCAGTCAAATCTGATGGTGAGGGTTTGTGGACTGGGGTCTTCAAGTCATTCCACAGAATTTCAGTGGGGTTTAAGCCATGCAAAGACATTCATCTTTTTCAACCACTGTGTGCTCAAGTTTGTTGTGTGCTTTGAGTCATTATCATGTTGGAAGGTAAACCTTCTTCCCATTGTCAACTTTCTTGAAGACGGAAACAGATTTTCCTCAAGAATTTGAAAGTATTTTGCGCTATCCATTGTTTCTTTTATCCTGATAAGTGCTGCAGTCCATGCTGCAGAGAAACAGCTCATAACAGGATATCACCACCTCCATGCTTTACTGGAGGAATGATTTTATTTGGATGGTGAGCTGTATTGGATATCTGGCACACATATAAGTTGGTGTTGAGGACAAATAATATATTTAATTATTTTTTATTTATTTATTTTATTTTTTGTTTCCATCTCCTGACTTGTGCCTGTCCACAGCTTTATCCTGGAGTTCTTTTGACAGTGCATTGCCACCCATAGTTGATTGTTTTTGCTTTAGTTGCACTACCAAGGACTGAAATGCTCCAGGAAACCTATTTTCATGCTGAACTAAACAAAATGACCAAAGCTAATCACATTTGAAAGTCAAATGACTTTGTGTGCCACTGAGAAGGTGATTAGCTGCACCTGATTGAGTTTACAAGTCATTTTTAGGAGGGGGTGATCCTTTTTCCTACTCACTGATTCTGTGTTTTTTTTTTATCTTTTTTTTTGACATATTAGTGTTATATGTTTTACAAGGATGTTATGAGCAGTAGTGTACCACGGGGTTTCAGTCAGGGCCTTCAGTAAGCAACTGTAAACTACATGCACGTCCTGATTTTGCCAAGTCCGATGTGTTCCTAGGTCAACATATTTTGTTGACCCTGGAACAACATTTTACTCCAAAAATATATTCTTAACCATATCCCTACACCTAAACCTAACCTTAACCATGAGTAATCCCTAAAATCAGAGGAAATGATAAATGAATGACACTGATGTACAAGCACCAAACACTGATTTTAAGCATAAACTTCACAAAATCTATTAACTGGTTCTTCAAATCTGATTGGTTAATCACAATGTTGTTCCAGGGTCAACAACGATGTTGTCCCAGGAACATGTCTCACTTGGTAAAATCAGGTTAGGCTAAACTACATACCCTTACACATCTCTGTAACAGCTTACACAGCCATAAGCATAACATTTTCATATTATGCCGCACACAGGCTCTCAACAACATTGACAGCTGATTTCAGCAGTAGGCAAATTTCAGCAGTAGGCTAGATCATGGTGGGTAAAATGCAGATTACATTTCCCTACATGAATCAGTAAAAGCAATCCACCAATACAAGGGCCACTATGAACGTTCACGTCACTCTAAAATTATGATGCGCCCACAGCAGCAAAACTGAGATTGCAACTCATCATAAAGCCAAGAAGAAGAAGCAGCAAAACTGTACAAATGCTGGACATCCACATACCACACCACAGTATCAACGCACCATGTACACATCCATAACAATGTACATTCCATACTCCTCGAATAATAAAGAACTCACCTGTCACTTTTAAATAAAGTCTGTGTGTCTGTCATTCCATGTCCCTTTACTCATATTAAAAAGTAAACATGCCCTAATAACTTGTTGTGCTTGGTGCTAGCTGTTAGCCACTCACTGGCTGCATCCGTAAACTGAAAAAATCTGCCTTCAGAGGACGAATTCCAAGGTAGGAAGGCATTAAGGCACGTCCAAATTCAATGTTAGCTTCAGTTCCTGTCTCCTGAGATGCCTTCAACTGGCTGATTTTTGAAGGCAGCATAGATGTATCCTTCATTGCCTTTGATATCACACAGTCCTGTGCATTCCATTCCATGGCAGTTAAGCTAAACAATAAAGATGGAGTCTGAAAGTTGTGGCCGGTGGTCAGTTTTTGTGTTAAAGTATATTTTTGATGAAATTTATACTGCAGTAATGAAATATTCACTTAGTTATCACCCAAGCTCTCTATATTTTGCTGTAGATCATTAAACCATTACTCTGCCTCAGAAGCCTGTCTGAAATCCATTTCATGAGGTGCATTTGTGCAAAAACGCTGCCTGCAAAGTCATTGCCTCATCTGGCAGCGAGGCAGAAAATCAGCATGCCTTAGTTTTCAGATAGACTCAAGCTCAAGCTCAAGCTCAAGTTGTAAGCTTTGAAATGGCGCACAAAAGCTTTGTTAGCAAATTCAGTTTGAGTAGTTTATCCTTTCTTAGTTATTCCTCTTTAGTCTGCAAAAGAGCGCCTTGAAAAAAGGCAAATAGTAGATCAGTAAGAAGATCTGGTGTAGTCACCAGCGACTGCGGTTGTCATTTTCTTTTTGTTTAATTTCACTTTCATACTTGGGAAATTCCTAACTAAATGCTGGGGTGCAGTTGCCAAATTGAGCTACTGTAACACAGTTACCGGGTTATTTTTTAAATGATATTCAGCCCCTGCAATATTAATTTTACCACAGGAACCCCGCCAAAACCGTGTATTTTATTCATGGAACACGGTTTTTAACGGGGCACCCCTCGAAAGATGATTGGCTGGGTTTTTTCGAGAGAACCTGGCAACCCTGGCTGAGGGTATAGAACTGGGCACGTTGCTAGACCCAAAGGGTGTGCTGTCATTGAACGTCATCATTTGATTTGCTGATGATTCTGTCACTAATGCTCATTTCAAATCAGATGCGCATCTTTGAACAAAAGGCACTATCTGTAGTGCTGGATGCAGAATTGTTTATGTAGGATATTCCAGTTCAATCACAGTGCCTTGCAAATGTATTCAGACCCCTGAACAATTCTCTCATATTATCAAATTATAAATGGTGCACTGAAATTTCATTCTAAATATTGGAAGGCAACATTGTGTTTTTGTAAGGAAATATTTTTGGTAGAAAAAACAAACAAACTTAGTTTTAGTACCTTGCTTGCATAAGTATTTAACCCCATATGCTATGGAAGCTGTCAGGTTACACAGATCAAAGAAAATTGCCTTAATTGCGACATCCTCCTCTGAATAATTAAACATGCAATCACAATTTATTGATAAATAACCCTCTGTTGAAGGATCACTGGTCAGGCTGTGAATATGAAGGATGATTAAGACCAATGAGTATTCAACACAGTTGCATTAATAATCAGGAAGTGGAAGGTCCACTACACCACCCAGTCACTGCGAAGAAAATGCTGTTCCTCAAGACTCAGCATTCAAACAAAGGGTAGACTTGTGAGAGGAGCCACAGAGAGGCCCAACATCACTTTGAAGGAGTTACAAAGTTCAGCGACTGCAAGTGGAGAAATGGTGCACCAGTCAACCATATCAAGAGCACTGCATAATTCTGGCCTGTAGGGGAGGTTGGCAAGAAAGAACCTGTTTCTCAAAAAATACCATCTGAAGCACATATGGTTTTTGCCAAAAAGCACGTGAGTTACACAGTTGTGATTTTGGAGAAGATTTTGTGGTCAGAGAGACCAAACCAGAGCTTTTTGGCCAAAATTCAAAGCACTATGTGTGGGGTGCAACTCTAAAACTTTTAATGCCTCAAGACACACCATCCCTACAGTGCAGTATGTGTGGGTATGCTTCTCTTGTTAGAACTGAAAGGAAAATGGCTTGAGAAAAAAAAGGGAAATACTACAAAAGAACCTGCTTCAGTCTGCTAAAAAAAAAAAAAAAGCTTGGGAGGAAATTCACCTTCTAAAGACCCATCTCTTTAACCTGGCATGCTTATAAAACACTATCACATATCTATAACTCAAATCCAATAAAGGATTGTTAGGGTGCATTCATGAGGACAACCAGAACCAGGAACACTTCCTGTAACACTCGATGCACTCGCTACATTTTAAGAAGAAAGGAATTAACGTTAATATTAGTCTCTTTCATTCTTATTCTGAGGTCAACATAGCCATACGGACCAAGTCTGTATCCAGATCAGATGGCCACCGTAGCCACCAATCTAGTCCTTATCCAGACCAGATGGTGGATCAACACCTAGGGACGAACTCTACAGCCCTGAATGTCAGCAGAGACCATGTAAACTAGATGCACCCCAGAGACCTTGTCACCTCAACAACCATTGGCACAAGACCACGGCAACCAGACAAGTCCTCTGCAAAATCTGTCCTGTGTTGCAACCTCAAAATAAACCATGCCATGGTGATTTCATCAGACCAGAGGAGAACTGGCCCCCTGACTGGTGTAGTTTCTCCCAAAGTTTCTTCTCCATTTCTGTCACCAGTAGAGTTTTGGTTCATTGCCAGTGTCACCTTTGGCTTGCTTAGTTAGTGATGCACAAACACTGTTGGTAGAGAGCTGAACTGCATGATGTCATCTCTGAATCAACAATGAACTGACTTTAGCTGGAAAATGACTCTTTGTTATTGTCTTCTTGCATTATTGACAAACTATTTTCCGGTTTGACACTGCAGAGCTGCTTGATATAATCAGTATTGTATAAAGCACTATATAAATAAAGCTGACTTGGCTTGATTTGATTTTCAGCAGGACAATGATCCCAAGCACAAGGCCAAAGCAACACTGTAATGGGTCAGAAACAAGAAGATAAATGTCCTGCAGTGGCCTAGACAAAGTTCAGATCTCTATCCTATTGAGTCCTATCCTCTATCCTGTTTGAAAGTTGCAATTCAAAAACATAACCCAACTAATCTAAACAACCTGGAGAAGAATGGGCCTTAAACACTTTGTCACTGTATGCAAAGCTGCTACATATGTATACCAAAATAATTATAGCAGCTATTGCAGCAAAAGGTGGCTCGACCAAATATGAAAATATTGGGAGTGGAATATATTTTTTTCTTAAAAAATTTCCTAACAAAAACATAATATCACCTACTAATTACTGGTTTTGGTTTCAGTGTTTTAAAAAAATATATGAATTGAAATGAAATTTCAGTGTATGATTTAATGGCCAAATGCCATTAATCCTTTTACATTCTGTTAAAAAGTCTACAGTGTTCCAGTGACATAATGCAACATCCTAAAATTAAAAAGACAGTGTGGCATTTTCAGGAACGAAAAACAGTGTAGTGCTTTGCTCACTGAAAGAACACTATAATAAATCATGTGATTTATTAAAATGTGAAGGACAGTAAGGGTACGGCAGGACAGTACTTGTTTACAGATGTCAGATGCAAAGTATGGAGCGAGAGCCGTTTGTGGATATTATGCGTTTTGGCTCCGAGTATGAAATCAGAGAGGTAGAAGAACAGATGAGGCTGCAGATAATAAGAAGAGTCACAAAAGGAGAGTTGTAATGAAAGAAATGGAGAGCAAATGAAAGAGAGGAGCAGGAAAAGGAGGGATGAATGGATTGGAGCTGTTCATTAATACACAGCGGGTTGATAATGTCTCAGTCCCTCTAGGAAATAAGTGGGGGTGATTTGTGGTGCTGTGTTCCTGCAGAGTCAATTTGGAACAAGTGTGTTTGCAGTTGCCTTTCTGATAGCTCTAGTGTTTGTTTCTGTGTGTGTTTGTGTGTGTGTGTGTGTGTGTGTGTGTGTGTGTGTGGCAGAAACACATGGCAGAAACTGCTTAATAATTGCTTTCATGTCATATTTGTTTATTGTCTCCAATTTATTTTTGTTATTGGGAATTCAGGATTAAAGCTGCTCCTCCTTTCATTTTGCATCACACTTGTCATTTTCCAGAACTAAATTTGTAGGTGTTACATGTTTGCTTGTTTTATTTAGTCTACTTTGACTTAATCCATATTCTGTCCATATTTTAATATGGAGGATAATATTGAAGTGTGATTATACAATATACTTACATAAATTACTCTGCAGTTCACTTCCTGTGGTGCATTAACCTTGACTTATTATGTCTTTTTTAGGTATTTCCCTTGAATCTCTGAAACTATGTGAGATTTGAAAGCTATTATGAGATGGTTGTCTCCTGTTTGTCCCAGTTACCTGCATACCTTTTTAAGAAAGGCTGCTAATTAGAAGTGCTAATCCAATGGCTTCCTGTCCTTGGAAAAATATATTCAAATGGAAAACCAATTAGCTTACCCTTTTCATTTTCCAATTAACAAAAAAAATTGGGCAATCCATTTCGGTCTCATTTTAGCTGTTGTCTTTGTGAGTGGTTAAAATGCTATGATTTATTTGAAAGCTCTAACCGCTTTTCTTTATTTCTCAAAATTGCATGATTAATCAAATTAGCGGTGTAAATCTTTGGGTTGACCGCAAATTGATTTGGTTTGTGATTCACTTGTCCTTAATTAAATAAAATACTAATTCAGACCAATTTAGTTTGATTCAATAAACTACTTGATTGCTTAGCTCCAAACTTAAAATATTGTGTGCTACTCTAACAAATGATTCATTTATATTTTAGAATTTTAAATTGATTATTGGCCAGGACAAATGATTTATAGCTTAAAGGGATAGTTCACTTTTAAATCACACAGTAGTTTCTGCAGTAGTTTCAATTTTGATATTTTTAGGTCAAACCGTCTGTCACTCATATAATGCAGGTCTATGGTCACCACCTCAAAGAGCATGCACAGAGAAGTCCAAATTAAACAATTCCCCATCATAAGTACACATTGATGGCCTAAGACACAAAATGAGTGGTTTGTGTGAGAAAACAAACAGTATTCATTTTGTTTTTACCCCTTATACACAACCACGTCCATTTTGTTGTCTGGTACAGTTTTGAGGCCGAAGAAAGACATCTCAGATGCGATATAACAGCAAACAGAAGTCAGGTACACATTTATTTTGCTTAGCTTTACTTTATGCAAATGTGTATTTGCAGCATTAACTTAGCAGGGGCTTTACTAGCTAGGTATCTGCAAGCATATCTAAGATGTCTGTTATACAGCCTTTGTGAAAATACAGAAAGCTAAATGTCAGGCAGTTTTACAGGCTTGGCTGTCTGTGTGAAAAATATCAAATGCATTTCAAATTAAACTGACGTTCATCTCCTTCCAGGAAACCCTGGGTGGATTTTAGCAGTGACTCATCAGAATGACCATCAACCACCCTTCTTGTGCAATAATGTCTTGGTCAAGAAAGCAAGGTACAATCACTCTCCATCACTCTGCCACTTGTCTAGAGATCATTCTGTCTTTTAATGAAAACAATGTTTTAATTGCAATATATATATATATATATATATATATATATATATATATATATATATATATATATATATATATATATATATATATAGTTGATTTTTATATTTGTTTTTTGGAATATTGCCCTGATGGAAATTCCTACCACAGCCCATTGTAAGATTTCTAACGGAGGCAGTCAGGTTTAGATTTTTTATCTGTTGGTATCTGATTGAATACATTGTGCCATGTATCTGAACATGACGTCCAGGACCTCCAGCAGTAAAACAGGCACACAACATTAAAGCTGAGGTAGGTAACTTTTGACGCTCTAGTGGTTAATAAACAGAACTGCTTGAGTCATGCGGAAGAACATCGTAGCCGGAACTACTTCTCTCTGTTTATGTCTATGAAGAATCACAAAGGTACTGGGTTACTCCGCCGCGGTACCCCCGAAACAATCTAAAATAGTCCGAATATAAACACTTATTATATGTGTACCCTGGTGATTCAGGACAAGCTAAAAACACGGTTTGGAAAATGGATTCATGGTGTACTCGCTTATTATATACATTTTTCTACATTTTGAACACAAACAAAGTTAGGGACCGTAGCTCTGATTGGTTGTTTCTTACCGGGAGCGATGGTATTCCTGCAAATGGCAATAGGACCACTGGGAGGAGCCAGAGGAGCTTGATTTTTTTCACAGATTATCTGTCTCATATTCTACTGTCAGGACATAATGACACAAAAGTTTACAAAAGTTACCTACTGCAGCTTTAAAGATCCAGCTGTATATTTAATCCAGGACATGGGGTTCTTTTTATCCATGTTTGCACTAAACCATCTGATGGGTTTGCTTCTCAAAAGCTCTTTTTAGTTTCGTCTGACCATAGAAGCAGTGCCTTTGAATTTCCTTGAATTTCATATAATCTAATTAAGATCGACAATATTTCGTGCACTCTTAGTGACTTTTTTTAACTGTGTAATTTTGTAAATGCTTGTAGGTACAATCCAATCCAATCCAATCCACTTTATTTATATAGCACAATTTAAACAAACAGCAAGGTTACCAAAGTGCTTTACAGAGATAAAAATCTAACACAAAAACACACAACATGAATAAAATAGCATCAACAGTAACAACGACAAAGAAGACCAGACAGCTCTTATGGTGAGTTAAAAGCCAGGGAAAAAAAAATGTGTTTTTGAACGAGATTTAAAAATGTGGAGGGTGGGCTCGACTTTAATATGCAGTGGTAAATCATTCCACAATTTGGGAGCAACTGCTGAAAAAGAGCGGTTGCCTCTGGTCTTTAGCCTGGTCCTGGGCACATTCAGCCGCAGCTGATCACCAGACCTCAGTGACCTTGACGAGGTGTAATTATGCAGGAGATCTGGGATGTATTGAGGTGCTAACCCATTTAGGGACTTAAAAACAAACATTCAAATCTTAAAATGTATTCTAAAATATACAGGTAGCCAGTGGAGCTTGAGGCATGAAAGGCATGAAAGGGAAATTTGGTTCACGCCAATGTAAAGTGCATTATAGTAGTCCAAATGGGTCGAAATAAAAGCATGAATCACTTGCTCAAAAATATTAAAAGATAAAACACGTTTAATTTTGGATAAAAGCCTCAATTGATAAAAACAGGATCTAACCACCCTGTTTATCTGCTTGTCAAGCTTAAATTCACTATCCATTTTAATGCCTAAATTTGTCACTACTGGCTTTACATATTGCTGCAGGGACCCAAGGTTTACGGGGGTGGAGTCACAACAACGGCTGTGACAAACACAATGATCTCAGTTTTCTTCATTTAAATTAAAAATAAAAAAAAATTAAAAGACATCCAGGTTTTAATATCCTTGAGACATTCAAGTAATGGAGTCAGAGAATCGTTTGCATCTCTTCTCATTGGTAAAAAGAAATATCATGTCTTTTAAAAATATTTCCAAGAGGGAGAAGGTACAAGGAAACAGTAGTGGTCCAAGAACTGAGCCTTAAGGGACTCCACAGAGAAGGGGGGCGATAGATGATGTAGAGTCACCAAGTTTTCCGGAAAAAGATCGGTCAGATAAATATGATCTGAACCACTGCAGGGCAGCATGTCGGATGCCTACACAGTGCTCTAGTCGAGAGATAAGAATAACGTGATCAATTGTGTCGAAAGCAGCAGTAAGGTCTAAAAGCACAAGACCAAGCCCACATTGTACAAGACCAAATCACACCATATATCTGCCATGAGACTGTATAAGTAACATTTTTATACATAGCCTTGAAGATAATATATATGGATGCTAAGATGGAAGAGTCCAGCCTTCTTACTCTGTTATTCTTTCATATGATAGTTAAAGTTAATTGAATGTTGGATCCTGAGAATCCATTTCTCTGTCAGATTATCTGTTTGGTCTTGTCATGTCTGATTTATTAATTCTTAGAATGATGTGACAGCTCCACAATCCTTAACAAACAAGTAAGTTAAGGAAAACAAAGGGAATATGCTTATTAATGGAAAGAAAGACAGCTGTGGCTGCAGGGATTTCTAGCAACTGTACATGAGCTTCAGCCGTTACTCAGAGTATGTCTGTAGTTTATTTTGAGGCCCTTCATCTTCCCAGACAGTCTCATTTCCTTTAGGGCAGCCGGTGTCACAGCTTGAGTGTTTGTGTTCGATATCGTGTGCTTGTTTCAATCTTGTAAGTGGTCATGGGCAAGTGCGTGCACGACAAAAGGGTGTTTTCTGACATTCATGGTTTTCCTGAACAATCATATTCCTCGTATGTGCTGTTTTTCATCTAGTTGATCATCCAAAAGATGGATAACAGACTGTTTGAATGTAAAGCTTGCATTTGCCTTCCAATAAAACACACAGAGACACTCACACAGACATGAACTTACTTGACTGTCACTCAACCCAACAAATGACTAATTTGCATATTGATTAAAAACTCTTTGTTCCCTGCTGTCTTTAATTGTGTCACACCAGTTGTGTCTTGTCGTGTCTCAGCAGATCAGACCTTGCAGCAGAACCAGAAGGTATGAAAAAGATAAAAAGCATTACCAATCATGAATCATTTCTGGATCATTTAAGAGAAAGGAAGGGGGCAAAACATAACAAGGACATTGACAAAACTGTTGATTTGTTTTCGATTTGGACTTTTGAGACCTGAATGAGCAGATTTCCATAACATAATGTGTTTTTACATGACATCTCTTTTCCAATTCAATTTAAGTTAAATTCAGTGATTTGAGAGCGAAAACTTCAATGAACATCATTTAAAAATAGTATGAGACTGCATGACTGCCCACAAACTGATTGTAGTCATTTGCATTGAGGATGAATGTAACTCCCAATATTGTTATGCAAACAGAGCGAGAGAGATGCTCAGAGATGGTTTATTTGGACATAAAGAATCAGTTAAATGAAAATATGGTTTTAAAGACCCTTGAATGTTTAGGATAATTTCTCATTCACATCCTCTGAATCATCAGTGATGTCTTTATCATATCAACTGTGATGTGAAAAGAGATGGAACATCATTAGATGTCTTTCAGATTGAGGTGATAATAGTAGTTTGTATTAGCACAGCTAGGCTAAAAGGGATTGTTTACCAAAAAAACTGAATCATATGATCTTATGCTCACCATTGTGATGTTTTCCACCACCGTGTTCCACAGGAGAAAATCATACAGGTTTGTATGGAAGGTTATTTCTACCTCAGAAAATAAAATCATTTGATTTTTTTTTTTCATAAAAAAATTGCAATTTACTTATTTATTTATTTTTTTTTTTTTGCAACTTCATATCTTACACTGTGACTTTGTAACTTGCCATTGCGATTCATCTCTGACCCCTCCTCACAGATTTATTTTTTAAGGTGGAAATGCACTTCCTATTTGTTTGGGATGACTTCAGGGTGAGTAAATAATGACAAAATATGGTTGCACTTTATTTTACATTATGTGTACTTACATGTACTTATAGTGTACTTACAGTGTATTTATCTAAGAACGTTCTGGTAATACAAGGTAACTACATGGGGTAAGGTTAGGTTTAGGGGTAGGTTCAAGGTAAGTATTTAGTTATTACATAGTTATTGTAATTACTATAATAAGTACATAGTATGTACATGGGGAACATGACTGTAAAATAAAGTGCTACCCAAAATATTATTACTGTAAACTGCATAATTATTATGTTTTTTATTATTACTTTGAAAAGTGCAAATTACTATACAATAGTAATGTATTTGTCATAATTTCTAAAAGTTTAACCAAACTTATATCTTGGTGGAGTGTAGTGAAGACCATTTAGTTTTTGTGTGTTATCTAATGGCATGATAAAAAATACTCGTGACAAGTCTCTCAGAGCATCTCTGGAGAAGAAGTTAATGTGTTCATGTCCTTATACAGTATGTGAAACAGCAGATGCTGAAATCATCATGAACTTGAGCTCATGCTTGAGTAATGTGTAGCAGACTGAACTTAATTGATCAAATTTTCTGAGGTCTCTAATCCAAATGTTGCCAAATTCAGTGAAGTTATACAGTGCAGTGCCTTTCTACAACTGGATTTCACGATTGTGTCTGCATTCTGTCTGGATTCATGCACAGGTGATATACTCACTGACAGCATTGTTCCCTGAGGTGGCGTCTCCACATACCTGCACACTCCAGTTCACTGTGGCTCATCTTGCACAGGATTGTGCCGCTCTCTGTTCCACCCGACTGCCTCTCCCATTCACAATAAATCATGGCCTTAGAGGGTAACTTTTGTTCGGGCAGCTCCTTGTGATTTACTTCATCATCCTCTGTTCTGACTGCTGGATTTTTATTTTCTTTTTCCTCTTTTTCTTCACCATGTTACTTACACAGGTTATCTTGGCTTCTAGCATGTGAAGAGAAGCTTAGGTTTTGTGAACAATATTTGAGAGAAATAGGCCTTCATGAAAAATGGTGGCAAATCCACCTCACAGGTGTGGCATTTCAAGATGCACCTCACAGGTGTGCCTTAGGCTGCCCACAATAAAAGGCCATTCTAAAATGTGCAGTTTTATCACACAGCACAATGCCACAGATGTCGCAAGTTTTGAGGGAGCATGCAATTGGCATGCTGACTGCAGGAATGTCCACCAGAGCATCCAATGGCATTTCAGAGAATTTGCCAGTACATACTGTACAACCGGCCTCACAACCACAGACCATGTGTAACCACACCAGCCCAGGACCTCCACATCCACCATCTTCACCTCCAAGATCGTCTGACACCAGCCACCAGGACAACTGCTGCCACAATCAGTTTGCATAACCAAAGACTTTCTCCACAAATTGTCAGAAACCATCTCAGGGAAGCTCATCTGCATGCTCGTCATCCTCATCGGGGTCTTGACCTGACTGCAATTCATTGTCATTACCGACTTGAGAGAGCAAATGCGCACATTCAGTGGCGTCTGGCACTTTGGAGAGGTGTTCTCTCTGAAATGTGCTTTCGGAACATTTTCATGTGAATCCATGTGAAACATGTATATTCCCATGTGTAACCCCTGAGATCACATGTGAAACACATATTATAAACCTGCTTGTGTTGCAATCCTGTTATTGTGAGTAGAATTGCAAGAGCCTGCATCTGGTCAGTATTTCACTCTCAATAACTAGGAATGCACCATTTCAGACTTATTCATAAATAATAATAATAATAATAATAATAATAATAATAATATTAATATGATTTAGACAAATAATCTCACACAGGCTGATGCTAAGATAACTTTTTTCACCTCAAAATTAAAATTCAATCATTATTTACTCTTATGCCATATGGCCTTTCTTTTTGAGACCACAAAAGGAGAAAAGAAAAGCCAGTGGTATAAACTGTAAATACCTAAACTGTAGTAACATTACTCATAACTTAAAAGCAATACTTCTTTCGGTAACACTTTTATAGTCCACATTTGATAGTTTACTATCTATAAGTAACTTTGCAACTGCAGTATATGTCAACTAACTAAAGAATGATACAAAGGGAGACCTGCCATAGGTTGCAGACTATTGTCTTAAAGAATCATTTGTACCTGATTCAACCTTTAAAATTATTTGAAATATTTTCATTATGATTTATTTTGACTAAAGATTTCTTTTCCCAGGCCCTCCAATACCCTTCAAGTTAAGAGAAATAAAAATTTTTTTTGTTCTTTTTGTGGTAATGATGACATTCTTGCATTCCTTTCAGCTTTTCAGAAGGCAATTTTTCATCGCACTGGATCTCTGCGGTAGATTGTTTGTGAAAGAATCTCCTCATCCCCCCCCCCCCAAAAAAAAAAAAAATCTACTACAACAACAAAAACACTGACATGTCTGCAATTGTATAAATAAAAAAGAAAGAAAAAAACAAAACAAAACCAAACAAACAAACATGAAATGAATCCTTACTGATCTGCAAAGGGAGCTCGGAAGAAAATTAGTGCTCTTGCAAACATTCTACTCCATTATGCAACACTGTCATGAACAGAAATAGCTGTCAGCACCCTAAGGAGGAACGTCAGTTAATTTCTGTCCTACGCCACTAGCAATTCATGTGCCTTCAGCTTTAAATGCTGTACATGGTGTGCCGTCAGAAGCATGAGTGGTTCTGACTGAGGGATAATTAGCAGACATGTCTGGAGAGCGTGTTCTGCCCCTCAACTGTAAAGCTACTTCTCAAAAGTAGCTTTAAAAGGCCATAATCTGTGCTTTTCTTTAAGTCCACTTATAATGTTTGCTAAGGTTTTCTGCACTAAATGTAGATTAACATGACCATTTTCACTCTTTCTCCAACCTTACATTTGTTTGCTGAACCTTGAAGAATATTGAATGCAATTTTTTTTTTTACACTGTAAAAAATAAATTGTTATTTGAAATTGTAAATATTTTTAATATCATTTTTTCATTTTTAATTTTTTTAATTAAATGTTTTACATGCCATTTTAATAACAGTGTGCTTGTATTGATGGAGTATGGAGTAGCCAGTGTCATATAAATATGGGCAGTCATATATTGATGCTTTTATAGCTGTAATTTCAATAAATTAGTACAGTCTAGTTTCAGAAGTACATATCCAATTAGTTTTCTGTGTATGTGAATGGACCTTTTTAGGTACACCTTTTAAACTTTTTAACACAAAAAATATAATCAGCCAATCACATGGCAGCAACTCGTGCATACATTCATTCATATATTTAGGCATGTAGACATGGTCCAGATGATCTGCTGAAATTCAAACTGAGCATCAGAATGACGAAGAAAGGTGATTTAAGTGATTTAACTGTGAATGTGGCATGGTTGTTGGTGCCAGATGGGCTGGTCTGAGTTTTTCAAAAACTGAAGCTGATCTAATAGGATTTTCATGCATGACCATCTCTAGGGTTTAAGGAGAATAGTACAAAAAATATGGAAATATTAACAGAGCAGAATTTCTATTGAAAAAAAAATGCCTTGTTGATGCCAGTGGTCAGAGGTGAATGGTTTGACCTGTCCTGTAACTCAAAACATTACCACTCATTACAACTGAGGAATGCAGAAGAGAATCTGTGAATACACAACTCTGCGAACCGTGAAGCAGATGGGCTAAGACAACATGAAATGCCAATTCTATCAGCTAAGAACAGAAAACTGAAGATGCAATTTGCACAGGCTCACCAAAATTGAATAATACAAGTTCGGAAAAAGGTTGTCTGTCTAATTAGTCTCGATTTCTGCTGTGACATTCAGATGATAGGGTCAGACTTTAGCATAAACAACTTGAAAGCATGGATCCATCCTGCCTTATCAGTGGTTCAGGCTGGTGCTGGTGGGGGATATTTTCTTGCCACACTTAATACCAAGCATTGTTTAAAGCCAATACCTTTATCACACAGTATACCCATCTTGTGATGACTATTTCCAGTAGGATAATGCACTGCAGGCTCAAACTGTCATGTAGCTCAAATGATCTCAAACTAGTTTCTTGAACATAACACTATATAGTTCACTATACTCATGTGGTCTCCACCTTTACCAGATCTCATTACAATGGATCATCACTGGGATGAGGTGGATCAGAAGAAGCCATGTATTGTAGGTGTAAAATTTCTCCGTGCCATCTTTCTGTCCTAAGAAATCTACTCTTAATCTACCCTTGTTTATGACCATAAAATCTGATGCTTTCCTGCTTAGAAGCATCACTCTCATGCTTTCTCTCTGTCGAGGTTCCTCAGGTCCTTGGACCTCCTCTAAGGGGTGTTCCATTGTTCTTTCATGTCTTCTGCTCCATCCCTCCTGGCTCAGCCTGCTAAGAGCTGTTGTGTGCTCATATATTCATGCTTGCTCCATTTGCGCTGTTACAGCAGTTGTAAATGTTCTGAAAGCTGCAGGCTCTTCCAGAGCTGTATATCAAAAGCTGTTGAATGAAATGCTGCAGATCCCCAAAGTTTTTTTTTTCTTTTTTCTTTTTTACTTTATGGCGGCCTATCCACACACAGTGGCTTCTCGTTCTCCCATCAGAACGGTGTTTTCGTCTTGTAAGTCGCAGTGTTTTGTATGTCTTCATCGGGTCTACCTGTCTCTAAGCATGCTTACAGTTGTGAGTTTGTGCATGATATCGGCAGAACCACTTTTTTAGAGTTATACTCCATGCTTGCCGAAGAGCTGCGGGATCTAGGTCTGTCCGGAGGCTTTCACCATCACCGACCCCCACTGCTGCAACACAGCAGAGGCACCACATGCGGCATGAGAGGACCCATACTTAGGATTCGTGCTCTGCATTTAACCCATCCAAAGTGCACACACACAGAGAAGTGAACACACACCCGGAGCAGTGGGCAGCCATTTATGCCGCGGCACCCAGGGAGCAATTGGGGTTGGTGCCTTGCAGATATTACAGATATTAAAAATATATCTACGGAGAGTGAAACTTTTAAATGAACCAATTTAAACAGAAAACAAACATTCTCACATTATGTAATCAGTATGTAACATGCATACAGGTGCTGTGGAGATGAGTCACTGTCGCACACTTCATCTCTTAAACCGAAATCAGAAAGCACATGTGTTTAACAAAAAAATTCCGACATTTCAATAAATTAAAATGTTAATGCAGTGTACTTGCTGATTTTCCCTAACAAATTCATAATTATTATATTTGCCTGTGCACTGTGGCAAGCCTTTTGTTCATTCGCTTGAGTGCTTATTAGGCTATGTAGGCAATTAAAGGCTCATTATTATGATTTATATGGTTTATTAATAAAAGTATAACTAATAGTCAACTAATTATTAAAATGAACGACCTCTAGTCGACCAGAAAAATCTTTAGTTGAGGGCAGCCCTAATGCATATTGACTAATTGTTATGAGAATCATACATAGAAGAGGCTGAAAATTAGCGGAATATATAGCCTACTTTTTTAATTAGTGGCACTTAGCCTGCATTTCAAAATATTTATTTGTAAGTGGCAATTAACACTTTATTTTAAAACCATTATTTGAATATGGCAACATAATATTGCGTTCTACAACATTTCTATGAATAAATCTCTGACAGAGACTATCTATCAGCCAATCACTGCATAGTTAGTGAGCATAAGTTAGTAAGCTTAAGACTTCTGACTATTCCTTAATAAAGTTTGTCTCAGCAGCTTTGTGAACTTTACTGCTATTTAGGAGAACTCTTAGTTGTAAGATCAAATGTTTTGTGAATACGGGCCCTGGCTAGTACCATAAATTTGTTGATGTGATCTCACATTGGTTGTTATGAGTAAGCATAAGAGCACTATAGAAGAACAAAAATTTAGCTTTATATAGTTTTCACACAGGATAAGACTAGTATGCAAACCATTATTTCTTTCTAAAATAATACTGCAATTAACTTTCAGAGTTTCTTCTGCTTTCCTTTTATGAGGTTTTGTTTGTGTCAAAAAGAAGTAAATCGCTTTGTACTTTACATTTGTTCATGTTTACAGTCCTTAGTACTTGTTTAGAAAAAAAACAAATTATATGTTAATGTGTATGTTCTTTATGTCATCTTGTTCTCTCGTGTCATCATCTGTTGTTTATGGAAGGCTGTTTTTTTAAAAAAATGCTGATGATCAATACATTATACAAAGCAGTCAACACTCTCTTTTTTGGCACAAACAAAACATCATAACCTTCAGGTGGATTTTTACTGAGGACCTATTTTTTTGAGTAATGGGTCAGACAGGTGGACAGACTTGTTACAAAGTGTAGCAACTTGCTCATGATTTTCACCTGCTGATCTCTACTGAATATATAATTAGAGATATATTATCTATATTATACATTAGTGTTTCTGCAGAGTTTCAAATTAACATGCCAACATAAAATCTCAGCAACTCGTATATAATTTCCCTTAGTTTAAGTTAATTGAAGTGTGCTATTAGTATATATCTTTTAAACTAAAAACAGGAAAGTATGCTTTTAGTGGACTTTTTATGTACTTCTCAGAAAAGGGCTTTATGTACTCCTCAGAAATATACTTAAAATGACATTTATGTATACTTGACTTATACTTACAAAAACTCAAAATATATTTGAGCCTTACTCCTAGAATCTGTGTTTTCATTATTATACGGTAGGGGGCGCTAGTGCACATCTTCTGCACAGAATTATCAAATATAAAATGAATTAATAAAAAACACAAGTGAAGAAGAAAAAAAGAAACAACAACACATGTAACATGATCATCTGACATGAAACAGCATCAAAACTGTAACGTTATGGAATAAAATGTTGACCGACGAAGAGGTAATAATTACAGTCAAGCTTTGGGGTGTTGATCGACTCTATCTATGTTTTGACTACCATTCTGAATCAAATTCATAGTGTTTTTTCATATTTTTGTTCAAAATGTTATTTCTTGATTTTTGTAACGATATGAAACTCCACATACATCGGGAAGAAGGAGGCGGGAACCGGCGCACAATCAAAAACATTTTAATAATCAAAAATAAACACAAAACAGTGCGTCAGCCCCTCACGGCGACTGACGCGCACAGATAAAAAGCAAACATAAAATAATATCCCAGGCCTGGTCCTCTCTCGTCCTTCACGGTCGTCGCTCCAGTTTTATATCCTTCCATCTCCTACGTGGGACTCGATACTGGCGGTGGGGCGCAGGTGCAGCTCATCTTCAATCACTACACCTGGCCTCACTCCTCGTTCCCACGCCTCTCGGCCCCGGCCCACTCGCCACATACCCCCATCGCCCCTCGCAGGCCAGGGGGTAGTCCCGAGACTGCGCTCTACTCCCCCCCCCCCCGCCGCTCACGGGGACCTGCGGGAACCTGGGGGTAGGACAGACGAGGCGAGAGAAAAGGAGATGGAAGGAGGAGCGACAAGGACGAGAGAGGGGAGAGAGGAAAAAAAAAAAAATCCGGTTCCTAGACGCATTGCTGCTCGGCCCTCCACCAGCTGGGTGATCTCCTCCATGGTGCCCGGCGGTGGCACTGGACGGCTGTGTTGCAGTGGTGCTTGTTGTTGGTCATAGCATGAGATATTTGTGAGAGAGATGATAACGCTTAAAGCTGTTTTCTCTTGATCCTTCACCTGATTTTCCCTCATGAGATCCCATCACTGTGTCTGTAGCATGGATTATTAAGCACTCCAGTGGTGACAGCTGTGTGGCAGCCATGGCTTTTCCTCTAGTTTTCTTTATGATTACCTAGAGCTTTCCATCATACGCTTCTGCTGGTACACGTCTTTGTAATCGGCATAGAGTGTCACTTGTGCCCCATAGCATCATTACCCTCCTGTGTTACAGGCTGTATGCACTAAAGCTAAGAGACAAACATACACTTCTGACTCTATTAAAACTGATTAGAGGCATATTTTGAAAGCAGGGGTGTCCTGTGTTTACAGCGAGAAAGAGGATGTTACACAAGCAGATTTTGAAACAGATGACTTTGAAAAAAAAAAGTCTATTTTCCATTACCAGGTACATTTTGATTTTCAGAAAGTTACAAAAGGTTTCTCTTTTTAATTTTCAGTTCATCCTGAAAAAACTATCACAGTTTCCATAAGTAGTATGTTTTCAACATTGATAATAATAAGACATTTTTCTTGAGCAGCAAATCAGCCACAGTGAGCATACAATACTTAAAAAAAAAAAAAACATTTAAACATTTTTACTCACCCTAAACTTTTTAACGGTAGTGTAAACTAAGCTAATAGACATGGTGTAAATTTGGATTTCTTTTCTGCTTTCAAAGAAAGACCAAGGTTAATGTTGATATGTCCGTCTTTAGTAAAACAAATACAGAATTTGAGCCCTGTTCTTTCTCACTCAGATTGCACCAGCAAGTCATGGACAGTTGTGGCGTGTTCTTGTATTGAGAAAGAACACCAGCTGGGATTATAAAATTATAAAATGATATGTTGTTAAATAACATGAAACTCTATGTTAATGATGCTTTCATTATTCGGCTTATCTTTATATGGTGGTTCTAAAGAACACTCCCTGCATCTGGTCCATTGTGTGTTGCTCGGAGACACACAGCAGTTCTGCTGCAGCTTTATGGGTAATATTTACATAGGCCACAATTGTCTGTTAATGCTCAATTTTGTCAATCTAAAATACACCACAATATTAACTTCTTATTTAATGAACTGTTGTTTGAAATCACATTTTCACTTGTGTGATATTGCTCTCACTGCTCATGTGACATCGCTCATCATATTATATAAATATGAGTCAAAAATGAATACAGGGAAATAAGGACATATAACTGCATTTTATAGATTATGTCATACAGTGAGTTGTTGCCCTGCATGTTGTTTGTCAATAGTGAAATGTCAGATAATGTACTGGTCTGGGGGCAGGCGTTAATTGCATTATTATTATTATTATTATTTTTAATTATTTAATTATATTAAATTATATTATATAATATTTTTATTAAAAAAAATAATAATAACAGCATACAGGTTCTTGAATGACACAAGTGCAAGTAAATAATGACAATTTATTTTTATTTTTTTCTCATTTAAGTCTGTCACTGTAATCTGCCAGATACAGCTCCTATATTTTTAGCTGCTTTTCTTAGTAGCTTGGCTAATTTGGGAAGCTGCAGTTTCAAGATAGCTTCTCAAAAATTGGTCTTCATAAAAATGAGTGAGAGTTACAGGCTTATATTAGTATGCACTCGGGAACTTTGCACACAATAGAAGTGTCACCTTTTCTCTTTCCATTCCTCCTGTTGTGCCCCTTTAGACTCTGTCACTACCCATCCTCCCTTCTTCTCTTTCTCTCTCTCTATATCTCTCTTGCTTTTTTTCCCTCTACGCATATTTAGGCTCTAATTACACAAGCGGTTATCGCGACATCATATTGACTTTGACTAACAAGAATAGGTTCCTTTACATCCCATTATATTCTCATATTCGTGTTTTCCACAGGTGACTAGGCACAGGCTGATAGGATTTCTCATCTTTGGGCTTAATAACACCCCACCCTCCCTCGCTTGCTCTTCCTATTGAACTGATGAAATCAATATGGTTATACACGTTCTCAAAAAAACGAGCGCTTTACTAGAACCAAGCGCAATTTTGTGCAATCAGGCAGGTGTACTTTGAATAGATGCTTTGTATCAGATCCTCAGATTAATTCCATCCCACATTCAATGAATGGATGAATGAGGACCACACAGAATGAGCAGATTTATGAGCAGATAAGAACATGAAAACAGACTGCAGACAGTTCTATGCAATCGATGTAAAATTATTCTGTAAAAATTATTTCTTTCTATTTTTTTCATGCTTATTTATTTATTTATTTTCAGAAAGAGAATTGTATTTATTTTAATTACCTGTTTCCAACTCATCTATACAATGTAATGACAGTTGGTAGCGACCAGCTTTTTAAAAAAGTGTGGTCCCATGTGACGTACTGTATGTTCTGGGGGTATATGATAGGGTTTTGTGAAAAAGCAAACCATAATTTGATGTCATAGACTATTTAACACAAACCCTAATCTTTGTCTTTTTTTTTGGTCTTCTATGAAGAGCTCAGTAAAGAAAGAAAGTACACATTTGCTTAAAACAATGATCTTGATAAAGTCTCATGAATGCACATCCATGCATAGAGGGCCAACATCCAAATTCAAGTTTTTTGTTTTGTTTTTCATGTTTTCATGCTCTGGATGTGTGTGCACTCTGGATGGGTTAAATGCACAACACGAATTCCGAGTATGTGAATTTCAATTGTTGGCTGAAATATCCTTTAAATACTGTATAGGTCTATTTATCACTCTTTTATTTAATTTTATTACATTAAATTATTGTTATTTATTTATTTTTTTAGCTTGAGAGCCCTGCCCCCTGCACAATATACAATATTTTCTAGCAGAAGAAAGAGGATTTGTTGGTCAGCCCTGCAGTTCATGTTTTCTGCTTGCCCTGCAGTGTACGACAGTTAGCCGAAGCTAGAGATTATAGTTTATAAGGTTTTAAATATGGATATTTTTCTAACCAAACACATCACTTTGCTTCAGGATGTCTTTATTAACCTCCCGGAGCCACATGGAGCACTTGGATGGATGGGCACACTTTTTTGAGGTATATATGGCTTGAGGGTGACTAAATCATGGGGTACTCTAAATGTTTGGGTGAACTATCACTTTAATTTAAAAATAATTGTAAACAATTCATTGTAATGTTTTCTTTACAAACAACAGCTGTAAAATAAACTATGATTATTATTCTATTTATACAAGAAAATCTAGAACACTTTATGGCGTACATGGCTAAACATACTGATTGGTTTATAATTTTCAGCCCATTGCAATTTCGACAAAACCTCATTTGTGAACATGACTCATCCAATTAAACTTTTAGTCTGTTTTATACAGTGTCTGTTTTATAATTTGGCACATACAACAGATGTCAGTGTGTTCATCTCCTCCCAGCAGCACGCAGATTCCTCAAGCTTCCTGGAAAAAGTGGACATGCAGGACGTCACAAGGCTGCTGGTTTGTATGCAGCACTTAAATCTGCTCCTGGAAAGAGGGTCATGGCCACAGTGTCGTACGTCTCCCTGAGGCACAGGCTTTCTATTCTGGAGACGTCCCTCCCTCGCTGACAGCCATCGGCTGGTAAATCCATCCGACCAGCACGCCAGATTCAAGGACAAGACAGATAGCTGTTCAAAAGAAGAAGAGATAGGCAGAAAGAAAGAGGTGGCTCAGGTCAGTCATTAAATCCCTTTGCTCCCTGGCCTCCTCCCCTCACTTCATCCCCCGAAGACAGTCTCATCCCACCAGTCAATTGAAAGTCTTTTACAGCTTCAAATCTATTCCCCTGATTCATGCTGTTTTTTTTTTCTCACCAAATAGCAAAATCTCTTCATCTTTAGAGCAATCGTTGTCTCTTTCTACCTGTATTATTGTTAAGGCAATAGCTACCATTTGTTTAAAATTTTCTGATCCATGGTTAGTCACTTTTTTTTTTATTAACATTCAGCTCTAGACATGTTCCATGTTTGTGTCAAGATTTCTAATTTCATGCTAAGGATGGTGATTAGGAATCCTATTTGAATCTGAGATTGAATTCTGGCTGACTGTCATCTAAAAGACCTGTTCAGGCCTGTAATCAGCACAGATGGGTAATTAAGTTAAAATATTTTTGATACCTGTAGGAGAGTTTGATTGCAGGCTTAGACAAAGGTGACTGCACATTTATAATGTTTAAACGAATACCTTTTTTGAAACCCTGTGAAATATTGTAGACATGATCATAAGCTACAATAAAGGTCTTGGCAAGACCACCTTCTGCTAGAAAGCTGTAGTTAAAGGATTTTTAGTATAAAATGGGTAGGAATCTAGACTGTGACTGGATGAGTCCCATTGAAATCACATACTCTTTGAATAAAAGTGTGGTCACATGTATTGTTTATCCACAACAAATTTCGCTCATGTTCAAGTTGCACACACAGATTCATCGCATTGGTCAACAGAAAGCTGCTTGGTATGGGAATGAAATTTTTTGACCGTTTCTCATCCTCTGACTGAAACAGTCGGTTTTGGGGTATTTTCCCTTTAAGAGGTCAGTGTAACCACCCACTTTTATAATTGGCTAACATCTTTTAACACGGGACCTGAACATGATGGACTCTAAATACAATAAAATAAACAAAGTAACAATACTGTGATTATATATGACGAATTTAAATGTCATTACTGTTTTAAAAATAGTTTTTATCAAGAAATACATTGATTTTAGTTTGCAGTGTCATTGTTGGGTTGAGTACAGTTGCCACTGTCTGATCTTTTACAACATACTGTGATTTATTAAAATTTTACAGGTGTTAATTAGCACTGACGTGACTGGGACGTTCCATTTTTCTCTGACGTAGGGATCGTTCAGCAGCATGTACAAACATGTAGTTTTTCCACAGCATGTATTAAGCATACAAAAACATCTTCTATGTCAGCAGATCAAGGGAAATTTGGTTTCTCATGTCATGACCTCTTTAGGTACTTTTATGAGTAGTTACATTGTGTCTGTTTAGTGGCAAAAAAATATGTTCTATATAATACGAATGTGTGTAGTATAAATGTATAATTGTGTAAAGATTGCTTCTGAAAGAGGGAACGATACCAACGCTTCATGCGCAAACGTCCAGACTCCAGACAATGTAAGCATCATATTTCTCATCGCGTCATATTTTGTTTTCCAAAAGAGCTTCTTGGCTCTCTGTAAGACTAATGTGGCTAAAGCTACCATTGTCTTTGCCTGTTTTCACTAATGCTGCCTTCATGTGCTACCAGAATGATCATACATGGGAATGAGGTAGTTAAAAATTTAATCTGGAAGCACTGTGAGGTCAGTAACATGGTCACCACCAGTTAAACCGTAACACCGGTGGTATGCCCGCAAGCATGAGCTCTTGAAGCTCTGCACTCTACTGAGAAGGGAGGAGGGAACAGCAGCTCATTTTCATTTATTGGGGACAAACACACACACACACACACACAAAAAACAGCACGTTTTAGCTCACAAATTCTTTTTTTTTTTTTTATCTGTGGGGTATTTTGAGATGAAACTTCACATACACACTCTGGGGACATCAGAGAACGATTTAAAATATTGTATCAATGTATTCTATGGCATCTTTAAAATAAATTTACAGTAAAAACCTGTATTTCATTAACTGATATAATGTTAATATACCAACCTACTGAAGTAGTCATTTCTTTTTTGTACATTTAAAGACACTGAGTAGTAAATAAATAAATACAATAAATGGACTTTCCCAAGAATCCCAGTGTGACACTTAACATTTTATGTTCTTTCACTGTAAATGATACGCTGTAAAAAAATAATGTACTGTACTGTATTGTATTGTATTGTTCTTTTTTTTTTAAGGAAAATTACTAGTACATTTTCCTTTTTTTAACACAGTACAATGACTTGTTCTTTTTCACATTCAAAAATGTAAATATAGCAGTATTCTACTGTACAATTACATTTAATTTAAGGTAATATATATATGGTATAACAGTTTTTCACCATATGATGAGAAAAGAAACATACTGTTGACAAATTATTATTATAATTTTTTGTTACAGTGTGCCATTAACCAAACCTTTTCCGTGGCTTCATGGGATAATAAAGTTCCCATTAGATCTGGACTTCAGAATCTCACTAAAAGCAATAGGCAATCTGGGAACTTTTTGGCTACTGTTAAATGAATACTGTGAATTCAGATGAACAGCACTCTATATTAATGCTCTAAGGGGCCTTGTTGCTTAGCAACTGTACATAGCCTACAGTAAGGAGTGAGGAAGAATTATTTATTCCTATAATCAATAATAAATGTAACACTTCACTCACATCAAGCCTAAGAATGCCCCTTACCTGAGGTAAAATCTCTGTGACGTGGCCTATCATGGCTTATTAAATGAATGCATGTCCTGCTGTGAATTTTTTCTTTTTTAGGGAATTATATTATAGATAGGACATGCTCAGAAATTCGGTGTAAAAAACATTTAGTATTCCCTGTACAATCAATTATAGATTTTAAACAGAATGAGGGAGATTAAATATTTTATATTATTTAGAAATAATAATTTCAGGCCTTTTCTGTACTGTCAATCGATCGTGTACATTTATCTTCACTGTGGTACAGCCCAGCACTGTATGGACACTGGAGAGGCATTATAAGATTAAACTATGGCCGTTTCCCATAATCCCTTCCTAATTTGATGCATTACTATCTACCAGACGGACAGAAAGAACAAGACATGCCACCAAGAAGAAGTAAAAGCCTATTAGGTGTTTGGCAAGAGGGGTTAGATCATGAGGCCTTGTGGGCTGATTTTTTTTTTTTTTTTTTTTTTTTTTAAGCATTTTTGAATGCTGATTTCTTCATGCTCATGCTCATTATGGAAAGAAACACCCACAATGGCTCTTCAGGAATGAAGTTGTGAAATATTATAATATTGAATGCAAAATTTTATGAGGAATTGCTCATTCTGCAGTGTTTTCATATGCCTGCAAATGCAAATTTTTATATATATATTTAACCTTTTAATTTGATTGGAAATCTAGGGAAACATGGCATGATGGAGACTGGATGCAAACCAGCAATCCTGTTAGCATGACAGGATTTTTCTATTCAAGCTATTCATTTTAAGCATTCATTTGGCAGAGGTATTTTATGTTGCTCATATAGGACTCTAAAATGCAGGTGAATTATGATTTAGTTCAAGTGGATGATGAAAATAATCTGATTTTGCATTTAATTCACTAGATTCATTATAAATGGTGAAAGCCATTTAGAACATAATGTCTATTCATGCATACTAAAAAAATAAATAATCTAGAAATGTACATCAAATACAAAAACATATGAATACTAATGAGACCACATTGCCATGCATGTTTTTTACACTGTAAACACTGCATTGTAAAACATTTATAGTCTTGTGCATTATAGCTTTCTCTGTTTATTTGAGCCTGTTTGAAAACATTTGTTGCAATTGCTTTTGATATTGTAGAAATTGGCACAGATGTTGGTGTCTAGTCTTTTATTTTTTTCATCAAGATGTTAACTAAAACATAAACTATTCATAAATAACTTTTATTTGCAGATCTCCACCTGTGCCCTCTGGATTCTTGTTCTTTCGTACTGGGGAAAACTCTTATGACTTATAACTTTTATGTGTCTTTTCACATGAATCGAATCAGTTTATGCTCATAAATGATGCTTGGTGAAGATAAAGATTGACAGGTGCACTTTTCTCGGTTCATGTCTGTCTATAAGGGAAAGTTTTATGGATGTATAGACAGCATTTGGAACATGCAGAACATAATGTGCCTGATTGAAGGTCAAGAACTGGAGTGAACAACACTGTAAAAAACAAATTATTGAGTTAATTTAAAATAACATACCCCGCATGCAGTAAAATATGATTTTTATTTCAGGGTGATGTAGTTGTTTCAACGTGTTTTTACATTGAAACAACACTTTTGCTAGTTCATTCAACTTTCAGTTTATCAAGGGCCAATTACGTTTTCTCATCGTCTGAAAAAAAAAAATAGCTGTCTACAAAATAAATAAATAAATTATATATAGTATAAAAGAACCATACTAAAAAAGTAACATTCTTAAAAATAAAAAAAGAATATCATGATATCATGAAATGCATTAAAAGTGTGAATATGTAAATGTGTTATCCATAAAAGTAACTGTAATCTGATTATACCTAAGCAATAATCTGATTACGCAATCCAGATTACTAGCTACTATCAGAAGTGTATAAACTTTATGTTATTATAAAACATTAATGAAAATGTTATATTATATTATATTATATTATATTATACTGAATGAAATGTGAAGTAAGATCTATGAAAAGCTCCATCACTTAGTTTCCTCTTGGTTTGATATTATCATTCATCACTGGTGATGATCTGATGTCAGTTGTAAACATATACTTGAGTGAAAACATACAGCCCTAAGCTATAACCATTGTAATGTTAAATTTGTTGCTACATGTAAATGTCTTGACTAGTAATCTTTAAAATAACATTATGCCTTAGATATACATGTCTCCCCGTCTTTTCATCTGTCTCTCTCTCTCTCACCATCCTGCCTGACACTAAGTCACACAGACTGCCTCATCCTGTGTTAATGTGGTCAGATTGTCCTCCTCTGGAGGAATAATATGTCACCTTTCATTTATGTCCTGCCACACAAAAAAATACATGCACGCACACAAATGTATCCATTGCCCAGTGCTTGGCAAGCAGCATGTCTTTATTTTCCCCTTAGAACTGGTGTAATTGCTTTAAAGGATACAGAAGTCACAAAATTTTGCATGTTACCTCACATAAGCTTTATACAGTTATTGTGTTTGTAATTTATGTGTTGGGTCCGATGGCCATATCCATTTGTTTGACCAGTGGCAGATAAGATGTTTGTGGTATGAATGCACCAATATGAAAATTCTGACCAATACCATTAAGCTGATTTTTCTTGTTATGGCTGATAATTATAAATGAATGATATATCTATAAACTATAAGCTATGGTATTTAAGAAAAGGTTAGCTTGAAGTGAGCATTAGATAGAAGCAAAGGTAATCTATATGTAAAAATCAAGGAAATGAGCTCAAACAATTAAACATTTAATATCAATTGATAGCTATCAATAAATAATTAAATTTCAGTATCAATATATGTCATTGTACAATTATATAATGCATTCATATGAATTGGTTCTGCTGGCCCAGATAAATGCACTTCAACTTTAATAAATTATTTCTACTCAATCTGACTCTTAAAAGGGACACTAGTGTGCTTAAGCTTATGTTGATTGCCATTTTGATATTTTACATTTTCATTCATATTTTTTGAAAGGATTGATTGATGGATTGATTGATTGGTTGGCTGAGCTCATATGATGCTTACTTCATTTAGTAATATCTTAAGTATATTACTATAAGTAGTACATTTTACATTTACATTTACATTTATTCATTTAGCAGAAACTTTTATCCAAAGCGACTTACAGATGAAGACAGTGGAAGCAATCAAAAACAACAAAAAGAGCAATGATATATAAGTGCTATGACAAGTCTCAGTTAGGTTAACACAGTACACGTAGCATGGGATTTTAAATAATATAATAAATAAAAAGAAAACAGATAGAATATAAAAAAGAATAGAGCAAGCTAGTTAGAGGTCTTTACACATACACACACATATATAATTGCATAATAAATGAAAAGAAAAATAGAATACAAAAAGATTAGAAAGGTAGTTAGATTTTTTTTAAGAATATAATTAGAATATTGAGTGATAGAGTTAGAAGGTCAAATAAAGATGGAAGAGATGCGTTTTAAGCCGATTCTTGAAGATGGCTAAGGACTCAGCTATTCGGATTGAGTTGGGGAGGTCATTCCACCAGGAGGGAACATTTAATTTAAAAGTCTGTAAAAGTGACTTTGTGCTTCTTTGGGATGGCACAATCAAGCGACGTTCACTTGCAGAACGCAAGCTTCTAGAGGGCATATAAGTCTGAAGTAACAAATTTAGGTAAATGGGTGCATATATTGTATATAGCTACACTTTTAGATGTCTGGGAAAACTGTGTTGTGCTTTCGTGTACAAAAATGTGATTTCAATCTCTAATTAAATATATCAGTAATCTGTAAGTGCTTATCCTCTATGTTTCTGTCTCTATGACAATCAACTCACAAACTTTCTCTCTTTCTGCCTCATTGTGTATCACAAGTACCTCAACAGCTGTGATCATGTCACTCTATTTTGGAAGCTGAAATTGGTGCAGCACAACGGTTGGTTACAAAACCATCTCTCTGTGTTAGCAGCTATTGTATTGCTATTACCTGAATACCTTTTTTAAAGAATACAGTGGAAGTGGCACTGACGTAAGAGCAGTTTCAATCTCTTTTAATCTCTTTTTAGTATATATATATATATATATATATATATATATATATATATATATATATATGATTTTTGGGTCCCCATTTATATTAGGTGGCCTTAACTACTATGTACTTACATAAAAAAATAAGTACAATGTACTTATTGTGTTCATATTGTATTGTAAAACACTTTTGCTGCTATTGAGGTGGGATAGGACTAAGGTTAGGGAGAGGGTTGGAGGTACGGGTAAGTTTAAGGGTGGGTTAAGGTGTAAAGTATGGGTCAACAGTGTAATTATAAATGTAATTACAGAAATTAAATACAGATTTAATTACGTCGTTTTTTTATATAAGTACAATATAAAGCTTAAATTGTATCTTATTGCTTATTATCGTTTAGGTTGAATGACTGGTCCTCCAAATCATAGAGTGGATTGTATAATATGATGAACTATAGAATACAATAACAACGCAGAGTTAAAGTGACACTTTGCAAAAAATAAATAAATGAATAAATAAGTGAAATGAAATAAATAAAAACTGTCGTGATATCTCACATTCTTTTTTTTTAAACCCGTCTGATCTTTGTTTTACATTTTAAATAGGCACAGGAGGGTAATAGTTTTGTGTTTTTTATTTTTCTTTTTTATTTTATTGGCTATATTGCAAATGTTCTGAATAATAACATAATAACATATGATAACTTTGGTGGGGGGGGGGTCTATTTCATTAATAACATTAATAACAGTTATTTACACTGTTAAGAGTTGGATTCTCATGCTAAACATGGTCAAAACGTAATTTTTTTTAAGAAGTCTGTTTTTGGATGTGAGGGAAAGTCAAGATAAGCTTGTTCAGCTTCCCGAAGAACCCAGCATTAAGAGAACAGTGGATGCAGTTTGATTTTTTCGAGGACAGCAACATAGGTTCGTATGTGTGCTTGCATGTTAGAGTCATTTCAGTGCTGACTGTTTTATAAACAAGGCCCAGTTCGATGCTGGATTTGCAGATTGTTTGAACCTGAAATATAGAGAAGATCCAGAGATAAAATATAAGAAAGTGAAAAAACCTGAATCAAATTTCTGTGTTTTTTTTTTTTTGACAATCGGCACATTAAGTCCTCGGGAGTCTAGCTCTTCCCATAGCATGCCTCATAACAGCTAGATCTTTATTTTATAAATCTGACAAAAATTAAAAACTCTTCGGAGATATGAAGAATTCAATACTACTATATACATACTCAAGATTAATATTGAGATTGGTTATGTCCCCTTTAATTGATGCATTTCAGCTTGCTTAAGTTCAAGTCAACCTCATCTCTGATCATTTCCAGTCTGCATGGACTGTCACTGATCATGGTGTTTAACCTTTGAAAGTATACTATCACACTGCAACATTCAAATCAGAGTTTGCACTGCATTGTTAGAGATTAATTGTGAATCATACATGTTCTTATAATTATCATAACATACATGCCTTTTCAAGAGCTCCTAATACCAATTGTATTTCTTTAGAAATATTAATTTAGTCTAAAGATATCAAAGTGTATGATTTTGTCTTTCTTGAGTAATAACAGAATATTGATCATGGACTTCAAATACCTTTTTTCAGTTTCAATATGAGACATCTTTGCTTAGGAGATTTAAGTAAGACAATTATGAGAGTGAAAGAGGACACCTTCCGTTTTAATAAGGACCTCAAGGACAAAAGCAAAAACAATAAAGCCACCAGTGTTGTAAAAATAATAATCAGACAGATAGCGCTGTCGCTAATTAGAATAAGCCTTCTTGCTTTTATTTCTAGAGAGGACATAAGGTATGACATGAATGAGAGCTTCTGCACGAGTTGCTCTGGGTTTTTTTCAGATCCTCTTCAGCAAAGAAAAGAAGATGGTATTTCACACAGCATTCTTGAATGGAGAATGATAGTGCCAAGCAATTACAGCTCAAAGAGCTAGACATGGAGAACACCTTAATTAGCTGACCCTCAGACCACATACAGACACAGACCTTGAGATAGATGACAGTAATGACAGCAAAAATCTAAAGTTCCTTCAAATACCTTCCCTTTTTACAAAGGTGCTGTTTAACGAATCCACATTAACAAAATGTCTATTGATCATCCTAGGCATATCTGACATCCCAGTTATAATTACAGATATATTTAAAAATTGTCCTGGCTCTTCCAAGCTGTATAATGGCAATGCATGCATGGTTCCCCTGTTTTTGAAGCTTAAAAAACTGCATCCATCCATCATAAAACTTAAAAAAAGACTGTTACAGATACCTACTAATTTGACATTATTATGACATTAATATAGACTATTCACATTTAATGACTTATGAGTTTGGAAAACATCTGACAAGAGATCAGAGACCATTTCTTCATCCAGAATCACTCCAGACCATTCAGATTCACAGCTCCATTTTGGTGCTTTGCCTCTTCAGTTCACCCCACTCATTTTTTATGGGATTCTGGTCAGGGGAGTGGAATGGCCATGGCAGAATATTTTTTTCTTGTGCTCAGTGACCCATTTTTCTTTTGATTTAGTTTTTTAGTTTTTGATCATTGTCTAAATTTGGCCATTTAAAGATTTCTAACATGGACAGTAAGTTTAAATTTTCAGTAAGATGTCCAGGATCTCACCAAAAATACGCCAACAACATTTAATTTACAGTAGTATATTTCATTGTACAAACAGGGTACTTTTTTATTCCAGTGTGCACCAAACCTATCTTGAGAGTTTGCTGCAATTGCTGGATAATTTGAAGTTCATAATCACCCTGGTGTGCAACAATTTATAAATATAAATGGGAATATACTTCAGAGATATTTTACTCATATGAATTTTCTAATTGTTGCCAATGTGTTTTAGAGAAAACATTAATTTCATAATGAGAATTCCAGCCATTTTAAATTATTATTATTCTTCAATTCAATTTTAGATTTTCATAAATACAAGATCAATAGGATTAAAAATGCAGATTCAATTTCACAGCCTTTTTTGATAATATTGATCTTTCTTACCAGCAAACATACACTGGTTAACAATCCCTCTCCTCACTCTCTGAGGCAGAAGTCTCCAAACTCTTCCTTTCTAATTATCCTTCTACTTGTCTGCTTGTTCCTATTCTCTCTCATCTCCTTCAAGCCATTTCTCCTGCAGTTGTACTTGCACTCTCTCAAATCATTAACAAATCCCTTCACACTGGTATTTGTCCTTCAGCATTTAGACAGGCTATTTAAGAACCCAACCCTTAACCCATCTCTTTTAGATAACTATAAACCCTTCCCTTCTTTTCATTGCAAAAACACTTGAACAAGCTGTGTTCAACAAAGTCTCTGCCTTTCTCAACAGCAAGCAAAAGTGATCTGGTTTCAAAAGAGAACATTCAACTGAGACTGTCTTGCTCTCAGTTGTTGAAGCCCTAAGACTGGCAAGAGCGGATTCCAAATCTTCAATACTTTCCTTGCTCGATCTGTCCGCTGCTTTTGAAATGGTTAACCACCAGATCCTCCTGTCAACCTTTCTGTCAAAGGGCATCTCGGGAACCACACTTCAGTAGTTTGAGTCTTACCTCTCAGACAGTTCCTTCAATTTATCTTGGAGATGTGAGGTGTCGACGTCACAACATCTAACTACTAAATGTGCCTCAGGGCTCAGTTCTTGGACCACTTCCCTTCTCTGTCTACATGGCATCACTAGGTTCTGTCATTCAGAAAAAATCCCATCCCAAAGAGGCACAAAATCACTTTAGCTGACTACTTGCTACTTTAAAACTTGCACTCTACTCATTTACTAACTGCTTGTTTTCTTAAAACATAAAATAAATAAATCCCAGCTGATTATCCTCTGTTTATGTGTACTTATTAATTTATTTATTTACAGCTGTTTGACATGAATTTCCCCAGTCTCACTATCTGTTAGAAAGCTTGTGATCAACTGACAGGTAGAGCTAGGAACAGAGAGCTGGGTCAGTTTGGTCTGGAGAACTGTTGGGATGATGGTGTTGATGGTCTTTCCCCTATCTCTAGCATGGGTGTGGTCATCTGGCCACCCCCCCCATCACCCCCCCCCCCCCCACACACACACACACACACACAGCCATTAAAAAATCTCATCCCTCTGGCTCAGGCCTTGGTCTGTCGTCGACCTGCCCTCGCCTATAGGGACTACAATCCTCCAGCTTCACCTCACCCGTTCGTCACTCTGGCTCTGTTGGGATCCTCCCTCCCTTGATCAAGCTCCACCTTGGTCTTCTGTCACACCAGCTCCTCCGTGGCCTTCCAGATCCCCATCTGCGCCTCAGTCTCCTGAGCCATCTGCTTCACCTTGGCCCTCCAGATCCTCCGTGTCACCCTGGCTTGTCGGCTTTGAGCTATCTAAGATAATTGTGCATTCATGGTTTGGTTTAACAGGGGCTACAGTATGTATCAATACTCGAAACCACAGTCAGCAGTGCAGCGATTGGCTGGTGGCAAGACAGCAATGTAATGACATATAATTAAAATTAAAAGACACCTGATGAAACACTTGACAAATTTCTGGACTTTTATAAGGAAACAGCCAAGAGAAACAATACTGCAGAAATGTTATAATAGATAAATCAAAATGTGGACTGTTAGGATTTTATTCAAACATTTTTACATGATTCCCAATTATTTATGTTCAGGACTTCTAATATTTGTACAGGCTTTACATTTTTATTTCAATGTAGCAATTCTCAATTCATATTTCAAATAAAATTTTATATTTGTACAGATTTATAACGTGACAGCATTAATTAAAGTTTCTTAAGGGTCAAGATCATGTTATCTGCATCTCCTGTACTCCATCAAGCCACTCCCATAATAGCTGTCATCACTCAAATTAATGCACGACTCTACATTATCAGTGTATACGACTCTAATTAATGCGGTTATGAAGTAATTATTTTAAGACGAATAAATCATTCAGTGAGTAAAACTGTCTGTGTCTATAGTATTAAAAACTACTCAACATTATTGAATTATCTTTAAATTAATTTTTAAATTCATATTATGTTAAATTATTGCCCATGTATCAGTAGGATATTCTACTAATAAAGTAGCGGCGATAGCAGACAGATGTTAAGTATCAGTTCTGCTTAAAAAGATGCTATCTACAGTAATCCTGTTTAAATGAAATAAGCCTGCTCCAGAGCAGGTTTAAGCTTACAGACCTGTTGCTATGGCAGCAACTCCAGGATGAGCTTCGAAACACCAACCAATCCAAGATAATGCCAAATCATAAACAATCAAATCCAGCTAACTGAGTTAGCAACGTACGAAGAACGGGACCCTATTCTCCTGTGTCATTTTGTTTATTTGACCTAGTATCTGTCTCCATTGATTAGTTCATTCTATTCACCTGTGTCTTAAATCATTAGTTAATCGCTTACATTTGCATAAATACTTCTTGTTTAGTTCTCTCAGTAGCTGGTTATTGTTTGTGTACACTGTGTTGGTTTGCTTGTCTTCCGATATCTCCTGTCTGTTCTACTGTGGATTATCATTTGATGTAATATTCATCTTCTGCGTTGTGTGCTTGAACTCCGACCAGTGAGTGTGACACTCTAATCTTTTTGTATTCTATCTGTTTTCTTTTCATTTATTATACAATTAACAAAAGCAAAAAATAAAATAAATAAAAAATAAAGGCCTCTAACATTAGCTTGTTCTATTCTTTTTCTATTCTATCTCTTTTATTTTTATTATATAATAATAATACTACTAATAATAAAAACTTGCTATGTGTTCTGTATTAAGCTAATTGAGACTTGTTCAATCGCTGTCGTTCAATCGTGTATCATCGCTGTCATGTTGACTATGATTTCTTCCATTTTCTCATTTGTAACTTGCTTTAGATAAAAGAGTCTGCTGAATGACTAATTGTAAATGTTTACCAAGGTGATTAAACCAATTCAAAATATAAATGAATACTATAATATTATATAAATAATACAAAATAACATTTCTTTATATAGATTTGGAGCGACATTACAGTGAGTACATTATGACAATTTAGGTGAATTATTTCTTTAAAACGCAAAATAATCTGTGAGGTGGTTTTCAGCAAGTACTGAGCTCAGCTACACATTTAACGCTGTACTTCTGACCATCATTAAACTATAACCAATGCTCTATATTTATAACTGATAAATGTAAAATAGGATGAATTCTGTGCTTTTTTTGGCCCAAGGTGGGTTTTGAATTCAAATAATTTTTCCCTGAAATGAATCTAAATATTTGAAGCAAGGCAATGCAATATGTTTTTCGTGCCTCCAGGTGTTCATGTTCGCACAAACATCTTGACTGATTGAAAAGAAAAAACTAAATATTAATAATCCATGTGTGTCATGTGAAAGTGTTACTTTCAGCAGCGGCTGTTTTTGAAAACTGGCATTTACTAGCATAATAACATCAAACCTGTACACCTGTACCTTCTTTCTTCCATATGGAAGTCAGTGGGGACCAGTAACTGAAAGGTGAACTATCCCTTTTCATTACAGAAATGGGTCTTTAAAACATGCAATGTATTTTAGTATTATTATTTATTATATATATATATATATATATATATTTATGTGTGTCTCTCTTCTACTCACATAGGACCACATGCTAATTAGGTTCACCTCAGATGCCTCACTTTGTTTGGGGGTGAGTTCAGTGTTATCTTCAGCGCTAATATCTGTGTTTACCTTTGCCACACGGTTGCCATAGTGTCTGTGTGATGACAGGAGCTGTACTCAACTTTATTAGAGGGAGTGAAAGAGATGATTGCAAACCAAAACTGAAGGAAATTTAAAAAGGAAGCCAACAAATTGGGGTGAAGTTTACGATGTCATCATCTATTAATCATAGCTGACCTGTCAGGTCATTGTTCATGATCACTGATTTTGTCTTTCCTGTACTGAAGAGTGATTCACCACAAGATATGAATAATATACAAAAAAATAAAAATAAATAAATAATAATAATAATAATAATAATAATAAAAAATAAAAACCTAATTTTTGCTATTAGCCAAACAACACGAAGTCACAGAAAGTCACGGATAAGACTGGAATACAAATTTAGATTTTATTCCTTAAGGAAGCTCTCAGTAATTTTTGTCCCCTCTAGAGTTTTATGGAATTACATTTGCTTCACTAAAAATGAAGGAAACTTTATAAAACTCAACGTAACTTTTTCAGAAACTATCAAAAATATGCCAATACAAAAGAAGAAAAACACAATGAAAATGAAATTTTTTTTTAACACAGTTGCACAAATGTAACAGGCTCTTCAAATATGCTTCATTTTTGTTAATGTTTTCAAAGATTCGTGTTCGCTGATCGTGGATTCTGAATGCATTGCCACATATTTCGCAGTTTTTAACGTTTGGTGTTTTGACACAAACTTCTCATGGGGCAGGGTTAACAGTGATCTACTCTGATTGGATATTGAGCTTTTGATTGACAGGTGCTCTCTGACCGGGTAGTACTGACGCCACTCAGTGGCGTCAGAGAGTGGCATGCATATTGGAAAGCTCTCGCTGTGATTTGTATTACTAAATATGTAATTAATATTTGACATTCGATCATCTCCGTCTGTAAAGATGAGCTCTTGCCCTTCAAGGCAGCTTGAAGTAAGCTTGTGTTACTAAGTGACAATAATTACCCGCAACAGCTGTAGCACACTGTAACATGAAAAACCTGTATCAATGTTACTTCAGTAACACACGCTTACTTCAAGCTGCCTTGAAGGACAAGGGGAGGAGGAAGATGACGCTACTCCGTGTCTCCTGAAAGCTCATCTTTACAGACTGAGACGATCGAAGGTCAAATATTTTTTACATATTTAGTAATACAAGGCACGATGTGTTGCAAACAGAAAAAAAAACATACAAAAGTATTAACATACATCAAATAATATCAAAAGAAAAACAAAACAATAAAGAATAAAATAGAACTAAAGGAAAGAGGGCCAAAATCTAAGCAAAAATTACACATGATTAAAGGCAGAGCAAATTTTAACAGTCCTTATAGCTTTCTTATTAATAGATACTGATATTACATTCAAATAGTTTTCCATTTCTTTTAGAAAAACAGAGAAGACAGGTTTACAGTTGGAGAATTTGCATTTGTGAATGTGAAATTTGTTTGGGAAAATGTTTTAATTAATAACAAAACTGATATTTTTGTTTATGTGGTCAGTCATAATACCCAAATATAATGTTTTTCATATGTACTGAGAAGCCTGGCAAAATCTTACACCTGACAAACACACCAATGTCATCCCAAAGTTTCTGAGTGTAGTGACATGACCAAAATAAGTGTACAGTTTCTTCAGAACTCGAACAAAAAGAGCATTTAAGATCAATGTCAGATTTAAATCTTTGTATAAACTTCTTTACAGGGTAGAACCTGTGCATGAGCTTAAAATAAATTTATTTCACTCTGTTTGTGAAAAATAATTTTTGCGGGAAAGACCAGATTTAATCACCACGAGAGCTTTCAATATGCGCGGCGCGCGCCACTGAGTGACGTCTGTACTTCCCGGTCAGAGAGCACCTGTCCATCAAAAGCTCACTATCCAATCAGAGTAGATCACTGTTAACCCCGCCCCCACGAGAAGTGTGTGTCAAAACTCCAAACGGATATATATATATATTTTTTTTTACATCTTTTAGCCATCATTTGCATCACTAAATTTAAGTTGTGTGTTTGTGTCACTACCCAGGCCTCTGTGGCTCTCTCTAATAACCACCGGAGTGCACCGTCTCCTGAGTTGATTCCGTTTTGGACTCTATTACCCATATGCCTCGTACCTCGGACTAATCACCACCAGGTGTTTCCAATCTCACTCCCTATATAAGCTGGGCCCAGACTCTCACTCAACACGAAGTCTTGTTTAGCCCGTCTAGCATTTCTGAGTGTTTACTTCTGATTGTTTACCTGTGCATTATCTTGGACTGCCCCTCTTCTATTGATTCTCTGCCGCCTCCCCTTCTGACCCCCTGCTTTGATTCTGACCTGTTACTTGCCTGCCGCCTGCCCTGATCCAAGCCTGGTGACTGACCTAGATTCTGATTACCTGTGATACTCCTGACGCTGTTGTTAGACCTCTGCATGGTTGTACTACGTATTCTAATAAACATTCCAAATGGATCCGAATGCCCCTGACATTACAGAAGACTTCGCCAACTCAGGATCCAGCGATTTTCTACTAGCTCTATTCAAAGGTATCAGCTCAAGCTTCTGTGCTAGCCACACACCAACAACAGCTGCATAGACTCACTTCTCTCACAAAGGAGCTCCTGAAAACGCTACAAGTGCTCCACGTGGCAGCTCCACCAGTGAACACCATGCCAATTCCAGCGCCTGCGCTCACCACTAACACATTAGGTCCCGCTACTCATGGTGTTCGACTCTCGCTTCCAGACAAGTATGACTGCTCCCCAAGCAAGTGTAAGGGCTTCTTGATGCAATGTTACATCTGTATCAACAATCAACCCCTCACTTTTCCTACAGATGATAGCCGTGTAACATTAATTTGCTCTCTGCTTACCGGCAAAGCTTTGGAGTTGGCTACAGTGATGTGGGAGGGTCACCGCATGTCTTTTCCCACTTACGGCTTTCATTTGTCAGTTCTGGGATGTGTTCGAACACTCAGCCAGTGGAAAGGAGCCAGGAGAAGAGTTGATCGATCTGCGTCAGGGAAACGGCACTGCTGCCGAATACACCATTGCATTCCGAACACTCGCTGCTCAAACTGGTTGGGATAATGAACCTCTCAGGCTGTTCTACCAAAAAGGACTCAACAACGAACCACAGTCGGAACTAGCCTGCCAGGAGGAGGGAAAGACCCTCGACAATTGGGACAACATGGAATTAACCATCCGACTCGATAACTTGATGCGCTCACGACGAACTCGCCAGAGTATGATTGACTCTGGGGCTGCGGATAATTTAATCGATGTCTCTTTTGCTGAAACTCATAATATTCCTCTCATTTCATGTGAATCCCGGGTGGGAGTGGCAGTGTTAGATGGATGACCGCTAGGCTCGGGGAGAATCAAATACCTAACACCAGAGATACAAGTTCAAACTGGTGCTCTCCACACTGAATCCATAGGACTGTTTGCCACTGAATCACTCCAGAATCCCGTCATCCTTGGATTACCCTGGCTAGAGAGACACAACCCACACATATCATGGTCAACACAAGAAATCCTTCAGTGGTCAAAGTCCTGTCAACCCTGTGATCACCAGCTTCAGCAGGGGTTTTCTTCATTAAAAAGAGGGACTGGGGCCTTCAGCTTTGCATTGACTATCGAGCACTTAATGATATAAACATAAAGTTCTGTTACCCACTGCCCCTGGCTTCTGCCAACCTAGAGCATCTCCGCAACACCAGGTACTTCACAAAATAAGATTAAAAAACAATCAAAAAAAACGTATTTGGTGAAATAGTTTTTGGTTCTGTGAAGTGCTGATGACGACTTTCATAACCCGAATGAAGCACATTGATTGGCTTCTCTTGCTCTGGTTGATGTGTGTGCATGCTCTTCCTAGAAAAGTGCCCATACAAGGAATTCCGCCCTATATGATGTCATACAGGGCCATAATCTGAAAAAATCCTTATACTTATACAAATCCTGGAGGAGTGTTTTTTTGGCACATAAATACTCTGTCGTACGTCTAAATAATTTTTTTTTTAACTTCAGACCATGGTTAGCATAAGAATCCAAATGAACAGTGTAAATAAGTCAAACTGCATGAAAAAGCATTAGAAATTCACTTTAATAGAATCACTTTTTGACTTAAGTGCTTAATACAGTAAAGATTTGAGCACCAAATTACAAACAACAAGCATTAGTTGATATCGTGTCTTTAGACCACTTGATGATATCCTTTCTTCTTGGAATCTAAGTTGAGCTATTAAAGGTTTGAGGAGAATAGAGAAGAACTAGTATTTCACTAGGAGCTTGCCACAGAACTCTGCCAAGGAAGCTAATTACTGATGAGAAGGTAAAGACTCTGTAAAAGGACCTTGGGGAACAAATTGGCCTAAAGAAACTAGCAATTTAATGTGGTGTGATTTTTTTTTTTTTTTTTTTTTTTTTTTTTAGAAGAACAGTTTAAACACTAATTGCTTAAGTTTAATCAGACCTACCACCCACATTTTCCAAGAGAGAGTATACATTCACAGCAAAGAAAATGTTATCTTATAAAAAAAAAAAAAAAAAACATAAACCAGAAGATTGAACAATCCGACTATCAAATTTAATCTAGCAATCTGTCTGTCTATATTTAAACTTAAATGAAATTCAGATGTAGTTAATTGTTTCTCAGTGAAGTGGAGGTTGTTTGAAAGTGAATCATTTGTAGGTTCAGGTCTAATTTTGCCTCTTCATCACTCTGTCCTTCAACTGAGTGTTTAGATGTTGCTCCAGAGGGCCTGTTATGTACTGATTGAAGATGGAGATGAAAAGCTGCTACAATTCTGAATATGACTGAAGTGGATATGATGATCTTTCAAACTACCACCAAAGTCCCTTTAACATCAGTTCACTTGGCAGCAATAGTAATTACGCCCCAATTGCATCATGAATTATACTAATACTCATAGTCCAATATTAGTAGGTATATTGAATTTTACCTACTTATACCCATAGTACAGTTATTACATGTCCTAAAATAAACAAACATCCAGTTGGCTGTTGTAACTATACTGTACAGTGAAACTTTCACTTCTACTGCCACCATATGTTGTGGTAACATTTATATGTATGAGTGGAGTATATCTGCATAATACACAACTGCATAATAAATCTCTTGCTAAAGAACCTCTTATTAAATAATGAAAATTTGTGTTTGTTAACCTAATGATTTGAGTAAAAAAATGGGCCTCTAAATTAAATAATGATAAACAGACTTATGTTTTGATGTGCCTGTCAGTCTATGGACATTAATAAATAAAAAAAATAAAAAAAAAAATATCCATGTCTCAATCTGACTCACATGCTAACAGCGGAAATGTTAACTTGATTTCCCTAAAGTTTTTCCATAATTCCAGTTTCACATAGCAAGCATCAAAGGAGTGTGAACAGTGTTTTGTCCACTAACCACTAGATAAAGTCGAAATAGATTTTTATTGTCACTTTTGAATAATGACAAGAGTGATGTAGAAGTACTCACCATGAAGCTTACACTGGAGATATATCTGAGAGAAAACAGATTTCACAGTAAGTGATCTAATTTTCAGCAGTAAGATAGAAAAAAAAAAGTGCTTTTAAAGCTTGTTGTTTTGTAGAACATCATATATGATATGAGAATAGTAAGTCATGTAGCTGGGGTGTGTCATTTAAGAAAAGTATAATTATATTTTCAGAATAACAATAAAAATTTTTAAAAAAAAGTCTGTGGGGTAAAACGCCCCAAGGTGGCAAGGTGGTTTCTTTGTTCTGAACATCAAATCCTTTGTTTTTCCATCAGATTTATTCTAACTTGTGGGATGAATAAAAATATTTGGACTTTGCATCAGCTAACAATATTTTTCAAATAGGCTATTTTAATTTTGTAATTCATATTTATTGATTCAATTATTGTTTTTTTTAAGCTAAAATTGCCTGTACGCTAATTTTGCTGTATATAAACCAAATATAGGTTTGTCAGACTGGGCACACGTTACCCTACATTGTAAGGCATATAATAATTTATTAAATATATGACAGATATAGAATAGCCTATATAATATATTGTGCCAATGTGCCCTACTGTGAAAAACCAGCAGCATGTTTAGAATAATTCACAAAAAAATACTTATAATTAAAAATAACTTCAGCTACTTTATGCATTTATAATATTGAGATCTTTAGGAAAGCAATGCAAAATTTAGTAATAGCAAAACATGTTATTAGTTGTTCTTTAGCATAGTGAGGTCCTTTTGTAATGATTGTAAGGGGAACATAATACTAGAAGTAAAACTTTGTTATATATATATATAATATTATTTTTTTTTTACAGTAGCAACTATCAACTATCTTCTCTACAAAGCAATAAAACTGATGTTAGTGTATGTCTAAAGAACACCCAGTTACATATTTACAAATATGTTTTTATGCTTTCGTATTGCACATCCTCAGGCTCCCTGTTATTTTGCCTGTTCAGGATGCAGCTGCAAGCAATGTCATGATATGGAGAGAATTTGTGTTGTGACAGCAAGGGCGATTCAAATCTTCTGAAATCCTGTAAAGGAAAGATTAACGTACATACTAGGAATGAGATATCAGAATTAAAATAAAAATGAGCTATATTAGCTAACTGTGTGCAAACACAAAAGGGTTTTAGTACAAACATAGATACATACAGTACATATATGACATTGAGAACAGAAAGGATCTCAAAAAAAAGAAAAAAAAAACAACCTTATATTGATAATAATAAAGTGGCATGCCGCTGAAACCGAAGATTTTTGTACAGATTTGAGCATCGGTTATTGTATAAGTTAGGTTAAAAGCATTTACAAGACACAAGCAAAGGTGTAGGGCCCCATGTTTTGTTCATGCTAATATGTCGAAAAATGAGTGCTGTGTTATTTCCTGTGATGGTGCAATGCTCTGCTACTTATCCTGCTTTATCTCTGTAGATTTCTTTGTGTGAGCACTGGAAGCTAATCAGACGGAGAATTAGAGTCCCTCACCGTTATGTCCTCTAATATAACACCTCTGGCAACCTTAATCAGCCTGCAACTGTTGCACCCAATATTCAGGGCTGCTGTTTTCCGCAGTTCTATTCAAGCAAATTATAGGCTGTACAATACCAGGCCAAGTCCCAAAAGGAAACGCACACAGTGGAAAGAAATGAAATTTGTGTTTACCTTCATCTGTCTTGATCAGTTGGAACTCATTTTCAGTGCGTGTTTGTGTGAATGCTAATAGCACAGAGATGTGACCCTTCTTTTAGCAACGTTATTTGTTGCTGGACACTTTGAAAGGTATTTTGTAATACCATGTAATGATGCCTTATTCATAGCATAACATATTCATATATGACCATATTTTAGATCCCTTAATCCTACCCAATACGTTACTAACTAATAATAATCAGCAAATTAAGAGTTTATTTAGGCAAAATTTGAAGTTAATAGTTTAGTTAATAAGTCCTGAATATTGAGATCCTTTGTTACAGTGTCAAGTTAAAGGAATAGTTCACCCAAAAATAAAAATTTGCTGAAAATGTACTCACATTCAGGCCATCCAAGATAGACTGGTTCCTCAGCAGTGAATGGGTACCATCAGAATAAAATGCTGATAAAAAGTATAATCCGCACGATTCCAGTCTATCAGTTAACATTTGTATCCAAAATACTAGTCCATAAACTATAGAAGAAGTTTCCTTCAGTGAAAAGCAACATTTATGGACTATTTTGTCTTGTAAACAGTGCTTGAGCTGTGCATATTTCTCTCCTGATTCAGGTAACACTTTCAACAGAAGAAAGTAATACTGATGGACAAAATATTCAGTTGGATTACTTGTGGACTATTGTGATGTCTTTATCAGCTGTCTGGACTCTCATTCTGACGGCACCCTTTCACTGCAGAGGATCTATTGGTGAGCAAGTAATGTAACCCTACATGTATCCTAATCTATTTAGATGAAGGAACAAACTAGGTACATTTCATAGCCACTTTTTGCTTCCATCGGAATTAATTCATTCTGATTGAAGAATCCGGACGTAGTGTTTACATGAACGGTAAATAAAGTGATCGGGTTGATGTGCGCGTTTACATGTCACAAGCTTCTGATCGGATTTACTCTTTTGACATGCGCACACTGCATGAATATACAGAGTTTCCCGCTGCTGTTTTAAAAAGCACACGTTATATTTTTCTGCTTCGGTTCCTAATCGGGCGATGGCCAGCACATGAACTGTTGTGCTGCTTAACTTTACTTTAGCACAAAAAAAGTAGTAAAAATGACTGGTGGGACGTGGTCCTGTTCAACTTCACATACACTGAGTGAAAGTGGAGATTTGTAATGACAGGACACTTATTTATGACTCTTTATTCACCAGGAAGAACTCCTCGTTCCGCGCGTCATACGTCTTTACGCTGTTTCCACGTCACTGCGCATGCGCAGTACTTTCCAGTTTCAGTTTTCAATCTGATGGGATAAACCACCCCTTACAATCCGATCGAAATTTTAGTCGGATCAAGCCAATTCAATCCGACTGACGTGTTTACATGTGACATTTTTATACTGATTGTGCTTCTAGTTCTATTACGATCGGATTAGAATGATCCATGTAAACGCAGCTACTCATCTACATCTTGGAGGGTGAATCCATTCCCAGCTAATTTATATTTTTACTCCTTTAATGCTAAATAAATATTTTGAGTTAAACAATTCTTGGTGACGATTTTTTACATTGCAGACTCACTTCTTCCCCATTCGCTCTTTTTATAGAAGATGATTATAAAATCCAGCAGAAATATGGTAGAGTACTCATTGAGACACTTGCAAGAGCTTGTAAGATGTTTTGAAGCAGGTTCTCTTGAAAGCATGTTTGAGAGCCTATTATGTGTATTTAGGATGCTAATTCAGTGCTTATGTAAATGTGAGATCTCATTAGTTGCACCACTCCTATAGTTTCTATTAGCCTGTCTTGCTGTCTTTCATTATTAGAAAGGCACCATCACCTGGCTAGCTCTCTTTGATGTCTTTTATTTAGTTGATTCAAAGAGAGTATCAATTGACACATTATCGCAAAATGTTACGGCTAAATGAATAAAGCCTTCCCTCATGTGTCTGCAGCATATGCTATCATTTAAATGTTAAAATATATTAAAATAATTATGTGTTAATTGTAACGGTAATCATTGTCCCTTTGTTACAGAAAAGAAATTCAATTTATTTTTATTTTTTATCCTTTTGTGACATAAAATCACAAACAACAGCATTATTTCCTGTCCCCTTTCAACTAGTGTTGTCAATAGAAGTGGCAATTAAATGATAATAATACACGTTATTGTTTTTATGCGTGCGCACACACACACACATAGATAGATAGATAGACTGATGGATGGATAGATAGATATTTTAAGTATTTTAAGTTTTAGTATCAGTATAAATTACAAATGTCATCGTTACACCATGCTAACTCACTTTTCAGTAAAGATATTCAATATATCGTCATCAGACAAACTGATTGTTGCTATAAATTTTTCAAACATGTAAGAGCTTAGGCTTTTACAGACCTTCAAGAGGCTTATGCAGCTAGTTCAGAGGACGGGACAGCTGATAAATGGTTTGGTGTTTAAGTAAAGGTCAGAGCAGAATGAATGAACAGTTCGTGAGCAGCTAATGACGATAAAGGATGTGTGAAGGAGGATGAGAGAAGTAGAGACTATGGAGGGACAGTGGTTGAGCGAGTAAATGGAGAAACACTACTGCTGCAGGCACATTTCTGCACAGACCCTTGTCATATAATTAGATCTTGTCTGTCTCAAACCCAGAGCAGTAAAGCGCAATTTGGTGTTATTTCTTCAGTAATTTGGGCGAAGGGAATGTGTGTACATGTGTGGGTTTGTGTGAGTCAGGTTTAACAGCATTTGGGGGACCAAATGTCCCTGAAAACAAGCAGAAACAAAAATATTTTTTTTCAGTTTTCAGCTAGTTATTTCTCCCTCATGCATTTAAAGGCTAGGTAGTGATTTCAGACATGTTACACAGTTGACACTTCTAAATTGAAATCTCAGGTTGTTAAACATACCACATCACTGAGAAAATGTCATCTGTCATCTGTTTCTCTTCTGTTTGAGTTGGTGGTCATGTAACATTCTCAGTTCTGCAATCTCAATTGTGTATTTCATGTAGTGTTGTCTGTATATACACGTATCATATATTGTTTTTTTTTTTGATGTTCAGTGTTTCAGTCTTGCATGCTCACCAAAGCTGCATTTATTTGATCAAAGACAGTAAAAATATTGTGAAATATTATACAATTTTAAAATAACTGATTTTTATTTGAATCAGTGTATTCAATTTATTTCTGAAGCATCATGTGACACTGAAGACTGGAATAAGGATGCTGAACATTCAGCTTTACCATCATCACAAGTATATTCAAATAGAAAACAGTTATTTTAGTCTTGGTCAATATAAGAGAAAACAACAACATTAATAGTTAATCACTAATAATTAATAAATAGCTATTATTATTATAGGACAGAATCTTTCTTGTTTGCCTTATTATTCAAGCTGCCATTTTGGACTTAGGCTGATGTTTTAAATTACTGATAATATATATATATATATATATATATATATATATATATATATATATATATATATATATATATAGATAGATAGATAGATAGATAGATAGATAGATAGATAGATAGATAGATAGATAGATAGATAGATAGATAGATATTTGCTTGTTGATTTTCCACCTCAATGATATGACAAAATCCATTAAATCAATGAATCCATTAGTCACTTATCAATTTTAGACAATGAAGAATGAACAAGTTTAGTTCACTGTAAGTAGACAGGCAGCATCATTCATTTTCAAGGCTTGAAACATCCTTCATCGTGATGCAGAATTCTGTTCGGTGACATTCACAAGGTTGTTTAATTAACATTGGTGCGTTTGCAGGTCCATCGTGGGGGTCAGGGATGTCTAGATGGAGTAAACTATACTTGAAAGGTCAGTAGTTTATGTCACTGCAGTTAAACCTGTAGACAGTTCAGCCACATAGACTTTTTAAAGCCCCAGCCACAAGTTAATAGGTAAATGTAAGTATCACAGTGAGTAATTAGAGTCAGAAAATGTGCAATGAGTGAAGACTTCAGTAAGACACAGTATGTAATTTGAACAGATCTCTTCTATTCTAAGACTGTTTGAAATTTTTGTATTACAGTTCATTTTAATATTTGTTGTATACATATATATATATATATATATATATATATATATATATATATATATATATATATATATATATATATATAAAGAAAAACAGAACTAAAATAATTTTATTTTTTTTGTTTTGTTTTTTTTATTGTTATGCTCACCAAGGATGCATTTATAATAATAATAATAGTAATATATTGTGAAATATTACATTTTAAATGTTTTCACAAAGCTGAATTATTAGCATCATTACTCCAGTCTTCAGTGTCACATGATCTTTCAGAAATCACTCAAATATGCTGATTTCCTGCTCAAGAAACTTTTCTTATTATCATCAAATGATAAAAATTGCTGCTCTGCTAAAAAAGAAATAAAAAATCTGCCTAGATGGAGATAACATTGTCAAACCTTACTCTAGCTGAGTATGTTTTTTTTGTTTTTTTTTTGTTTTTTTTCGCATTTGTGTTGCAGATTGGCATTCTGACCTTCATGGCTGTCCGTCAAGCTCCGCGTCTGTGTGATTGCCTGTCTCTGCGGTCTCCCTCCCCTCCACTGCTCTCCAAAAGGTCAGACAGAAGGACAGACGCTGACCTGCCTACAGGTGTGACGTACTGGACATTTGTGTGTGAGTGTGTGTGGGTTTGTGTGTCTGTTACATTATAAGAGAGTAAGCACATGCAAACACCCACTGCTCCACAGGCTAGATTTAGTCCATCTGAAACGAAAGGACTCTTTTGTGTCCTCCATTCTCTCTCTTACATGTATCCATCTGTTGATTTACCAGCCAGCTGTTCTATTCTTCTAATCACAGTGTTTATATGATTCCAGACACGCCCATACACTCCCACTTTCTAGTTCTAGAGCCTTCTTGACTCTCTTTTCCAGGGCTAATGGGTGATATAAAGGGGATCTATAGTACCTGGAAAAGGCTATACATAAGCATTCACATTCTTCCCATGTAATGAAGTTTTATCATGAATATAGGGGGAACTGGTGCTAGTTGTCCTCCTCAGTGCATATGTCTCAGGGTGGGTTTAGTTTTGAAAGTCTTTAAAGACATGTGCCTTAAAGTCATTGGTACAGAAGAAAAGAAGAAGAAAAAAAAGCTGGTGTTTTTGCTCATTCATTCATAAATAAATAATAAAGAATGAATGAATAAATGTATAAATAAACAATAAATTGGATATGTTTTAACACTATGGGGTAAGTTGTCACAATACAAATCTGCAACTGACTGATGTTGATTTGAGAAGCAAACTGGAATACTAACCTAAGTTTTACAAAGCCATATTATATAATAACATAAAATGTTATATAAATAAAATATTTGCATATATTACAGCATATAATAGCATTTAACAAACTGTAAAACAATTTTGAAACACAACGATTTCTTAAAGGTGCAATAGGAGATCTTGGAAAATGCTAACTTTAGCCTGATAGCACTGAAAGCAAATGTCCCACCCACACTGCAATCACCGTCCAAAGCCACTCCCCCTGAATGCATTTGTGCTCACAGACCAGAAGAGATAACATTACTACAATAGGCTACAACAACAGTTCACAATTCCAGTCCATATTCCAAGTGAAGTAAACCCCTGCTCAGTGAGTAGAGAGCATTGAACACGGTGTAGGGATCATATCAATCAGAACACAGTTCAATCATGTAGCTCGAGATGGTCATCTGAATCGCGTGTTAACTAAGTGAGGTATGCAAAATATGTGCGTGAGCACTGGAATTAAGAACCGATGGGCTATATCATGTGTCATTAACCAGCGATAAAACTTTAAAAGCACTACCATATCAGGAAGGAAGGGCGGGTTGTTGATGTTTGTCTGCCATTCTAGCTCTGTCTGTACAGCGTGCATGAATGCGCTAATGGTGTATCCTGTCTGCACGAACAGGATGAGCAGAGGTATGCAGAGACATACATTGACAGGCAGTTAGGAAAGCTTTAAAACGTTCAGACCAAACAATTGGACGTACATTTCTTGGTCCTATGCCTTCAACAGAATATATAAATACAGATAAGTAAATTTAAACCACTTAACTTAATGATTGCTATCGGAATGTGAAGAGACTATCAACCAGTATAACGAAAAAAAAAAAAAATTGCACCTTTACAATGAAAAAGGAAATATGGCAAAATATATAACCTTTTTTTTTTTTTGGCAAGCAGACATTTGAAACAGAAACAGATTTGGGTAATAAAATTATTGGGCTAATTTATGAACTACATATTTGAAACCAGCTTATCCAATGTTAGTGGAAAAAATTAATCTATTTGATTTTAGTGAGATATCACATTGGTGGTAATAATGAATCTGTTTTGCTTGCTCATATATCAATATAAATATATATGAGGAAAGTGTAGAGGGGGTCACATAGGTTGGGTTTGAATACATGTTCCCAATGTGGTATGTTTTGACCAAAGAAAAGCACAATTTTACAATAGAACAGATTACAAATATTTAAGTGTTGTTATTATTTTACAAAACCCCTTAGATATTTGAAGCCCCCTTATACATTTATGACAAATGATGCCCTGATACAAAATTTCAAGATTTTATTACAGAATATGAGATGGAGTTAGTTATTGCTTTTCAGTAAATCTCATTTGTGTTCTCATTCGTTACACAAGCAGGACCTATATTACTCGAAAGAACCTGAATGTATAATTGTGTAAAGCAAAGTGACTCAATCGTACAGAAGGGACACATGATTTGTGCATATTATAATTGCAAACTATGAGGTGTGTTTGTGTGTAAATACAGGATCAGTGCTAAGTAAGCCTCAGGGCTGCTAACTGAGCATTGGTGATGAGGTGAGACTCGTTAGTTCAGAGTCAGTCCAGCTTTGTTTACGAAAGGAAACCCGCTGTTTTGTTTGTCATAAGTTTAAAGGGAAGAGTGTGTGTATGTGTGTTTCTGGATGTGTTGGCGTGTTTGCGTAGGAGTTTTTGTAATTAGCTGAAATGGAAGAGAGAAACATCCGCTTGTGTCTGCTTAACCCATCTGACTGGTGTGATAGAGGAAATACCACATTTAAAAACGAGCTGAATGCATCAATTAATTATTTACATTCCCAATCACTGTCCATAACACCTCTGGTCATAAAACACTTTATAATGACAGGACACTTATTTATGACACTTTTTTTATTGAACAAACATTAATGAACAAACAACTTGGCCATATCAAAACATCTTAACATTACAATGTACAGAATAGGTGCATCTAAATATAAAGGAAAGAGAGAGAACAAAGAGAGAGAGAGGAAAAAAGGACTAGGGTTTTTTCTGTAGATCAGACTCCATAATAGTAGTAAACAGAAATATAACATTTTTCTCCATAATAGTAGTAAACAGAAATATAACATTTTTCTCCATAATAGTAGTAAACAGAAATATAGCATTTTTCTTTTTCATCATTTTAAGGGCTTTTGAATACAAATCAAACTCATTATGAAATGCATAAAATGCTGGTTTAAATTTAAAGAACCCACATTTATGATTATAAAATTTTCCCAGCATAAGGATGATATTGACCAGAAAATAATCTTTGTTATTGTTCATTACAAGTTCATAGATAATGTATTTTAGGGTGAAGCTGACCAGATAACGTATATAGGTTAAAGCCAGTCATAAATATCAGACCATAAAGCATCCACATACTTACATCCACATACTTACAATGAAAAAACTGGTGATCTGTAGTTTCGATGTAATCACAAAATATACATTTATTAGACTCAAATCCAAATCTAAGTCTTGTACTCACTGGATGGATATATCTCATTTACATTTTAAAATGAATTTCACTAATCTTAGGAGATAAAGGACATTTTATGTATTTAGTTCTAAGAATATGAATGGTATCTTTTTGAAAATGATAAGAAATGTAATTTCTGTATATAGACTACGATAGGATAAGAAATGTTGTTAAACATATTTCTAATATTTTTTTTGGAAAGTTGACCTCCTTTAAATTCAAATCGCCTTCAATTAACAGTGGAGGTAAACACATGGTTATGGGGTTCGAATAAAAGAGAGTTTCTTTGATCAAACAAATAATAGAGTTAGGGATAGCTTTAACAATAGATTCAAATTTAGCCTGACTGCAACTTAAATATTTAACACAGAAATTCTCAATTGATATAATACCACTATTCTCCATTAAATGGGACACTGACCAAATACCCTTTTCCATCCAATCCTTGTCATACAATGATTTGTTTCTAACTGTAATGTATATATTATTACATAATGGTGTATTTTGTTGTGTGAAATTATGGTTATATAAAATCTTCCAGTATAACAAGACCTGTTGGTGAAACTGGGATAATTTAACTAAGAGATGTTGAGCAGTGAAATCACATCTTAGTAGAAGCTATTCCTCCTAATTTCTTGAATAACTCTCTGGGAATATGAAACCAAAAATGTTTATTAGTTAAAAGGGATTTCAACCAATTAATTTTAACGGTCCCATTTATAGATTAAAAATTCAATAGCTTGTAAACCTCCCTCTTTATATTGTTTTATCATCTCTACTTTTTTCATATAATGAGCCTTCTTTTTTCAGATGTAGTCATTTTTTTTAATAGCTTGAAATAGCAATAGTGTATGCTGGATCGATTAACCTTGAAATATTTTCATCTTAGTCAAAATACTCTACCTAATAAACTTATATCTCTCGATAACCAAGAGTTGAGTTTAATTTGACATTTATCTATTGTATTCCACACTTTCATAAATTCAATTTCAGTGGAATCTTTTGAAATAATCATACTTTAATTTTTAACTTTAGATTTTATAGAGATGTTATAAGCGTCAGTTAACCGACATTGATGGATTGGCTTTAATTCAAACTTGATCAAATTATTTTTAAACCAGAGACTTTAGAAAAATATAGATTGAAGTATTTTAAGGACTTCTGATAATTGCTTTATAAAAAGGCAGTACCATCTGCAAATTGACTGATGATTAGTGTCTGACCAAGTACCTCTAGTGGAAAACAGAACTATTAGAATTTTCATACAAAGATTTTATAATGTTTAAAAATTATTTATGACACTTTATTCGCCTGGAAGAACACTTCAGTACTTTCCAGTTTCAGTTTTTAAGTTGATCAAGTGTTTACATGTCCTCTCGCTCGGATTACAAAAGGAATAAACCACCCCTTACAATCCCAAATTTTAGCCGATTTAATCCGATTGACAAGTTTAAATGTGACTTTTTTTTTATCCTGATTGTGCTTCTAGTTCTATTACGATCAGATTAGTAGGGTCCATGTAAACGCAGCTATTGAATAATTTGCTCAAATTATTAATATTATGATTATTTGTAAAGGAACAAAAATATGTAATTGAATTGTTCACTCAATCAAAAATATTGATTAATATAGGAATGAAACACCACTTCTTTGTCCAATAGAAAAAATAGACAACTGGCAATACTGTGTCTAAAATTAAAGTCACTTAATATTAGCTAATTGTTCATTAAACTTGGTGTGGTGGTCTTCTGAATATCACCTTCTGTGATTACCATATTCTGGGAAACTGTGTTTCTGCTTTTCAAAGTTAATTAATGTAATTTGATTAAGATAAATGAATGTGAATTAAAACAGTGTGAAAAGTACAAACTTGTTGGGCTAGCATTATATAATCAATAAAAGGTAGTTTAGAACTTTAAATCAAGATAAAAATCAATAAGCACATAGTTTGTGAGGAAATAGAGTCGGAATAATGTTAATGATTTGTCTCACTCAATCTTGTTCTGTCTCTCTGTGCTTCCACTTCTTTTGTCTGATGATTGAATTTAAATGGAATTGATCCCATGCTGATATTATCTGAACTCCATCTGCGGAATTCAGTGTGCAGTTCTGAAGAAATGCAGTCATACTCCTTCTGTCTTCCTCAATCGATGTCATGCAGCTCCATTCTCCTTGTTCTTTTATGATGTCCTTCATATTCACTTGGCTTTGATCAACAGGTCTTATGTGTGCGTTTCATGTTTGTGGGTTTTCCCACGGGACATTTCACTTCCATGCAAATCATTAGGGCATATTGTAGGACGTTTATAGACATGCTTAGTGCCCAATGACAACATGACAGACTGCTGACAAATTAATGTACAAAATTGATGTTGATAGACAAGTGTCAGGAATGGCTTTGACAACCTTACAACTCATTTAAAGATCTCTTGAGGAATAAATGGCATTTTGAAGAACTGTGAGTTGCACAATTATCTGCTCATGGGAAGTAAATCCACTTATATAATGCTTTTGTGATTATTATTTTGCAGTAATGGGATAAAAAAGATATAAGGGCTTTGATAATTAGGCAGTCTTCCACGAAGAGAATCCTGAAACCCCATCAGCTAATAGATATGAATAGACTAAAAAGATTGTTTTGTTGCTGTGAAGAGATTTCTTCAAGTGCGTTGTTGGAACAGTGGAAAGATGGACGGAGATTGAGCCAGGCTGGAGGCTTTGAAGGGTGAGATGAAGCATTTCTGTCTTTGAGGATGAATGGCTGAAGGAGATGATACTGCATCTCTATTTCAGGGTCATCATTTCACCACTAATTACCTCTTACTTGCCTCTGTAAGCCCTCCACAACACCAGTCCACATTTTATCCCCCCTAATAACCAGAAATTGCTGACGCAACCACCCACATCTCCATTCCAAACACATCCTTCTTTTTGAAATTACATTATTGCAAGCTGAAATATTTGTGGAAGAGTGGTCCGACTCCTCAAGGCCTTTTTACTTTTACTAATGCATGTTCCTGCTGTTATTATGAACCATTTATTGGTGCATGTTATTCCAAAGGAAAAATAAATAAATAAATAAATAAATAAATAAATACATTTTTTCATTAAAATGTAATATCTTGCTCTGCCCCCAAAATCATCCACACCCTTTTATTGATTTTCAGATCCTCCAAGTACCTGTGATATAGAAACCACATTACACAATTCAGACAATTCCCAATGGACGAATAAGTCCTCATTGGCAACATTGTTTTGTCAGGTATCCTAAAACAATGTGTGGTAACATCTAAATCAATATTCATTTTTTATTGTTGTTGTTGTACTTTATATACATTGGTACATGTATAAATAAAAAGGATATTCAAAATAATCTGCATGTTGATTTCTGAAGGATCATGTGACCCTGAACACTGGATTAATGACTGCTGAAAATGTATCTTGCATCACAGAAATATATGTATGTATTTTTAATATATTAGAATTACAAACAATTCTTTCAGGTTGCAATAATATTCAAGTGTGTGCTGTAATTTTAATCAATATTATATATATATATATATATATATATATATATATATATATATATATATATATATATATATATATATATATATATATATATATATATATATATATATATATATACAAGCTTCAATATTTCAAACTTTTGACCAGTAGTGTGTATCTGCTTATATTGAATATTATTCCATTATTGCATCTATGTCAGTTAACTGAGGCTTAGAACATCTCTATAAAATCTAAAGTTAAATACCTTTGCCATCATCTAACACTTTATTCCCTTGTTTATTTTTGTTTTAAATGTAATCTTATGCAAATTTTCTTCTCAAGGTACTGTATCTACCACTCCTATATTTTCACACCATATTTTCAAGCTTTTACAGTAATTACATTACATTATGTTTCATGCTGACTACACGCTTGTTTTCAGTCTTGCTGAAAATAAAAAGAGCAAACAAATTCTCAAAGCACACTCATATCTTTATGTTAATTAGAATGCTGTGACGCATCTTTTAGATATGCTCTTCATTCCACCATTTGAAAAGCTTTGAGTCGCTTGAATGAAGCATCACACCTATGCTCCATCACTCTCTCAGCAGACTCATCTTCGCACCTTGTTTTAGCACTATGTTATAACACTTATCTTCTGATATTTCTTCTCATCCATTATTGGTCATTTACTGTTCTCACCATGTCACTTGGCAGGCATTATTGTTATCAGTCATCCTGCCCCCGCAGGTTTCCTCTGTTCCTCTTATTTCTGCTCTTCAGTGCTCCATCACCTTCTCTTCACCTCACACAGCCTCTGTCTGACATTTCAGATTCCCCCCAGAACCCAACATCAGAAATGACACCTACTCTTCAAGCGATAAGTGAACAAAATTTTACAATCACAGCATACTGACATGATTATAATACATTTATTTACATTACTATGCATTTTTTAAAATGATTTTTGCACCTCATCTTGTTTTTGTAACTTTTATTCAGGAAGGATGCATTACATTGGGAGTATAGTTGGCAGACATTTATAATGTTACAAAATAATTCTGTTTTAAATAAATACTGTTCTTTTTGAGCAGTAAATAAGCATATTAGAATAATTCCTGAAGGATCATTTGACACTGAAGACTGGAGTAATTATGCTGAAAATTCAGCATTGACATCAAATGAATAAATTGCATATATTTAAATAGAAAACAGTTATTTTAGTTTGTAATACTATTTCATAACATGCTGTGTTTTTTATAAAATAAATTCAGACCCAATCTTTTGAACAGTAGTGTACATATGCAAAAATACTGCATATAATATATAATAGTCATATGCTACATAGGAAACATTGTTCATTTAGGAGAACATCAGTATACTCTACTGTATATGTAAAGCTGTATGGCTGCTGTATAATAAAGAGCCTTGTGGTAGAGCATGGGTGAATACAATAATTTATTGATTGGGATGTTGTAAAAACTATGTGTAAAATTACATTCATAAATACAATGGTTATATTACATGAACCATTATTGTATTTAGTGGAAGTGATTCAAATGTGTTGCCTTGGTATGCACAAGAGAAAGGAATATAGATATATAATAGTACATGACATCAGAGATTGCATCAGCCCTGGTCCAATGCCGGCAGGTTTAACAACACCATGAATGATGGATTTTATTACCACTTGTATGGTGCAGCATTTTCACATTTTTATTCAGAGTGACATTAATAATGCAAAAAGATTTGCTACATATAAGACAATACAAGTGATCAAATTAATCCAAGCAGAACATGCCACTAATTTCCTGGCTTGAAAAAGCACAGCAGGATATAACATCTAACATGGTTTAATCAGCAGAGATTCAAATGGTGTCTGTAGCAATGCAATAGGAATAGAGTTTGACTGATTTAAACAAGCCAGAATAAAAGACTGGGCAAATTGACACATGCACAAAACATACTTTTGACCTGAGAACATAGTTTGATATTTTTGCTAAAATTGACCTTTATTTAACAGCCGAATATATGCTAGGGTTATTTCACATTGGTTTACTAGCAAAAATATGAACATTGTGAAAGTAAAATGCATAGTTGATATTAATATTAGCTTAAAATGTACTCATCCTTAGGCCATCCAAGATGTACAGTAGGTAAGTTTTCTTGCACATCGGAACAGATGAAAAATAAAATGCAGAGCTTTTCACTTAACAAGAAATTAATCAATGGACTGGATTCATGTGGATTACTTGTGGATTATTGTGATGTTATAATCAGCTGTTTGGACTCTGATGGCACCCATTCACTGCTAAAGATTTATTAGTGAGCGAGGGACTGTAGTGATTTCTCCAACTCTGTTCTGATGAAGAAACAAACTCATTAAAATACTGGATGGCCTGAGGGTGATTATGCATTCAGCTAATTTTTATTTGTCTTGTTTAAAGGACATAATTAACAACAAGAAAAAAAGTGTAGTATGAGATGAATTTCAAGCAAAATACCTGTAACCAAGCATGCAAATCTACTGCTAGATTAATCAATTGGATCAAAATATTGTAAGCCCTAACTGATATTTTGCCCAGTTTATTAATGTACTTTTATCTTTTGTCTTTTGCTAAGTGGTCTGTGAACAACTGAAAGCTTCTCTGATTTCCTTTTGTAGGTTTCAGCACCATGGACAGTGACCATCCTGACTGTTATGTAGTAAACAGGTTTGCAGCGCAGAAGTAAAGCATGTCAAATTTTACATTTCGCCACTCTCTATTAATATATAGCATTTTGCATAATTATTTAACTCAGCTAGGCCCAGAGTCTAAGAAACTGCTTAGGAGGGCATGAAATTCATGGAACAAAATGATAATGAGACCACATTAATGCACCAAGTGCTCTAAGCCACCAACGCATGCTTCATTCAGGCATAAAAAAAAAAAAAAAAATGATTCAGCCAAAGCTTATGTGAATGATGATTGTGACGTGTTGTCAAAGTAACGACACTGTGATTTATCACCGGTGTGTTGATACCTGAGCATGAGCTCCCCCTGTAGCCAACACTCCCATTTATACTCAAATTAAAGTTCTCAGTGCTGAAATATTTAAGGGAAGCACATACAACATTCATCACTGACATTCAGCTGAGAAAGCATTCGTGCACTTCTCAATTCTGTCACACGACTGAGGAAACAAATCTGCATGCAAAATCGGCTGCATCCTGCAAATAATTCAAGCAGCATTAATATCCATTAAAATCTATTGCACTTTGCAATTGAAATCTGTTGCAATTATAGCTAAATATGCTTGATACACAAATGAAAACAAAAGCATGAGATCAGAGAGGAGCATCATATTTCAAGTGTATGTCATGTAAAAGTGTGACAAGTGACATTGTTTTCAATTACATTATTTGTCAGCATCAATATTTTAGGTTAAAATGTATTTCAAAATACTGTACATTCAATTCAAAGTGAATATTTTAGGTGCTACAATGGTAACCATTTATTATTTTTGTCTTTACCACATCATTTTCCGATCCTGCACTGTACTTTGTTAAATGTATAGGAAAAATTGGCAGCTGCCCTTGCCAGAAGCGTTCCAGATCCACATGGTGCCTGTGGTTATCTCAATTAAACACTGCTTGTACTGTGAAATGTACTGATAAGCAAGCAGGGGACACAAGGGACACATTAGATTATATCAATGCAGTAAACATAAATTTAACAACAAAACAAATGCAGCATAAAACAGCCATAACTGTACACGACTTTACAAAAAAAAAAAAAAAAAAAAAAAAAAAGATTTGCTCATAAATTATATGTTTATTACAGTGTAATTGATATACTATTGTAGTCTTTGTTAATATTTTGAAATTAGATTGTATTATATTAAATTTTTCTATATTTATTGTAATTTTAATTACATTATTTTTTATTTATTTTCTTTTTTCCCATTGTCTATTTTTCTTTTCTTTCAGTGCATAATAATTTGTTTAATAATTTTGTTGTGTATGTTTTTGTCGTTATTATTTGTATATAGTGGAAATGTCCTGGATATAGATTTATTTACATTTTATTTTTTTAGACACTGAAAATAAGAAATGTTACCCTTCATTAAATTAAATTAAATACGTTTTAAGGTATAAAATAAAATTGTATACCTTATAGTATATTTACTGAGCCAAGTTTATCAAGTTTTTCTCAAGGTTATCTATTTATTTATTTATGTATTTGCTTTGTATAATGCCATGGGTATGACACTGGTATTACAAGGAGAGGGTGACTTATGAGGACATTACCCATGTCCCCGTTTTTCAAAACATGTATAAACCTTACAGAATTAGTTTTTTTGAAAAAGTAAAAATGCATACAGTTTCCTGTGAGGGTTAGGGTTATGTGTAGGGTTGGTGTAGGGCCATAGAATATACAGTTTGTACAGTATAAAAACCATTATGCCTATGGGATGTCATAGAAACATACACACACACATTTGTATGTGTATATATGTAAAACATAGTTACAATGTCTCTCCTTCAACACAAGACACCTGTTCAGACGAGCGCGCGCGCCCCTGACCCCTGCATGCGCGCGCCACACCGCTGCGTAATCAGCCTTTGAGTTAGCGCGTGCCAGGAGAGAGGGAGGGAGAGAGAGAGAGAGAGAGAGAGAGAGAGAGAGAGAGAGAGAGAGAGAGAGAGAGAGAGAGAGAGAGAGAGAGAGACCTACCTATTGGAGATGTAAGTCGCTGCTGAAGATTCGCAACAACAAGCAAGTGCTTTAGCGCACCTCCCCCTCCCACTGCGCTCGCAAAGAAAGAAAAAAAAATGTTTCTCTTTTGCCTGAAAAACACAGTGATGTGAACATCTGTGTTCTGTTGAAAACAGAGCTCCGAGGCAGCTTAAAACAGAAAGAATAGCGGAAACTAGAATTCCTCGCGTGCTTGCAGGACCCGGACGCATAAGCGATCACACGGGATTTCTTCAAACAGCGGTATGTGCTGCTCTATTTGAACCATACTAAAGCGATGTGATAAATGACTGGACCGGTGTATGGACTTTTGCTTGTACCGGTGTGAACGTTACCGGGAATTTGGCATGTTTGGTTTGTTTTCTCTATAGCCAAACAGTGTGATGCATTTCATGCGCAAACTGTTGACAGTACAGTGTATCGTTCACTATGCGCCTGGCTTATCACATGGACATCATCAACTGTAGCAACATCTATTTGGGTCAATGACGATAAATATAGTCAGAGATACAAACGGAACATCTTCAAAAATGTATCATATAAAACACACGTTTCAAGTTCTTAATAATGTTATCTTTGTGTTCTTGTTGGTTTTGAAGTAAACATTTTTCCAAACATGTTTTCTAAATAAATAAATACATACATAATCTAATTGTTTTCGTTTCACGAATATTAAGAGTTACTCATGTGACCTGAACTAACAATCTTCTTCTTCTTTTCTTTTTTTTTTTTTCTTTTTTTTTTATATGGTCAAAACCTCGAGAGTGGTTTGTTTTCATGTCACATGACAACAAAATGGCTGCCAGAATATTGGTTACACCAGACTAACTTAAATTTGGCAAACAAACTTTTTTCAAATATTAATAATATTTTAAATCAATATTGCTTTAATGTGTATTTTTTGTTTCCATTTATACATTTAGAAGACACTTTTATCCGAACTTACAAAAGAGGAACAAAAGCAATTCCAAAGAGCCAATGATATTTGTTATGTACTGTACGATGACAACTAGATTAGGAAACAATCTAGACAATTTTATATGTACGTTTATTTATTTGTCTATTACTTTTGGTAACACTAGTATCCTTGATATATTACTTACAATAATGTATTAAAGCAATAACAGTAAATCAAGCATGATTACATGCTACCCTAAACCAAACACTATCCTAACCCAGCAGTAAGTACATGTTTTTAATTCAATTTACTAAGTATTAAATGTATAATTACACAATAACAATGACACCTTAAAAGTATAATCTTACTTTTTTTTACACAAAAATGTGAAAAAGAAAATTTTAAACTTGTTAATCATAGAATATGTGAGATAGACAGCATGGAGAGTGTGCCTCACTCAGCATTTTATTTGTATTTATTTTATTTATTTTTGCAATAGCTGTATTCATGGAATGCACAAATGATTCCACCGGCTTTGCTGACCCCAGACGCTTCCATCTGTGCAACGATTCCCTGTTCCAGAACAACTTGAGCACCTTCAATGAGACTGACAGCTTATTCCCAAGGGGTGTCAAGATCACCATAGCAGTGGTCTACATGATCGTCTGTGTGGTGGGGCTGGTGGGAAACTGCTTGGTCATGTACGTCATCATCAGGTAAGCTGACAAGTCCAAACAGGATGGAACTTAATATATTAGTTGTAATAAATTATACGTTATGGATTCAGTGATGGTAATAGTGCAATGCACCGTTGTGGATGTTTTTTCAAAAGCCATGAGGAAAACCTCATCATCCTGACAGTAGACAGACCTTCAGCACAGAGACTGAAGAGATTATTTGCTGCGGTGGACAGTTCAGTACTAAAAGTGGTCATTCTTGTTTCTTCTTTTCTTACACTGTCTCATCTAATGGCATAGATATAGGACAGGACTTCTTCTTTGAATAGGAAACCTGTTGGAATTTTGAGTTCTGTTTGGTGCACACTGATATTTCACAAATTAGGCACTGCACCTTTATGAGATGTTAAAGGGATAGCACACTCCAAAACATTTAAATTCTGCCCAGACCTGTAAAACTTTCTTTACAGAGCACAACAGTCAGGTTTCTGAAGTAGAGACAGATTTTTAATAATATCTTATAAACCATTATAGTCAGAACTGTTGTAAGCTGAGGTTGTTAATCGAAAGTCGGAGTGTTCAGAGCCCACCAAAATAACTCCACCCACTGCCATGAAGCATTACAAATAATCTAAGGAACTTGACTCTTTGCTTTCAAAATACTTTGATTAATATTTGTGTATACTGTATATATGCATATTTTGCTGCTGAAAAAGTGGGCACTTGGCAGGCACTAATGCACTGTTTTCTGCAGAACATCAAAGAAGATATTTTATAGAATGACTACCCCATTGAATATCATTGAACAGACAGAAATATCTCAAAATATCTCCTTTTGACCCGGAGGTAAATAAGTATAATTTTTGATTGAACCATCCCTTTAAAGCAATTGAGAGTCAGTAGACCATATTTAACGTCCACTGTACTACAGCTGAGACGCCGAATGCACAACTATCTCAACCAGCTGGCTTTGATCTCTATCGACAGATCGGTGGGGCCTAGAGACGTGAAATTAATTTTCACCCTCCATCCTCAGTCTTTGTGTTTGTTTACAAGCTTTCTCTCAATTACCTTAGCTTTCCACCCCCTCATTCCCCACCCTCACCCCTTTCTCTCTCCATGCCTGTGTTGTTTTACACAATGTATGTTCACTGTACGAGTAGAAGCTACAATCATAGATCAGAAATCTATATTATAACTAATCACGACAATTTGTCTTCCTTTTTCCAATTTCCTACCTTCCTATTTCCTTTTAATTTTTTTTCTGTTATTATTATTTATGGTTTCAACATGTTACTACTTCTTTACTAATATAATTTCAATATGAGGAGCCCAATATTTATAATGTTAGCCAACACACCGCAATCTATGCAGAATACAGATAGATCTACCCACAGTGCTTTGAATTTCATGGCAATGTTATATATGTAGCCAATTTAATACCATTTGGTTTCAGACAACTAGGCTGCATCCAGAACCAAAGGCAGCTGCTATGCTGTTTTATTGGTCAATCAGTGCATTAGCAGGCAATGTTTTTGTATTAAGACACCTTTTAAGAAATCTGGTTCTTATCTGCCTTTCAGGGCACGATGTGGTCATGTCTAATGCTATAAACAAATCCATTTGAGTTAAATTATTATTTCAAAGCAGATACACTTTTAAAGGAAAACACCATCATTTTTCTGTATTCCACTATGGTCTTCCCTCAACTTAGACAAGTCGATACGTACCTCTTCCATCCAAACGGATGAATTTAGAAGCCACCAAACACTTAAATGTTTTCCCTATTTAAAGACAGTTACATGAGTAGTTACACAAGTAATGTTTTATCCGCTTAGGAAAATGCCACTGCTTATATTGTGTCACCATACAGCATACACCATTACTCGTGTAACTACTCATGTAACCGTCTTTAAATAGGGAAAACATGGAAGTGTTTGGTGGCTTCTAAATGCATCCCTGTTTGGAACCTAAGGAATGAATGGTGCTAAGCTAAATACTAGCATAGTGGCGCTGCGTGATACAGTGATTGAGTGCACGCGCTATCAACTCGTCTAAACTGAGGGAAGAACTTAGTGGAATATCGAAAAACGGTGGTGTTTTACTTTAAAAATAAAGGTTCCTTATTGGCATCTATAGTTCCACGAGGAAGCTTTAATATCCACAGAAACTTTCTGTTCCACTAAAGATTCTTCATAGTTCTTTTTTTTTTCACACTAGGAATTAAAAATTAAAAAAATGGTTAAAGAACAGTTCACTGAGAGGTTATTTTGGGAGAACGAAATAGCTCTGCTATGTACCTTTATATTTAGGAGTAAATGGAATGATGCTCTGAAAGTATATATATATATATATATATATATATATATATATATATATATATATATATATATATATATATATATACAGTACAGACCAAAAGTTTGGACACACCTTCTCATTCAAAGAATTTTCTTTTTTTTTCATGACTATGAAAATTGTAGATTCACACTGAAGGCATCAAAACTATGAATTAACACATGTGGAATTATATATGGAATTGTATACATAACAAAAAAGGGTGAAACAACTGAAAATATGTCATATTGTAGGTTCTTCAAAGTAGCCACCTTTTGCTTTGATTACTGCTTTGCACACTCTTGAGATTCTCTTGATGAGCTTCAAGAGGTCGTCACCTGAAATGGTCTTCCAACAGTCTTGAAGGAGTTCCCCGAGAGATGCTTAGCACTTGTTGGCCCTTTTGCCTTCTGTCTGCAGTCCAGCTCACCCCTAATCCATCTGGATATTTATTTATTTATAATAGATGTTTAAAAATTCTTTTACCTTCTAGAATTGTGGGATACACAGCAAAGGAACAGGATGTTGTGCCAAATTTAGACCTGTCTTAAGGGTTAGTTCTCTCAAGAATGTTACCTCTGTCATCTTACATCATACCATCATACTCACCATCATGCTGTTCCAAACCTGTTTTTCTTGCTTCTGTGGAACATATAAGATGATACTTTGAGGAATCTTTTGTTTTCCCCCCCAAACAGCGGAAATCAATGGTCATCATCAGAATGTTTGGTCACCAACATTCTTTAAAGTATGTTTTTGTGTGTGCTTCACAAATGATGATGAGTAAATGATGATGCAATTGTCATTTTTCAAGAAGGTGGAGTCATTTTGGTCTTGTATACTGACATGGTCTGAACTGTCCATCTGGCTGTACCGTAATGATATTGTACTGCACATGGTGCATAGTGATGTACCAGAGACTAATCATCGGGCAGCTTCAGTTTCCTGTTCTGTGCTGAGTCTTTAGGCCGTCACCCACTCAGGCCCAGCTCACCCACCTTCTCCATCTGCCAGTATGTGTGGAGGCCACAAATGTGTTTACTGTCCCTCCCTCAGTGAGAGAAAGTGTATGATTATGAGTCTGATGTATCATTGCTTTTTCTTGGATGAGTGCTGTGAAGGCTGTGATGTTTTCTTTTTTTTCACTGTCATAATTGTATTGTTTTGTCTCCTTCTTGTATGTTCAGCTGTGGGAATCAATCATGTGTTTGCGTGTAGGAATGTGGATGTAAGCGGTTTACTTCTGCAGTGCTGTTTCTTGCCTCTTTAAGAGAAGAGCTTTCCTGCTAGACCAGCGTTTTCACCAATCTCAGACAATCAGAAGCATCGACCCAGTGGCAGGATCAAACCGTATATGCATCATTCTAATCAGTTTGTGTTGTACTGGTCTAAATGCTCTCTCTGAAATTAGTCATTCCGGGAAAGTTTGAGCGTGAGTTTTCCGTGAGTTTTATCTTTGTTTGTGTCTAGGTTGTCTGATGACATTGACTAGTGTCTTTTCGCAGTTAAAACAGATTGAAGTGTCAGATGTTTGACTGTTTTTCACTCTTGAGGAAGTTACTGAATGGCTGATTATTTCATAAGTTCCATGATGTAAGGGATATGGAAATTTAAATAATGGAAGATGTTACACTGTCCATCCATCCATTTGTCTTTCTGACTATTCCTCTGTCTGACTGTCTATCCATCCATTTCTTTGTCTGTTTATCTATTTGTCTGTCTGCCTGTCCACCCATTCATCTTTCTGAGTCAATCCAACCATTTTTTTTCCATTCATGGATCCGTAGATCAATCTATTCTTGGTTTATTATGTGTATCTGTGTACTTCCATCCATCCATCCATCTGTCCATCCATGGGTTGTCTGTCCATCTGTGTGCATTCATCCATCCATCTTGAATATTCACATTCAACCATCCATCCATCCCGCTGTTTGTTTGTACAGTATGTTTATCCATCTGTCAATTCGTCCATCCATCCTTTCTGTGAACTTATGTTCATCTGTCTGCCTGTCCATCCATCCATCCATCCATCGCTTATTAACTTTTTCATCAATCTATCTTACCCTTCCATCCATCCATCCATCCATCACTTATTAACTTTTTCATCAATATATCTTACCCTTCCATCCCTGCTGCCATCTATCCATCCATTCATCAATCACTTATTATCCCATCAATTCATACATTGATGGATTATCTGTCTATGTGCATACATTAATCCATCCCTACATCTGTCTGTCTGTTCATATTATGTATTAATTTGTCCATTGGTTGGGTGTTGTGTGTTTATCTCTGCACATCCATATATCTGTCTTCCTGTTTGTTTGATCATGCATCCATCCATCCATTCATCCATGAATGGATGGATGTGATAATATGGTTGAATGAATGAATGGATGGGATAAATCCATCCATTCATTCATCAATATTATCACATCCATCCATCAATGGGTTATCTATCTAGTTAGGCACATATTTCAATCCATCTGTCGGTCCATTCCTCTATTCTTCTGTCCATCCATCCATTGGTTGGCTGTCTATCCATGCATATCCATTCATGTGTCTGTCTTGCTGTTCTTTCGTCCATCCATCCATCCATCCATTCATCCATTCATCCATTCATCCATCCATCCATCCATCCATCCATCCATCCATCCATCCATCCATGTGCTTGTCTATCCATGCATTGTCATTGTCGTGCATTATCTGTCCATCCATCTGTTCATCCATCCTTCCATTGGTGTGTCCGTCTATCCATTTATGTCTGTACGGGTATGTACATCCACCTGTCTGCTTGTTCCCCGTGCTGTCTGTCCATTTGTCTGTCAATCCATTTTCCTACTCTGAACTCCCTGGAACAGCTTTCAGGTAAAGGTGTGTATATGGACATTTGGAGAGAGTTCTCTTCCAGTTGGCTCCGCTGGGGCCTGTCAGATCGATACAGGAGCTGTAATGAATTAATCCTCTATCACTGGACTGCAGACAGTACATTACAAGGAGGAATGAATATGAAGCTGCATAACAGCATTAGCACTACCCTACCATGCCTTAAATTCAGTGTAAATGCTGTTTGGCTGTTGTGATGCTTTGTGACCTATGGTTCTGTTTTTTGATTTTGGGTCTTATTTGTTAAATGTTTTTAATGCAATTGTATCACTTTATGACTGACCTCCATTAGCTGAAAGATGCAATTATGCTATATGAAGAACACATTGAGTATATTATTTACTCATGGGTGTGTAGTCAATGTGCCAGTGACCCAAGGTGTCTAACTTCATTGGCTCATTAAATATGAGTTTATACGCTATTAGTCCCTTACCATTATTAAAACTGATGCAATGAAATTGTTACCAGTAAATTAGCAGGGCTTGCAAAATCACTATACAATAGCTGGGCATATTATAGTATACAGAGTGTGACTGATTATAAATTATTCATGTGTATTTCATGTATGGACAGACATATATATATATATATATATATATATATATATATATATATATATATATATATATATATATATATATATATATATATAGGGGAAAAAATGAAAAGGTCTTTTTCTCGGTGCTTGGAGATATATACAGTAGCTGTCAAAAGGTATTCAATAAAAGGCTCCCCTGTGAGACTCAAAAATGGCTTTTTTTTACATCTCTGACTGCACATGCTCACATAACGTGTGGTCTGCTCACTTAACTAAAAAAAAAAAACTACCATGGATTTCAAATGACTCGTCAGGGTTATGGCACATTTATTAAGGCCATTTTCGATACATATACTTCATTTCAATATGATGTTAATCTACATTAAAAGTTAAATTCAGTTTTTGTCAGTTCAGGGAATTCTTTTGAAGCCTGACTTGGTGGCCATCAGTGGCACTACATCAGTGAATTTCTGTCAGTTGAATAAGGCTGAATATCCAGAACATCAGGTCATTCTTGTAGTGGATTCAAGGTTTGCTGGATTAATAATGTTAAACTTTGTTTGCACTCGTTGGAAACACAGAAGAGAAGACCTTGAAACTCTTGGGTATCGTCAGCAGGATTCTTTATTGAGAACATGCTTTGTGGTGCTGTAGTCATCAAAAGTCTGAGTAACTAAGGCAGACATACTCTGTGTTTTATTGGCATTCATTGGGCAGTCATTAAAGGTGTCGAACTAACACATAGCCTCAAAAGTGACCACTTAAACAAAACATCTAAAGACAACACAGGAAATCAACCCCCAACTGTAAGCTTTAGTAAATCTACTCCCCAAAGATAAAAGCAATACAAACGGTTTATGCTGCACCTGGCCACGAGAACTAAAGATGTATAAACATAAGTTAACTCTCAGTATGAAGACTTGAGACTTACAGAACTCCCTCACTGGAAACTAAATAGAATTTAATCAGTAAACAGATGCCATCATGTTCACCTTGAATGTCCAAATGCAATGTAGATCACCTTAATTTTTCATATGATGTTATGTCAGGATAGAATCAGCAGATCTTAAAAATATTTTGAAATGTGTAATCCCACACACTGGACAAAGTTTTAAAGAAGTAGTTAACATTTTAATTCTCTCATCACATACTCCACCTCATGCCATTCCAAATCTGTATGACTTTAGTCATTATGTGAAAATATGATTTTTGAGTTTTGAGTGATGAGTTTTGAGCAAATCACTAGTTTGTTTTCCATACTAGCAGGTATTTTCTTCAATAATACTATCCTTTTTTTATTTATTTATTTTTTTAATAAACGCAGCCTTGATGAGTGTGAGACTTCTCTTAAAAAAAAATCTTACTGACAAAAAAAAAAGAAGAAACGTATTCCATATATAAATAAATATATAGTGTTCCTGTAGCTCAATTGGCAGAGCACTGTGCTGTCAAACGCAAGGTTGGGGGTTCGAATCCCTGGGAACACATGATAGGTAAAAATTGATAGCCTGAATGCACTGTACGTTGCTTTGGATAAAAGCGTCTGCTAAATTCATAAGTTTAATTTAATTTAATTTTAATGTAAATATATAACTAAATGGAAAATCTGGATGAAAAAAAAAAAAAACTTCGTACAGGTTTAGAGCATGAGGGTGAGAATGAATGTCCTTGTGAGAATTATTTCTCATTTTAATCCAGTGTAAGATGTTGAAGCAGAGCGCACAGCCGCTGATATAACCTTCCCCTTGTGCGATCTCTGCCACGGACTTTACTGCTTCAGTGACGCTATATGGCCTAAACACCTTGCTGGTCACTAAGGTCAGCACTTTATTTGAAATCCTGAAAAACACATTCATGCATGTATGCCTGGCCCTCTTGAGTATAGAAGTGCTATACTTGAAGATCTATAAACAACAATCAGGAACTCACATTTCTGCAAATGCACAGGTTACCCGAGTAATTCACCATAGGAGATCTTTCGACTGGCCGTTGGGCGAACTGATTCCTTCTTACACGATGGACCAGAAGGTCTAAATATAATTAGTTTATTTATCGTGCTGAAGAAATAGTTATACATGCTTCACAGAACCTTATGATAGTCTTTGTGCAAACATATTTCATAAATGAAATCTAATTTAATTAAACCTTTTATGGCTGACCCCTTTTGCTGTCTACATTCAACTCATTGTTTTTGTCTTAATTAGAGGCACATGTTGACAAAATTTCCAACCTTTTAATTAAAATGTAAAGAGATATTCTTTATCTGTGATCACTTTGTCGTTATGCGCATGCTTTTATCGTAACTGTCTTTCTCTTAGTACCTTTCATTACAAAGTGGATGCTCATTACAACTGGAATTATTAGTTTTGCTTGATTGCTTCAAAGTGTATTGCAAAAAAAATAAATAAAAGGCTTTTATGAGTAAGTGCATTGTTGCATTTAAATCATGAGCTCCAATGCACAATTCATTAGCTGTGATCAAAGCTGCATCGCTGAAAAGGAACACTGGAATGTGGCACATAATACTCAGATCAAATCTACTATTCCACCTAAATATTTCAATCATATCTCTTGAATAAAACAATATGCTTTGAGGTCTTAGTGTTTGAAGGTACGCACATATTTAGTTCTTTAGCTTTGTCATGTTCCACAGATCATCAGAAATGAGCCGGTCGCTTGATGTTGAACATTTAGAAGAATCTATAATGACACTGAAGGTTTTAATAGTAATGTTCACCCTGGTGGAAACAGTTCCCCTTAATGACCAAGCACTGGAAAGTCATTCTGCAAAAAAAATAAAATAATAATAATAATAAAAAAAAGGAGACAAGTCATTGATCAGTCACTGAATCATCCTCCTAAAAAGAAGACTGAACAGACAGAACAAATTATGGGAAAGTGGCATATTGTATATGAAGGGAGATAACAACAACATGTCTCTTAGCAGATGGGAATGTCAGGACAGCATAACTGTATGTGATATGTTTGGCCTTCCTCTTTCAGCTTGTACTATAGGAAGATAAAGTCTCAGGTGTTATTGCAATCAATCATTACATAAAGAAAGACACAATCTGATCAGAATCAGAACATATAGGGCCCTATCATACTGTACATCCAGCACAAGGCTAGGCACCAGTGTGTTTGCTTGTTTCAGCCTGACACAGTTCTCAATTTCCTGTCCGGCGCCGCTTTGTTTAAATAGCAAATGCATTTGGGCGGCAGTGGCTCAGTGGTTCATGTAGGTTGTCTACAAACCGGAAGGTTGGTGGTTCAATCCCCGGCTCCACCTGACCAAGTGTCGAGGTGTCCTTGAGCAAGACACCTAACCCCAGCTGCTCCCGACGAGCTGGATGGCGCCTTGTATGGCAGACACCGCCGTCGGTGTGTGAATGTGTGTGTGAATGGGTGAATGTGAGGCAAATTGTAAAGCGCTTTGGATGGCCATGTGGTCTGTTGAAAGCGCTATATAAATGCAGTCCATTTACCATTTACCATTTGTGCGCCCATGGGTGTGCTGGTCTAAAAAAGAGGTGTTTTCAGGTGCATGTCTAGCATTCTTTTACATTACTGAGCATAGCACATAAATTGGTATCCACGGTATCCACTCATGTTTGTACTTTAAGACTGTTTGTTACAAAAAAAAAAAAAAAAAAAAAAAAAAAACTTTATACAGTCACATTACTATATGCAGTAGCCTATATGAGACAGCCCATGATCGCTAGATTTTATACAGTTTTACTATAAAAATTTTGTAAATGGTGATCATCAACCAAAAATATTGATGATGTGCAAGTTACTGCCTTTTGCCTTGGTGGGACTTCTCACGTTTTGCAGAGTACATTAACTTCAAAATAGGGGTAAAAATGTAGTTTGAGATCATCATTTTTTTTTATGTAGATAATAGCCATTACTAAAACATCTCATTGTTAATTTCCAGTGTCCCACCTATATATATATATATATATATATATATATATATATATATATATATATATATATTAATACATTTTGCTTCACTAGCCTAATATAAGATGCAGTATAAACACAGTCAGTAAGATGCCAGTGTCAATACTGCATCCTATATTAAGCTAGTGAAGCAAATTGTCGTAAAATCTTTTGGTATGACTTCCTTAAGGTCTTGGAGGTGTTTGAATTTCAGCTCTTTGATCTTCAGGTGGTCTGAAAAGAGGCCACATGTGACAGAGTTCCTCGAAGGAAACAGACAAGGTTGCCTGCAAAAAAAAAAAAAAATGAATAAAAGTCAAATGATCGTTTCCCTAAATTAAACGGCATGATTACGTATGATAATGAGGCAAGAAGTCAGCTAGTTTGTTGAACATGACGGCATGCCTTGACATTGTAAGATACAATCCTGTTTTATCTGCAATGCACAGGGATTGTCTTGTGCTAAGTTCAGATCCTCCTACGAGTGCCAGAAATAGCGTTGGTCAAGATTTACTTTTAAGGCCTACGAAAATCACGTTAGCTATCTCACCAGACATAAAGACAAAACCAATGCATAGTGGCTAACTAAGTCAACGGCATGCTATTTTTGTGCATTAAATTCATTATCCCCGACAGAAACAAAACCATGGAAGATTTCAATCAACAAGATAGCTACCGTCCAATTTGTAAAATTAACATACCCACATGGGGACTGACCAATAGCTTGAATTTGTGAAAAAATATGATTTTTTTTTTACATTTGGAAATAGGAGGTTTCCGCCCGACACTGACGATATACAGAGGTGGATAGTAACGAGTTACATTTACTTCGTTACATTTACTTGAGTAAATATTTGGGGTAACTAATACTTTTGGGAGTATATTTAAAGATGGGTACTTTTACTCTTACTTGAGTAAATTTTTTGGGAAAAATCTGTACTTTTACTTCGTTACTGTGGGCGACGCTCCTCTCATTACTTTATCTTAATGCAATAAATGTTATAAATGCTTCAGTTTATTCCAAACGCGACGTCTACTTTTCTCTGGACAATGAGCGATGCTCATTCGCGAATGATTCATTCAAAGGCTTGATCAAACCAATTGGCAAACGGGTGAATTGGTTCATGAATCAGTTTGAATGATTCGTTCAGTTCCCTGCCGCACGCGCTGAGGGTCTGAAGCGGTTTACTCGCAGTTGTAACATTTAAGAACCGAAAGAGCGTTGAAAACGTGGCTATGGAATTGCACTGAATTGAAAGCAAATCTGCAAAGGCTATTATTTGCTAGTGATGAAGATCCTTATTAGATGAACACCACGTGTGCTCAGGGCCGTTTGAAGGAATTTGGGGGCCCCAAGCAAAATGGACATAGAGGCCCCCCATTTAAAAAAAAAAAAAAAATAGCCGATTAAGATTTAATTAATTTGAATACAATCACACCGGCATGAGAACGTTCAGTGAGTCATATCATTAGCTCCTAAATTCAGATCTGTGATCGCTTGCTGGCGCTGAGCCAGAGATAGGTGCGTTTTTACAGCACTGCACATTATAACCAATCACAGACGATTCTTTTGAGCTTATTAAAGCATTGGCCAATCAAAGGTGTTCAGATGAATCATCGCTTAAATGCCGGTGCTTCATTCGCTCGCTGACTGGAGACCTCTTTCTGGTTAATTTTCTCGTCAGAAACAACAAAGTTCAGATGTGTGAGTACGGTTCTGTAAATAAGATATTGATTTCACAGTGTTAACAGTTTCAGTGATCTTAATGGGAGTTTTTGAGAGTGACTGAACTCTAGACTGTCAGTGAAATGATCTTTGATAATGTAAATGTTATTTGCTCCCTTTCTGAACAATGAAAGATTAGTAGCAGTTTTTATATCACTTTAACTTTCAATGATAAATTCATATTTAATATAAAGTAAGTCGTATTAAAAATATGTAATGGCATGACACCTATATCTGTTACTTAAGTAAACAGACAGGGTTGTATAATAAATTACATAATTAGGCTACTTTGACCATCGCATATGATCATTATTAACAATCTATGTAATGTGAGAATCAATATATTTCATTATATAGTTCATGCGTATGGGAATGTTTCTAATAAAAATGTAAAAAAAAAAATAAAAAAAAAAAATAAATAATAATAATTTGCCAATATGCTGTTGTGGCTGCTGTGTGTTACAGTACATGACGACCCCCCTATGCCTAGACACAATTAGTTATGATATTTCCACAATATTAACGCTTGCAGAAATATACTTCTGCGTGCAGACAGAAGAAGATCTGTCAATGTGCATTTGGTTCGTTATGTTCAGATGTTAGGTAACTTAGCAGTCATGTGAGGAGTTTTCTCTCTTCTCTGTGTCAGAGGTTATTTATACATATATAATAAACACTTTAAAATATAATTTATTTTGTGATGCAAATCCAAATTTTCATCAGCTGTTAATCCATTATTATTATTATTATTATTATTATTATTATTATTATTATTATTATTATTATTATTATTATTATTCAGTTATTTAAATACTAAATGGCATTTTGACCGTCTTTGATGTGGTATGACAGATCGCTGTTTAAAAGCATTGGAGAGCCGGTTCTGGGACGGTTCAGAAATGTGCTGGTATAATCCCAACACAAGAACTGACTAGAGCGGCGGCGATCAGCTCCGGTCCCCCGAGTCATGATGCAGAGCGGAGCGCGAGTGAACGTGATCATTCCTTCCTCTGTACTACTAGTTTTAACACGAATAAACATGACTGAACATCTCATGCCTCATGTAATTGCTCAATCAGTTTTTCAACCGCGGAAGGAAATCAACAATACAGTGTGGAAATAAAATGTTGTGTAGCATTTCATTTACCTCAGCAAGTCATCAGTGTCTACAGCTAACTAGGAATGAAGTCTAGAGAGGAGTATTTTGCGAAATATTACACCATATACTCATTATATTTTACTAAACGTTAGTCTAAATTATTTAATATGTTTAAATTAATCTCTCATGAAACATGCTATAACAGCCATTGTGTAATCACTAAACAGTATACATTTAATTAATTTAATTAATTGTCATCTGCACCTAAATGGCTCTGGCACTGAGCTTATGCCTTGATGGAAAACACATTTTTTATGGTAATGACAATGTGCAATGTAAAATATTTGAATCCAGTGTGCCTGCAGACCCATACAGTATCACAAACATGATGAGTCCCAATTAATAGAGTACTTCGTGCATTACTAACTCTACATTTAATTTTGACAAGGAGTAATTCACCCAAAATTTACAATTTTTCTACTTGCTCATCAAAGGATCATCTGCAGTTGAATGGGTGCCGTAAAGTAAAAACTGATAAAAACTTTGAAGTAATATGGAAGTAATCCACATGACTCCAGTCGATCAGTTAACATCTTGTAACGTGAAAAGCATGTGTTTGTAAGAAACACATTCACTGTTAAGATGTTTTTAACTTCAAATGGTCACTTCAAGTGAAAATACCAAAGTCCAAATTCATAATAACACTTCCTCCAATGAAAAAAGTCCATCCCTTTTCACGGTGCTTAAACTCTGCATATTTTCGCTCCTGATTAAGACAGGATGACTTTTTCACTGTAGAAAGCTATATTATGAATAGAAGACACCCATTCACTGGATTTATTAGTGAGCGAGTGACTGTAATGATTAATTTCTTCAAATATGTTCTGATTAATAGTAAAAAAAAAAAAAAAAAAAAAAAAAACATCTATGAGTGTGTGAGTAAAATTTCAAGAAATTGAATTTTTTGTATGAGCTGTTCCTTTAAGATGTTTATAGTTTGTTTCCTTCATTGGTAATTTCAATATGCCGTACCTGAATGCAAAATGTTGTGCCTTTATTTTCTGTCGCACTAGACTTTGTTTCAGCCTTCAGTATGTGGACAGAGATGACTCAGTGTGTGTAAACACTTACATGCAGGTGTGTGAGTTGATAATGTAGAGTGTTTGGCAAAAAAATGCAGAAGCATGCGTCAGACACAAATACGCTTGGCAGACAGAAAATTGTTATTCCCAGCAGCTTCTTGCCAAACAAGCAGCAGTCATGCACTTGGTCTGTTTGTATGTGTAAATCATTAATTATGTACAGGCAGGGGCTAATTCAATTAACTTCCCTTTCCAGGCTGTTTGATTTTTGAAGTCACTGGATGCGTTGTGCCTGTAATAAAGATGCCACAGGTTGACGGCTTGTGTTCAGTCTCTGGGTAATAGTTATGAAATCTAAACTCAGTTAATGTGAAAGAAGCAATTCTCACTTTCCATGAACAGGAAAAAGTCTTTTGTTGACTCTGTTGTTGTTTTTCAGCAAATGATCGCTAAAAGAAGGCACTTAACTTTAAAAAAAAAGTCAACTGTCAACCTCAACACTAAATTTTGTATGAACTTAAAAAAATAAATAAATAAATTGCAGTCACAGGAAATAATTGCATTTAAAAATATTACAGCTATTTGAAAACATTTTTAAATATTTTTAATTCGTTTGAAAATATTTAAACAGTTATTTTAAATTGTAACTATTTAATTATAATACTGTTTTTTTTAAGAGCATATGACATTCAAACATCAAATAATCTTACCAACCCCATTCTTTTCAATGGTAGTTAACTGGTAAAATGTACTTGTCAGACACAGACGAGGACACAGAGGATTCAGTGATAAGGTAGTTTAATGTGAATCAGAGGTTTCAGACACAGGTGAATCTTGACACGTGGATAGAACGGTGACAACACAACTTCCCTTATGGTGAACGGTGATCCAGATGGTGCTCAGATGAAGACGATGGGGACAGGAAGACTGACGAGGATGAAGAGGGTTCAAGAGTTCAGGTAGGTTTAATAATGGCGTTCAGGCAAGTGAGGAGATCGGTGCAAGACCAGACGATGAGTGATGGTAACTGATGGCTTTATATGTGGTTCTGGTGATGATGCACAGGAGTTCAGAATTCGGGTGATTGGGGACGAGTGGGTGTGGCGTAAGTGTCCGATTCCGGGAGTGTAGAAGGTGTGGCTGTGACAGTACCCCCTCCTCCACGGGCGGCTCCTGACGGCTGGGATCTTGTGCGACGACGGGGTCTACCTCGGCCACGGGGAGCGGGGCGGTCTGGATGGTCTTGATGAAAGTCAGTGAGAAGGCTGGGGTCCAGGATGTCGTTACGATTAACCCAGCAACGCTCCTCCGGGCCGTAGTTTTCCCAGTCCACAAGGTACTCCAGTTGAGGACCCCGTCGTCGAGAGTCGAGGATAGCTCTCACCCGGAAGATGTCGTTGTCGTCTTCGATGGCCGGAGGAGGAGGTACGGCATCATCACCAGGTTCTGTGGATGGAGGAGACAAAGGTTCAGTGAAGGGTTTGAGGAGTGAGACATGGAATGAAGGTGAGATACGGTACTGTGCAGGGAGTTGGAGTCTATAGGTCACTTCGTTCAGTTGCCGTTCAATAGTGAATGGTCCGATGTATTGGGGACTCAGCTTACGGCAGGGCAGTCGGAGGCGGATGTCCCTCGTCGAGAGCCAGACTTGTTGTCCAGGTTGGTATTGCGGCGTGGGTCCTCGACGAGCGTCCGCTTGCTCCTTATGCCTCCGCACTGCCCGCTGGAGATGCACGTGAGCCGAGTCCCAGACCCTCTCGCTCTGTCGGAACCAGTGATCTACCGCTGGGACCTGTGAGGGCTCACCTGACCATGGGAAGAGCGGAGGTTGGTATCCAAGGACACATTGGAAGGGGGTGAGCCCGGTGGTAGATTGTTGGAGGGAGTTCTGAGCGTATTCGGCCCAGGGTAGGTACTGGCTCCAACAGTCCTGGTTACGGTGGCAGTAAATCCTCAGGAACCTCCCCAGCTCCTGAATCTTACGCTCCGTCTGGCCGTTGGTCTGAGGATGGTATCCTGAGGAGAGACTGACGGACACCCCTAGAAGATGGAAGAAAGCTGACCAGACTCTAGAGATGAATTGGGGGCCTCTGTCGGAGACGATATCTTCTGGGATGCCAAAGTGACGGAAGACGTTGTGGAATAGTGCCTCTGCCGCTTCGAATGCAGTGGGGAGTCCTTTGAGAGGGATGAGTTTACATGATTTTGAAAACCTGTCGACCACTACCAGTACACAGGTGTAGCCTTGAGAGAGAGGGAGGTCAGTCATGAAATCAATGCCGAAATGGGTCCATGGACATTCAGGAATGGACAGAGGCACCAGTTTACCTTCCGGGAGTCTTCTAGGGGTGTCTGCTATGGCGCAGACGGAGCATCCTTTGAGGTAGCGGACCGTATCCAGAGCCATCGATGGCCACCAGTAACGCTGTTGTAGGAGCGAGAGGGTCCGCCTCCTGCCTGGGTGTCCAGAGCCCGGAGAGGTGTGAGCTAAGTCCAGGAGGGTAATCCGATGTTGAGGGGGGACGAAGAGTTTCCCTTCTGGACCTCCCGGCGGAGCAGGGTGTTGAAGGTTTTCCTGTGCAATCAGATGATCAATACTCCACTGGATAGGACTAACTATCATGGCTGGAGGGAGGATTGGTTCTGGAGATTCGGGTTCGGGATCTGCTTGATGAAGACGGGAGAGGGCGTCGGCTCTATTGTTCTGGGAGCCAGGGCGATAGGTGACCTTGAAGTTGAATCTCGTGAAGAACAAGGCCCATCTAGCTTGGCGATGATTCAGTCTTTTGGCTTCACGGAGGTATTCCAGGTTCCGGTGGTCGGTTACCACCTCGAAAGGGAACTGGGCTCCCTCCAGCCAGTGACGCCATTCTTCCAGAGCCAGCTTAATGGCCAGTAGTTCACGGTTACCGATGTCATAATTCTGCTCCGCCGGGGATAGCTTCTTCGAGAAGAAGGCACATGGATGGAGTCGTGGTGGATTCCCCTGCCGCTGGGAGAGGACTGCTCCGACCCCGGTGGATGAGGCGTCCACTTCCACGATGAACTGGTGGCTGGGATCAGGGTGGATGAGGATTGGAGCGGTCTTGAAGGCTTGTTTGAGCAGGTGGAAAGCTTCAGTGGCCTCGGGGTTCCAGGACAGAGACTTGGGCCGGTTCCGGAGGAGAGAAGTTAGAGGGGAGCTGAGTAAACTGTAGTCCTTGATGAATCTTCGATAAAAGTTGGCAAAGCCCAGGAAGCGTTGAAGTTCTTTTATGGAGCCGGGTTGAGGCCAGTGTGTGATGGCGTCCACCTTCCCCTGGTCCATCTTCACGCCACATGGGTCGATGATGTAACCTAGGAACTGGACTGAGGGCGTATGGAACTCACATTTTTCGGATTTGAGGTAAAGGTGGTGTTCCCGGAGTTTTCGGAGTACGAGGCTGACATGATGGATATGTTCTTGCTTGGATGTGGAGTAGATGAGGATGTCGTCGATGTAGACAATTACGAACTTGTTAAGGTAATCTCTGAAGACTTCATTCATGTAGTTTTGGAAGACGGATGGACTGTTGGATAACCCATACGGCATGACCCGGTATTCATAGTGCCCGGAAGGAGTGATGAAAGCGGTCTTCCATTCGTCCCCCTTCCGGATGCGGATTAGGTTGTAGGCGCTCCTCAAGTCCAGTTTCGTGAAGATCCTGGCTCCGCGTAGTTGTTCCAACGCCGCTGGGACCAGGGGAAGAGGATAACTGAATTTGACGGTTTGTGAATTGAGGTGGCGATAATCGATGCACGGCCTCAAGCCTCCGTCCTTCTTGGCCACGAAGAAGAAGCTGGAAGCGGCAGGGGAAGTAGATGGTCGGATGAACTCCTGAGCGAGGGCTTCCTGTATATACTCCTCCATGGCCTTCTGCTCCGGGATGGACAGGGGATAGATTCGTCCTTTAGGAAGGGTTGCTCCAGGCAGGAGGTCAATGGCGCAGTCCCATGGCCTATGAGGTGGTAGCTTCGTTGCCAACCGCTTACTGAACCCATCCTGGAACGCCCGATATTCAGGAGGGATGATATGATCCATCTTCGTTTCGGGGCTCTCCACTGATGTGGACTGGACCGGTAGGGAAGACTTCCTTAAGGGAGGACTGACCTTGGGGATTTTAGCTGGAGGAGTGATGCAGGTATGATGGCAGGACATTCCCCATTTCAGGATCTCGCCAGTGGGCCAATGGATGTGAGGTTGGTGGAGGTTAAGCCAGGGGCGTCCCAGGATGATGTCTGCGGTGGATTCCTCCAGCACCATGAACGTGATGTCTTCTTCGTGCAGGAGTCCCACGCGGAGGATGATTGTGGGGGAGAAATAGTGGACACGACCCTTGCCCAGCGGCTTTCCCTGTATGGTGGTTACTTTGAGTTCGACAGGGCTTCGGTGATGTTTGGCGTTGAGACGAGTTAAGGTTTGCCGGTTGATGAAGTTCCCCGCCGAACCGGAGTCGATGAGGGCTTGTACTGAAACAGAAGAGCAAAGGTGTCTTAGAGTAACCCAGGTCTTAGTTAGATGAGCAGTTTGAGGAGGTATATGGATGGTACTCACTGCTGGGCGTGGAGGTCGAACTGGACAGGATGGTAAGAGGTGTCCATCTCCCCCACAATAGAGACATAGCCCGGCGTTGATCCTCCGCTGACGTTCCGATGCGGACAGATGGTGAGAGTCCACTTGCATGGGTTCAGGTGCTGGAGGAGCGACAGATGGTATAGCGGGCGGAGGAAGTACAGCGGGAGTGAGCGGATGACAGGCAGTGAGTCTCTGGGCAACTCGAATGGATTTCTGAATGAGATTCTCTAGTCCTAGTGAGTCTTCGTACACAACTATCAAACTTTGTATCTTGTCATTCAATCCGTGGCGATATGCTGTAATTAAGGCAGTTTCATTCCAGCCGCTTATGTAAGCGAGAGTACGGAAGCGTATGGCATAATCACTCACAGATTCATCTCTCTGTTGGTGAATGGAAAATAATTGGTCATGGACAGACAATGCAGAAGTTTGATGGCCAAAGACGGATTTTAACCGGGAACAGAAGTTAGTGACGGATCCAAGGGCAGGTGAGTTCGAGTCCCAGAGAGATTCAGCCCATTGGAGGGCCTTACCTGAGAGTAGGTTGATGATGAAGGCTACTCGACTGCGTTCGGAGGTGAATAAATGAGAGTTGGATTCCATATAGAGGGAACACTGTAGCAGGAACCCGCTGCAATCCTCCGCCGTGCCGCTGTATGTCGCTGGTTTGGCCATGGGACTCGCAGGGGCAACTGAAGAAGTGACCGGAGTTGTAGCGGTGTTTGAGTTGTTGACAGCCGGTGAAGAAGGGGGAGTTTGTTGCATCAGTGAGGACCGTACAGCGTGTACCAGTTGCGTGAAGGGATCCGCGGTGCGGTCCTCGCCCGTGTCCGAAGAGCTCTGCATGCGGTCCGGTCTTCTGTCAGACACAGACGAGGACACAGAGGATTCAGTGATAAGGTAGTTTAATGTGAATCAGAGGTTTCAGACACAGGTGAATCTTGACACGTGGATAGAACGGTGACAACACAACTTCCCTTATGGTGAACGGTGATCCAGATGGTGCTCAGATGAAGACGATGGGGACAGGAAGACTGACGAGGATGAAGAGGGTTCAAGAGTTCAGGTAGGTTTAATAATGGCGTTCAGGCAAGTGAAGAGATCGGTGCAAGACCAGACGATGAGTGATGGTGACTGATGGCTTTATATGTGGTTCTGGTGATGATGCACAGGAGTTCAGAATTCGGGTGATTGGGGACGAGTGGGTGTGGCGTAAGTGTCCGATTCCGGGAGTGTAGAAGGTGTGGCTGTGACAGTACTATGTGTCATGCTTTATTTATTTCTTGGTAGATATGAGTTTATCTGATTTATCTATTTAGAAGCATTTATGCCTACAGTAAAATGATTTAAGAAGTTATGAGTTACCAAAGTGTTCCAAATTTGTGACATCCCCATTTTATCTTTAAATATCCCGGCTGTAAAGAATCCCATAAACTGGTTGACTAGTCAAAGTAAAATGATTATTAGCGCTTATTCAATGATTACTTTTCTTTTTCATGCAAGATCATTTAATTATACCAAGTTAAAATCTTATGCAATTAATTGTAAAATAATTGTGGACTTTAACATGTGCATAATATGTTGTTGCTGACAAGCAGTTTATTCATTTAGTTTAATTAATTAAATTTTACTTGCACAAAACATCTGAATAATTCATAGTTTTTTGTTTCTGTTGAATTCTAAATTTGTCATATTACCACCCAAAATGGTTTCGTGCTGCATTCTCAATAATTTTGATAGATATTTGAAAGCAGAAGAGTTTGTTTTTCGTGCTTGTTTGATTGTTGCCCACACAGTTTTAATTGAGTTGTTTGTTGTCTCTTCATTCTCTTGTCCTTTTCCATGCATAGTTATCCTCTCAGGGCCTGCTGGGTATTATCTGAACCGCTGGCAGAGACTGGGACATAAGAAGTTTGGTTTTTGATTATACTCAATCAAAGCAGAAGCTTCACACAAGCAGTGATGGACTTCACCCAGCATGACACGAAATGTGCACAACGGCACGGCAAACGTCTGGAACCACCAGGCTTTTGATTAGACATTTACAATCCTACATTACTAGGATCAGCACAGTAACAAGAATTCCAGTCACTAACTATTTGCCATAAAAGTTGAATAATTGGGACTGAAACTGTGAATATAAAACAGAACCAGACATTGGGAAGTGAGTGCTAGCTGATTACTGCTCACATGTTTGTTCTGCCCACTGCCAAAGCCTCCATTTGCCAGAGGTTTTAGCTTGGTTTTTAAGTTGGTGTTTACGTAACTATAATATATATATATTTTTCCTTCACACTGCGGCCATCCAAAAGTTAAAGGGAATTAACTGAGCATTTCTGTCCTCCCTAGTTATAATGATTGTCATTACGCTAATGGTGCCAGTCATGCAGTTTGTTTAGCTTCGTTTTGGTGAAACATAATCTGAGGTGCCAGTCATTTTGTCAATCCAGACTCTCTTCCCAGTTCATTTATTCTGTATTGAGATGATTAATGTGGTCCTCATTGACTGTCCCTCACATTGCCCGAGATTATTAACAAAAGTTTGGAATTTATGAATTTATTTATTTATTACTCACTGTATGCCTCATTACAGTCAATTTTGAAACAAATCTTTATATATATGTATATATATATATATATATATATATATATATATATATATGTTTTATTTCATTTACATGCCAAGGATAAGGTTAAACAACAACTTCTTCCTCTCTCTCCCTCAGAATATGGCCTCATGGAACTCATGGAAGAGTATACATTGATTTATATATGTGTTTGCATTATTTCTGGTTCAGCGTGTTTCTTTTTCAATTCCTTGTATTCTAAGGTACCTCTTTCGTTGAAGGACTCGCTCTGATGAGCCAATGTATTTCTATGTGTGTAGCGATTCATACTGGCAAAGCACATTCGGTCTCTTTCATTTTCTAGGCGTCCTTGCAAATTTATCTGCACAGCATGTGAAAGGACCTATTACTCTGTGATTTCAGTCAGATGATCGCTTTTGGTTGTGAATAGGACAGCCATTGTTATTCTACAGAGTGAGCAAACATAATTGTACTTCAACAGAAGATCTGTTTGTCTCATAGGAGTTCATGTAGAATGAGTGGCTACATAAAAAAATAAATTATTTAAAATAACTGTTTTCTATTTTAATAAAATGCAGTTTCGTCCTGTGCTGAATTTTTAGCATCATTATTCAAGCCTTCAGTGTCAAGTGATGCTTTAAAAATTATTAATTTGTCATGTGTCAATTTGCTGCTCAATAAATATTTATTATTATGTTAATATGTTGAAATCGTGATACACACTCAGTAATACATAGATTTTCTCGAAGAATATTCCATCGCCTCGTTCCAACACTCGTAGCTCAGGAGGTCTTCACTAAAGCGAGAATGTCTTTGGCAGATAAGGTGTCAGAGAATAATCACTCTTATACACTAGATTATACACTCTTCACTTTCATGACTGACACACATACACACACCCACACACAGACACACACACACACACAGTCACCGGGTCTGCATAACTCTGCTGCTTTATTAAGATTTGAGATATTACTCTGCACAAAATTTAATTAAAATCCAGCAATCTCAACCCTTCCCCATGTGACTTCAGTGACTGCAATAAAAAAAATAAAAATAAAAATAAAAACAATAATACATAATATATCATATAAACACATCATCTAGCGTGGTAGGTCATATAATATTTATAAAATATCAAGTGATTATTCATTCTTTTTCCCTGCATGGACATATAATCTGTGGAGAGACTGTTTCATGAACTAAAATTAGAAATGAACTCATGCTACAGGAACAAAATAAAGCATTACATCACAGATATTGATATTGATAACCTTGATGCATTGTTTTGTTTTTGTTTTTGTGGATGGTTTTGGTGAAAATGAAATTCAAAAGAAATATAGTTTTGTCTTATGCCCAAAACTGTCTGTTGCCATCCAGGCCAAGATTGTGTAAATGAGACGAGGGTGAGAGAGGAGCTGCTGTGTATGAATGCATTCCCACTGGTTTCCCCAAAAGCTCATTGCAGCCTCATCAGATCTGAACGCTCTTCTCCCTCCCCGATGTCTCAGCCTCACACTCAAAAAAATGATTTTTCAGTTTTGTTCACTTTACCTTAACAATTCATGTTGAATTAATGCCATTTTGGCTATTTTTCATTTCAACATGATTGTGTCATGTTAAACTGACTTAAAACTGTCACTCGTTGGTTTAACATAAAGTTTTCATTTTGAAAGAACATGTTTCAATCAAGTACCTCAAAATAAGTTTTACACTTCCCATCATGCTTTGCAAAGGACTGTATATGGGGAGAGAAAATTTTGAAATAAAGTGTTATTTTATGCAGTTTTTAGTAAAATGTGATAATAAGGAGACTTTTTCATGTCTAATGCTCTATTATGTGGGCATTTTAAAATACTTTATATTGGTGTATTTTGTGCGAGTTACCATTGTGGTGAAGTGTGGAGCTTGTGGTTGGGTTGAGGACCTGGTTAAAAGAAAGTCTAAAATACTTAATTGAAAAAAGCAACTTTAATGAGAGTGCTAGTGCATGATGTACACAGAGTAACATCCTTAAACTGCAAACAATTAACATCATGTGTAAAGAAAAGTTATATCTTACTTGCTAATGTTTTTAGAACACTTTGGCTAAACTTGCATGGACAGTGGTTCTACATGATGTAAACATATTATCTCTGCTCAGATATTTCATGTAGGATGAACTAAAGCAAACTGAGTAAACTCAACTAAAAGTAGACATGTCCTTATAACTTGATTTATTCATGTCCAAATAACATGGTACAAACATGTGGAACCACTGTCCATGAAAGAATCATGTTCAGCCAAAGAGTCATTTTTTTGAGTGCAGTTTCTCTCTCCCCATCCCTCCACTTTATTGATCTCTCTCTTCTGCACTCATCTCTGCTGCTCTCAGGCTCAGGGTCTAGTTTCAGCACTGTCTGATCCCAGTCAAGGAGTTGAAATGCTGTCAGTGCAAGATCAACCACAATTCTCATGAGTCCTTTGCTGTATCAATCCCAGACTAACGGAGACTGAATCTCAGCCTTCAGTCTTCACATTTCAAAGCAAACGCACTCTGTCCAGTGAGATTTTCTTTCACTTATCCAACTTTAGATTTCTTGCTGCAACCATGCCTGCTGTGAACTGTTTAATCTCTCTAGTTTTAGTTTGACTTAGTTAACCCTGTGGAAAACCAAACTACTGTAGATCAGCTCAGCTGGTGTCAAACACATGGGACACAACGTGATCCATGACTTTATTTGCCATTCGATTCGAAGGTAACATCATTTCAACTTTGACATGAATCAGAGAGAATCATTAAGATATCCTTAACCCAAATGAACTTAAAATGATTATATTTAACATACGTTATGTACCAAAACCTATATATAGTTCCCATTCACTGTAAACTTGTCAACAGCAATACATATTTATGAAATCAAGCAATGTCAAAGTCAGCCTTCATCCCAGAGGTCCATTTTCCATATTTCAACTGCTGCAATAAAGTCACACAGGCTCTGGTCAGGTAGATTTTCATAGCTTTAAAAACTGATTTGTCAAAACCTATTACATTTGACATGGCAGTACAGACAAATACTGAGTAATAGAAACACAAATTTTGAGAAAATGGAAAGAATAAGCACGGGGTTACACCAAAGTGTAGGCGAATACATCTAAAATCGGTCCAAGATCATTTACCGGCATATAATTTTTTTTCTGAAATCCATTCAAAAACCAGTCAAGATATGAATGGAAATTGAGTTTGTCCAAACAGGTTGTCATCAAAATATTCAATACATTCCATGAGCCAGTTGTAAGTACCATTAACTTCTAACAAAGAAATCTATTTACTGCTTATTAAATATGACATATCACTAAAAAAAATGGTGTTGTTTTCATTAGCCAGCTAACTTGTCACAATAAACCCAGAAGGGCTCATAAGCGGTGTGCTAACATTGCTGCTGTAGCTCTTACACAAAGACACAGATTCATAATTGGGATTATGAAGCCCAATGAAAGTATCATCATCTATCAGTGTTTGTATATATATATGTATATATATATGTATATATATATAACTGGAGATATGAAAACACTGAGTGAGAATGCAATTCATATCTTATGTTCCACTTCCTACGAGTTCATAAGATATTTTAACAGTACCATAGTTGATGGTAAATTTTGACAGTGCTTACTGATGGATCCACAGGCCTTGTGTTTCGATTCTATCTCCTTTAATTATTATTTTTATTTTTCTCCATGGTGAAGTTTGTGGTGTTATATGATTAAAATGGCTCTATACCTGCATGACTCAGGACTGGAGGAGGATGTGTTGCTGTCTTTCCTATTCACTTCTTCACCGTACTCACACAGTCTGGCTGTCCCTGTTGCATAACAACCTGAAAAAGGACAGCAGAGGAGGCATAAAGCATCGTTTCATCCTCTGATGTTGCCTCATTAGAGAAGAGAGAGTTCATTTTGTGTTATTATTATTCTGTTTATTTATATTTTCATTTATTTCATCAATTTTTGTCAGTTTCATTGGTTAATATTACTTGTTTACTGGCACTACCGGGATTATACTTTAATTTGCATTGCACAATTTCATATTGTCATGCCATTAAAGCGCACTAAAACTGAAAATTGAAAATGAGATTGCCCTGTCTGCTTACTCCGAATAAACTGCTAACCTAAAATGGTTAATAAAAAAATAAATAAAAACAAACCTAGTGAAAATATATATTTGGACCATTGGCAGAAACATATTTTGCAAATACATGAGTTTATTTAATTTATTGCTTTATTTTGTATATTATTCTCTCTTTTTTCTGTCAAGTTTTGTTTGTATATTTAGTAGAGTTGTTCCGATTCCGATACTAGTATCGGAAATATCTCCGATACCACAACAAATTCTGGCATCGGCATCGGCGAGTACATGAACCCATATACCGATCCGATACCATTTTCTTAAAAAAGACCTAGTTATGACCGCAAGCTTTGCCTAACCGCTGCACGGTTCTTCTTCGCTGCTCAAAATGCATTGAAAACACAGGAAGTTGTGCTGTGTTGCCACAAGCAACCCCTGTTTAGAGCAGCGAAGAAGAAATGAAAACGCGTTAGCAGCCCTTATCTATATATGACTGGATCACTCATCACATTCTAAACTGCCAAAACACAGTGAAGCCGCTACTATATTATAGATCAGTGGTTAGCAGTATGTCTCTGTAGTACCGGTAGTTACAGACTCTCGAGTATATTCAGTACCGGCAGCTGCGTTCAGTGGCTTCCGTGTAAGTCAAAGCGCAGGGCTCCAGACAGTAGCCGAATATATACTAGTGTCTGTGAATATTAAACTGCAAAATACTATTTAAATATTACTCCCGCAAAATCTACATCTCTGTGGGTGACTGGCACAGATGCGCGAGAGCTCGCTGTTTTGTAGTCTCTGCTGTGTGTCATGAGGACACGAACGCATAAACCGTCACTTCATGAGAATTTACCGTTTCATTTGAGAATACTGTCATATCATAAACACAGACACTCAAAGATCTTCATGGCAGCCCATTAAAATAAATGTTTGGTTTACATGAGTAAATTGACAATATATAAAGCTACTGTTGTAGCCTACAGTAATAATAATACGTCTCTATAATAATAATAATTATGCCTAGATGGTTGCTTGTTTTTTACTTGTTTTGTTGTAAAGAGATTATCTGATTAATAGATCTTTTTTGTTGCAGTTTTTTTATACAGTTATATTGTAAAACTTAAATACCTTTTTTAGTTTGCGGTGTTAGATTTTTGGCTGCATTTGAAGTTCTTTTTTGCATAAGAAAATAAATAATACTGTCAAATTCATGTTAGATAATAAAAATACTGTAATAAATACAGTAGTTCACCATGTATTTGTTCATGTTTTATTGAGGGATCTGTCTGAAGCACACCATAAAAAAATTCTAGCAATTTACACAGGGCTAGTAGTATATACAGCTGTATATACAGATATACACCCAGGTATCGGATCAGTACTCGGTATCGGCCGATACCCTGAGCCCAGGTATCGGAATCGGTATCGGGAAGAGAAAAAGGGTATCGGAACATCTCTAATATTTAGTCTAATATATGTATAATAATCTCCAGGCTTATTATCTGTATAGATAGTAGAGGTATCAGACACAAATTCTCACCTGCTGAAACAGTCAAAATACCACTTTTTCGACCAGGCAGATATTCTAAAGATCACTTAATGTCACAAAACATTGGTTCTCAAAATAAATGAATGATTTCATTTCTGATAAATTGTTTGTTCTTATTGTAATTACAATAATAAATTGACTTAACTTTGCATATAGTTCTTTTCACAATACATAATGGCAAAGCACACGTTAAAATATTAAATACACTATATTTATATACATGTATTTTAGTTACATAGTTATGTGTTCATTGAATTAATTATTTATTTATAATTATCTCATATGAATTTAAGTTGGCTGGGATCATTTATCATTACTTTTCAGTTTTCATTTCACCTTTTTATTTGAGTGGAGTGGAGGTGGAGCTGTGGTGAATTATGGGATTGGTGGTACAGAACAGCAACTGTTATCAGCCTTTCACAAACATCATAAAACAGCTGCCAACCAAATAATTCCTGCTTTTCATGCATTGTCATGGCAGTGCTTCGCTCACATTTGTAATTGTTTATGAATCTTGGTGCATTTCCGCAGAGGGGATCACAGGTTCTTGCTTTCAAATAAAACAAGAGATTGCCGACAAACCATTAAAAAGTGAAGCCGATTTGATGTGAAATGTCATTTTAATGCCATTGTTGCAAAGGGCCCAGGGGAGTGACAACTGATCTGTTTCCTTACAAATACAGACTGAATTTTGTCAGGATAAATATGTTTTGCTGTTCATCCTGATTTATATTTTCCATTCTCTTTTTTATTGTCTCTTTCTTCTGTCACTTTTCCCAGATACACCAAGATGAAGACAGCAACCAACATCTACATCTTTAACCTGGCACTGGCCGATGCACTGGTTCTGGCTACACTTCCCTTCCAGGGCACGGATGTGTTCCTTGGTTTTTGGCCTTTTGGCAATGCCTTGTGCAAGGCGGTCATCTCCATCGACTACTATAACATGTTCACCAGTGTTTTCACCTTGACCGTGATGAGCATGGATCGATACGTGGCCGTGTGCCACCCAGTGAAAGCTCTGGACATGCGGACACCCCACAAGGCCAAGGTGGTCAATATCTGTGTGTGGGTCTTGGCTTCAGCAATAGGGGTCCCAGCTATGGTACTTGGAGATGTGGAAAATGACACCGGTTAGTGTGTGTGTGTGTGTGTACAGTTATGACTCTATTTATTTTATTTTATTTTATTTTACTGCAACTATTTTATTTGATATTCATCATTGCACATTATTACAAATGTAAGAAAAAAATTTGCTCATATCATTTTAATTGAATATCCGATTTAAATTTTGGAAATACATCATCGTCAAGTTTGGAATAATTACATTTGTTGTTGTTGTTGTTTTTCTTTAAAAGATGACTCTTTATGTTCACCAATGCAGCATCTATTTGATCAGAAATACAATAAAAGCAGTAAGCTGAATTTAGATACATTTAATGCAACTTTGCTGAATCAAAATGAATAATAATTATTATTAGAGACTTCTTAAAAATGTTCATATTATAAAATTCATTATTAATTATAATTATTAGAGACTTCTTCAAAAATGTTCATGTTATAAAATGAATTATTCAAAACTTTTAAAAGGTGGTGAATGTGTCATGATTCTGCCTTCATGTCCCGACTTTTCTCTAGTCTTGAGGCAGGATCATGACAGACCCGTGTTTTGTGTACAAGCACATGGCCTTGTCTTTGGGCCATGTGCTTGTGTTGTCTCATTCCCTTGCCCCGCCCCCCTTGTTATCCTAGTCTTGTTGTGATTGCCGTATCTGTGCCACCTGTCGTGTCTTAATTGTTCCCCTATTTAGATCTCCTAGTGTGCTCTGTCTTTCGTCGGTTCATTGTTCTACTTATGTGTTCCTACATGTCATTCTCCTGAGATACCTTGTCCTAGAAACCCCTCGAAGAAGTCTTTGTCTTGCAGTGAGTGTTTGTTAGTATTTAGTGTTCAGAGTCTTTGTTTACCTTGTTTATTGTGTTTTGTAGAATTCTTTTAGTGTTCACCCTAGCCCTTGTTTTCCCCCTCGTGGGTTTTGTTTTTCCCCTTTTTGTATAATAAATCTTGTGTTCAGTACATCCTGTCTGCATCTGAGTTCGTCCCAAACCCATCCTCACAACAGAATGAACCGACCACATAGGAACTCAGCAGACAGGATGTCCCCCACTCCTCAATCCCAATTGGAGTTCCGCCAACAGTGTTGGATGTCGTCCCCCGCCGAGAAGAAAAGGGTTGCCCTGCCATCCTCGCCTGAGAACGAGTGGGTTCTCTACAATTATGCCCGGCTCTGGGAGAAGTTCTCCCAGGAGGCGCCGCAGGGTACCCCCCAGAGGTCCCCACCTACCCAGCTGCCGGCGATCCCGGAGGGTCGTGTCCTGGCCGTGGCAACCCTGGGGGATCAGTTACGTCCCTCCCAAGATCCTGAGGTACCTCCCACTACCTTAAGTCTCCCCAACAAGCGAGGGAGACGGCTTTCATGGGAGTCAGCTTCAGAGTCTTCGGCGTCCGAGGCTGCCCTGCCCGAGACCAAACTCCCCCAACCCGCCTCTGACCCAGCTGTAGCCTCTGCACCGCGCCCGAGGAGGAAGAGGAGGAAGAAGGGGCCTGCCGGTCCTGTGACCCTGTCTCCTCCCGTGCCAGCAGCGGAGAGAGCTGGCGTGCCCGAGCCAGCAGCGGAGAGAGCTGGCGTGCCCGAGCCAGCAGCGGAGAGAGCTGGCGTGCCCGAGCCAGCAGCGGAGAGAGCTGGCGTGCCCGAGCCAGCAGCGGAGAGAGCTGGCGTGCCCGAGCCAGCAGCGGAGAGAGCTGGCGTGCCCGAGCCAGCAGCGGAGAGAGCTGGCGTGCCCGAGCCAGCAGCGGAGAGAGCTGGCGTGCCCGAGCCAGCAGCGGAGAGAGCTGGCGTGCCCGAGCCAGCAGCGGAGAGAGCTGGCGTGCCCGAGCCAGCAGCGGAGAGCGTGCCCGAGCCAGCAGCGGTGAGCGTGCCCGAGCCAGCAGCGGTGAGCGTGCCCGAGCCAGCAGCGGTGAGCGTGCCCGTGCCAGCAGCGGTGAGCGCTGGCGTGCCAGCAGCGGTGAGCGCTGGCGTGCCCGTGCCAGCAGCGGAGAGCGTGCCCGAGCCAGCAGCGGAGAGCGTGCCCGAGCCAGCAGCGGAGAGCGTGCCCGAGCCAGCAGCGGAGAGCGTGCCCGAGCCAGCAGCGGTGACTGTGCCCGAGCCAGCAGCGGTGACTGTGCCCGAGCCAGCAGCGGTGAGCGCTGGCGTGCCCGGGCCGGCAAGGATGAGAACTGTCACTAAGTCAGCAGTCACGAGGGCGGAGGAGAGAGCCGCGGCCGACTCTGCAGCCAAGGCTTTACTACAATCGGTCTCATCTCGCAAGGAGATGCCCATTGTAATAGCTGTAAAGTCTTTTTCTGATTATTTGTCCCGTCTTGTTCAGATTTTAGAAGTCCCCGTCAGTCCTGTCTCGTCCCCGGACCCTGTCCCCAGAAATCCCGAGTGTCCTGTCGTTGCCTCCCCGTGTCCCGTAGATGTCGTCTCCCCGTGTCCCGTAGATGTCGTCTCCCCGTGTCCCGTAGATGTCGTCTCCCCGTGTCCCGTAGATGTCGTCTCCCCGTGTCCCGTAGATGTCGTCTCCCCGTGTCCCGTAGATGTCGTCCCCCCGTGTCCAGTAGATGTTGTCCCCCCGTGTCCAGTAGATGTTGTCCCCCCGTGTCCAATAGATGTTGTCCCCCCGCGTCCCGTGTCTGCTCCTGTCATGTCCCCTGTCAGTTGTCCCGAGACCCCTCCCCGTCCCTCACCACCCAGACCTGCCCGTACCCCCCGTCGTCAGCCTTCGTCCTGTCCTCCTAAGATTCCTACCCCACCCACCCACCCTGGTCTGTCCCCCATGAACTTTGTGGTCCCGCCCCCTCCCCTTCCCTGTTTGTTTTTTTTGATTTGTCACCCTAACCCCGTCATTGTCTATTCATGTTTGCCTTTGTTATTATTTGTCATGTCTTGTTGGTTTTTGTCTCTGTCCCAGTCAGTCTTGTCCCGCGTTTGATGTTCCCTTGGGGAGCGTCTGGAAGCCGCTCCTTAAGGGAGGGGTTCTGTCATGATTCTGCCTTCATGTCCCGACTTTTCTCTAGTCTTGAGGCAGGATCATGACAGACCCGTGTTTTGTGTACAAGCACATGGCCTTGTCTTTGGGCCATGTGCTTGTGTTGTCTCATTCCCTTGCCCCGCCCCCCTTGTTATCCTAGTCTTGTTGTGATTGCCGTATCTGTGCCACCTGTCGTGTCTTAATTGTTCCCCTATTTAGATCTCCTAGTGTGCTCTGTCTTTCGTCGGTTCATTGTTCTACTTATGTGTTCCTACATGTCATTCTCCTGAGATACCTTGTCCTAGAAACCCCTCGAAGAAGTCTTTGTCTTGCAGTGAGTGTTTGTTAGTATTTAGTGTTCAGAGTCTTTGTTTACCTTGTTTATTGTGTTTTGTAGAATTCTTTTAGTGTTCACCCTAGCCCTTGTTTTCCCCCTCGTGGGTTTTGTTTTTCCCCTTTTTGTATAATAAATCTTGTGTTCAGTACATCCTGTCTGCATCTGAGTTCGTCCCAAACCCATCCTCACAACAGAATGTCAAATGATGAAAGTGAAATAGGTTGTAAAAGCTATTTCCTGTCAACTTTAATGTAAAAGGTTCCTTCAACAGCAGAAAATGTGATTATAATCACAGCAGTACACAGGCCAGTCAGTGAATATTAAATATTTATGCAGCATTCAGTTGGAAGCAGACATTTTACTACTACAGGATGCACCAGCATGCCGAATACCAAATTGCAACACCTGAGACCTACAGGGAAATCGTAATATGACTGTATATGTGTGTGGGGCTTGTCTGTCAACAATACACTTGCTGTTAAGAGGCTTTAAAAGGCACATCCAAAGCATTACAGTGTTAATCATTTTGCTGTTATTGAATCCATTCAGGTTACAGTAATTGCTCAGCACACTTTTCTGAAAGCAGAACCACGGGTGACCCAGAAGGGCCTTTCCTCCCTGTGGCTTAAGTTCTTGATAATCATAACATTTCCTAATTGAATGGTGTTTCCTTTTATTAGAAAAGAGCATGAAAGTACCTTGCTACATTAATTGTATTAGCAGGAAACAGGTTGAACACCATGCTGAGCTCACTTTTCTTCTAAGTATATAAATGTGTGCATTCAGCATGTGAGTTTGTGTAATGAAGCTCTACTGAGGCGAGCCAAACTGAACCCAAGCGCAGTAACTGTATTTATTGAACAGAAATGTAAGTGAGATACAAAACAAATATAATCCATGAAATAAAGACCTGACTTGACAACTTGACATGAACATCACCAACAGTAGCACAGGAACAAAGCTAAATAAAAGACAATGGCAACAATGGGGCTAATAATACACAAGACGAAATGACTTAAATGGAAATATAACCATAACTAAAACAACAAAATAAGACATAAACACAAAACCAACCAATGTGGCATATCCCCCACACCCCAGCACAAACTCCCAATTGCCTAACAAACCACCCAAAACCAACAAAGAGTTTGGAAGGGTGGAGGATTTGAGGTGGGATGGAAGGCCAGGCCAATGCAGAAGAACTTGACCTAGATTATGGCATGGAGGCAGTCCTGGACCATGGAGCAGTGATAGAGACCATGGATCGTGGAGTAGAGGGCAAGACCATAGGTCATGGAGCAGTGGGTCTTGGTGCAATGATCGACCTGGGCCAAAGAGCAGAGGTAGGCCTGGACTGTGAAACAATGAAGGATTAGGGAAACCGAGAGGAGCCAACAGAGTAGGAAGCCAGGGCAGAGCCAAAGACCATCAAAGCATGGTGGAAGACTACCAGGGCAGAGCGGAAGACCACCAGGGCAGAGCAGGTGGGACCGAAGATCCCCACGGTGGAGTAGATGACAACCAGAGCAGAGAAGATCAGGTGACCAAGGTGAAGCCTGCGGAGCAGAAGACCACCACAGGTGATGAGGCAATAGCAGAGCAAATACTTGGATGGACCATCTGGACATGATTGAACAGGCAGACATCAATCCTTGAACAGGCTCAGTGGGCGTAGCATTACAGGCAGAGAGTTCGTTAGTTGCCTCAACAGCCGTTACATTACCTGCTTAAAATACTTGAATGGCCTTATTGGCAATACTATAGGGCCGACTGTGAGTTCAATGAAAACCTCCTTGGAGTTGACAGGGACGGCTTAGAGCTCAGAGACCGCCCCCTTGGCCATGATATGACAGACTGTGAAATCAGGGACAGACTCCTTGAACATGACCATACAGGCTGAGAGTCCAGAGAAAGCACCATTGACTGTGACAGGGCAGACTTTGAGTTCAGAGATGGCCTCTTTGGCTGTGACTGACTGGCTTTGGAATTACATATGACCACTGTGGTCAAAACAGGACAGGCAGGAACCTGGAAGACAGGCTCCAACACAAGATTGATCTCTGGGTCTAGAGCAGGCACAGATGGAACAGATTCATGGACAGGAGCACAGTGTGCAGCCCAAACACACAAAATGGCAACCACCATCATGGGCAGTACAGCTGATGGTGGGAGGACCTACAGGCTGGATAGCACTGAGGCCATGGGGTTTGAGAGCATTGAGGCCAATGGGATTCCATGCAGTCGCTCAAACTGAGATTACTGGTTGATGCATAACACTGGCCATTATTCTTATCTTTCATGGGCCAAGCTCAGCATCTACAGGAGCATGTGTCCTATAGTCCCTCCCCCAAAAAATCCTTAGGGTAAACTTGCATGGGGGCTGTGACATGAAGAGGCTCTGGCATGGTGGCCATGACATGAAGAGACTTTGACTTGGCAGGCATTTCCTCCTGGCATCCATGAATGAATGGGCTCATTTAACCCATAGCAAAAAAAAAATTCCTTCAGAGCCACGTCATTAAAATTCACTAAATGGCACAGTTCACAAAAGTCCGCCACATAATCCTCTATGCAAAGAAACTGCTGGGTCCATTTTAGCTTTCTGTAATGAAGGTCTACTGAAGCAAGCTGAATTGAACCAAAGTGCAGTATTTAAGCGACATACAAAACAAACATAATCCATGAAACAAAGTAAACTCTGCAGTAGTACAGAAACAAAGCTAGACAAAAGATAATGGCAACATTAGGGTATACACAAGATTAAATGACTACAAAGGAATCCCCTTTGAACACATGAACACAAAACCCAATAACCAATGTGACAAGTGTGCAATGCATTTTCAATGTGTAAGAGTGAATACTAGGGGGTGCTCTAGAGGAGCAGGCGCTTGAGGGCACTCTGGAGGGCACTTTAGAGGAGCGGGCTCTAGAGGATGCTTACTAGGCGTGGACACTAGCGGGAACTCTGGTGGGGACTTTCGAGCAGTAGTTACTGGAGGGCATTTTCGAGGTGATGGAAGGCAGGATGGGACCAGCAGAGGCAAAGGAGACTCAGGAAACGATGGAGAGCTGGCCTGGACCAGCGAAGACAAAGGAGACTCAGGAAAGTCATGAGACTAAGGAGAGCTTTCTAGACTGGATTCTGGACAGAGTATAGGGGCCGTGAACTCCAGAGGCAGTGGGCCAGACTTATGATGACGGTCTTGACTTCCAAGAAGCCGGCAAGCCTGGGCTGAACAGTAGGCAGGAGCTTAGGAGAACATGGGGATGCCTCAGTTTGGGCAGGTGGTTGGAGCCGTTGCCGAGGTATGTGGGTGTTCCCGGCGTAAGGTGAACTGAGGAGACACGGCTTGTTCCAGAGGGGTTGGACAGTTTGTCCTCAGCCGTCAACATCTTTTGCAATTGGTCCTGGATTCTGTTACACGGTCGTGGTTGTAGTAATTGAGTGCATGAAGAAGGAGTACAGAATTATTATTATTATTATCATCATCTTTCTGATTAGGTTTTCTTTATTATAATACACTATATTTGAAATTAATCAGCATTAATAAATGGCAGTACAAAAAAATACTACCATGATTTACAAAAAAAATATGTCCAGAAAATAATGCCATTCTGGATACTGAAGGTTTTTTTTTTTTTTTTTTTTTTTATGATCTGTAGACTTCACATATTTTGTGGCATGTAAACTACCGTTCTATTTTTGTCTGCTCATTTTTAATTGTGTATTTGTGTATATGTCCTGAATCTCTGCTTTGCCCTCTGTGCCATCTTTTCAACACCCTCTTCTCTTTCATAATCCATTATTCATGAACCTAATAGATCCTGTATAATAGTGGATAAGCCCATTTAGCTGTATTGTGTTGAAAAACCTCTGATCTCTAGTTCCCTCTAAACCACTAAACCAGAACTTTAGAAATAGAACACAGTTGTGCTGATATATATTTATGTGGAAACATCAATTTTTAGGATGCTTTAATGCATGGGCGTAGGTTTGGTCTCAGCTTTGGTGGGGACACCCCCATAACCCCTAACAAAAATTATTTTGTTGTAAGATACCAGTGATTTAATGGTGATTTATTATAACTGTATAATCTCAAAAATGCACTCTCCAAAAATAAAAATCTGAGACTGTGTAATGCTGAACAACCAAACGTTTTATTAAGATAAATTATTATGTACATTAGTATTTACACTAGCAAAAATATTCTGCCACAAGGAAAAAAATCTAAATAAATAAATATAATAACCTTTTTCTATTATAAACACTATTTACCCTCCAGTACACTCATGTTTATGTTGACTGCAATATTCTAAGTTAAGGTTAACTTACAGGCTAATTGACATTCAGTTACTTGCTAACGTAGCATTCTATCTGGGTAATACTATCACCAGTTAATACTATTTTCCACAGAATATGCATTTGAAAGCCTGGTCAGTCACTACTGCTAAAAATGTTTTTACTCTGGCTTTTGTATGTGGCAGAGAGACAGCCCTTGTAACTTACCGTCGGCGTCGTCAACATGCGCACGCACACAAACCACCCGCTCGCAAATTTGTCACCTCAAATTATTGATAGGGACTAGTACCTAGCGATCTCCCCCCCACCCCCCCCCCCCCCAAACCTACGCCCATGCTTTAATGAAAAGAAAGTTCTAAAGAACAGCATTTTCAGTATTGTTTTGGTGTCTCACTTCGTTGTTGTTTTTGTTTGGATCACACTTAAAAAGTTAAAGTATTATGTTTTCTTCTAGACAGTGGCAGAGTGATGAAAAGTGTACCATAATGCGAAGTTAACTTGCTCCGATAGTTTACTGCACCTTTGTTCAACAAGCATGTGTTGAGATCACATAATCACTGATTTTTAAGGGTTTTGACAGCTGAATTAATCGCAGATTCCTGGGGGGCTAAGATGAAAGACCCCATAAATAGGTTCTACCAACACTATTGTGCTTTACTGTATATAGAGTTTGATGAAAATAACTCAAACTCTTTGGACATGCAGTACTTAGACGATCAGTGTTCCTCCCAGCAGAATGTTCAGACAGCTTTTATTTTGTTCCTTTTTTTTCATAACACTCTCTCTCTTCTCCTCTACTGCCAGGCTGCAACATATTTATTTATTCATCACTTCATGCAAGTTGTGTTCTGCTGCCTTTGGCACTGCAGGGAAAGACAGACAGAAGCAGAGAGAGTGAGGATGACAGAGATGTGGGATGTGGCTGAATGTCTGTAAACAAATGTCCAGCAGTATACAGTAGTTGTTAAATTCATATTAAAGTTCTCAGCAAAGCTATTCCCTCTCAAAATAGCCTTCAAACAAACAACTGGATCTGCAACAATGATTAAGAAATCACTGTTGAAGCGTTGATTCTGGAGAAGTTGCTCAGTCACAACATGGCAAATGATGAATTTAAATGACATATTCCTTATTGGTGAGAACATATAAATACAGAAACACTGCAGTAACATCTGCATGGTTTAAATGTAATTCTATTTTTTTTTTTAAATATAACTAATGTTGACTAGGTGCAAAACTTTTTTTCCAGTCTGTTTCTGCCAGTCTGGGAAATATGTAATTGTCAAAATCTTGCTGTTTTACTGATGTGTTTTGAATTACTTGTTTTGGATGAAAAGATTTATTATACAATTTTATTATTATTCCTTTTTTTTTTCCCAAAATGCAATAAATCCATTGAATCAACATTAAAGTTATTTTTCATATTGATACTGATGAAAATACACAACATAGTAAGTTGATCCACATATGACTACTTATATTATATCATAATTAATACTTATATACAGGCACTGGACTAAAAATACATCCATCAGTCATTCCTTTCAAAATGAATTCAGTGGGTCATCTTGTTAATGCTATAAATTAATTACAACAATAAAATAAAATTTCATCATGAACAAGAACATGAACAACATTACATTAGACCACAGAAATTCCAAAATGATATTTCCTTTACATTCTCAAAAAGTGCATTCATCTTTGCTATGTTACATTCATTTACATGACTAGTGCTATGTGCTGTATTAACAAAAACATAAATGGCATTAATAAAAACACTAACATTGACAAGCTACTCAATATCACGTTCATAATTGCAGCTTATTTTAGTAGGCTATACCTTCTGTAAGTCATACTTTCACAATGATGGTCTGGACCACTCCTAGCTGTACCTTATCAATAATTTAATAATTTAAAAAAAAATTAACAAAATTAAATTCAATAAATAAATAGAAAATAAAAACAGGAAAAATAATCTGGTAAAAGTGCTTTCCAACAAAAAGCACTTTGTTGAAATTGTTGAAATTACATTCACAATCCAAATTGCAAACTAAATACAACCCTAAATATTTTAAATAATATCACAATGGCAGTATGCCTTCTCTGCTCTTTGAAAGGGTAATTTATATTATCATAATATATTTCTCATATTGTCTTCATTTACTCCACAAATGGGTTGATTGCCCAGCAGCCACATCACATTATTGGTGCAAATCTATAATTTGTTATTTATATACTTACTCAATTAAAGCGCAACATGCTAAACATATAATTGACAGCTACTATGACAGAGGAAAAAAAAAAGAGAGAAAGAGGAAAGCAGCTGAATTGTGGAGCTGTAGGGGGAACAGTAGCTCTTGTCGAGTTTGTCTCAACAAAATCGCACCAACAAAAACTAAAAGCCGCTGAATTTGCTGCTGTGGCAGGCTAATTCTTCTTATTATTATTTGTATTATTATTATAAGAATTGCAGTTTCTGACATGGTAGCCAGGAGACTAAAGTTTTAGTGCATATACAATAAATGGCTGCACGGTTGGCGACATCTTTGATTTAGCACAACCATTTACTGTATCGCTGCCATAGTTTGACCAAACTTCCAACCACAATCATTCCCTATAAATTGACTCCTAAGTCTCACTGCCTAATGGTTTGCTAGCTGATGTAGCTTTGGAAAATATAATAAAAACGCTTACAGCCATCAGTTTAATGACAGTTTCATTTTTTGCATGAAAACACTTAGTTTAGTTAGTCTAATTGAACACAGGGTGTATTACAACTTCAGAATTCATATAGACAGAGAGGTTATGATCTGTAAACTGTCAACAGTGATAAGGTATAGCTAAGGGTAACCTTACAAAAGTATGACTTACAGAAGGTATGCTTGAATTATAACACAATAAGGCGTGAATGATAACTCGGTTTGGAACTCACGCTAAAAGAGAATTGAGTTGTCATTGTGCTTTCTTGTGCTTCAGTAGACACATATAAACACAATTATCAAAATCTCAATCAGCATTCATGTAAACACAATCAGTTATGTCTTACATGTATAACAGTATACAGGATTCATGCATGAGGTTTTAACCTGTTAGCCAGAACCCCCCATTATGGGACTCACAGCTGAAAGAACCTTACCTAACTTAAAATTGTAACAGTTCCTTACTTCAGTGTGTTACACACAGAATTTTGATGTCTTTGGAAAGAAGACCCTTTGGGCTGTACTTTTTATCAACCAGAGTTGATAATGCTCAAAAGTATTAAAAGTTATAGACACGGAAGTGCCTTGAATTATTATTATTTTTTTTTTACCACACTGAATTTGTATTTATTTTTTGATATAAAACTACATGAAATCAGTCCTGGAGCAATCTAGAAAAGTACTGGGTTGAAAGTCACATGTCTCATGGGTTTCTACTTCAGATCTGAAGGAGATACCATGAAAAATGAGATTCCTGCAACAAATTTTCTGAGACTATGTCTAGTCCCCCCCAAGCCCCAAATATATATAAACAAAATATTTACCAACGGTATTGAAGGGTTCTACAAACTATTTTAGTCCTTAAACATACCACTGCGTATATATATTTTTTCAATTATAAAAAACTAGACAGAAACTTAGACATCATATAAGTGATTTATTTGAGCACTATAAAAATACAATAAGAATACAGTAATTTAAATAAGAAAAATAAGAAAAATAAAAACAAGATTTAACTTTGTATGCCAATTACAGAACATCCTGAGATTGCTAGAAATGCAGCATTTACAATGAATTAAAATGAACATACGTGCTGATATGGCCAGTTCTAGAGTTGGTAATCAAAGAGATGTGCCATAAAGTCATTAAATCGCACTATATTCATGTAGATGGCGTTCACATCGATAACTGTGATTACCCAGTAATAGTGAGCTGATTTGGACTCAAAAAAATAATTTTCCGTCATGACAGGTGCGTCACAGCACGCCTCACGAGCCATCACGAGAGAGCGCCAGAATTCAAATAAACTATCTTTCACTTTTCTTGTACTTTTTTTTTTTTTTTTGTGGATCGTTTCATTCTGTTTGTGACACTGTACACTACAAAACTATGCCGTTTTTTTTTACTACTAAGATGCAGTTTCTGAGCATGAGTTGTTCCATAACGGACACAAAAAGTTCTGTTTGTGAATAACTGAAATGTAAACAAAGGAATTATCATCTATATTACAACTTTACTTCTTTGCTTCGTAGGACTAAATGTGCTCCATGAGATGTTGTTCAGTGGACCCTTATCTTTCTAACTAAACCGGGATTTACATCTGTGGACTGTACTGCATTTTCATTCTTCATGTTTTGATGTGTACTGCTTAAACAAATTTAGCAAATACATTCTACAAGTTTTCCAGTGATAAACAGCAATCTATCGTCCATGCTTGAGGCTTAGATCATTATAGTGATATATAGTTTGTCAAGATTAAATGTGTCCTGTTTCATTTAATCTATTCGTAAATATGGACGCGTGCGAACACAGGGAGTTGAGGACGCCCGTGTTGGGGTGCAGGCTAAAGGGCCGTTCACATATAGCGCCCCAAAACGCGTGGAAAACGCCAGGCATGCCGCTTTTTTTTTCCCTTCTTTCCAAAGCGGTCGGGAAGAATCGCTCCTGAGGTGCCTGCTTTTGCTAAGCAACCATGACGTGCTCTCTCCATGAACACATGGAAATTTCAGCAAAGGATAAATGAATTTGCAGCACTAAAAATCGCTCGCAGTAGCTCTGCTAATAAATTTATTTCAAAATGGCAATCCGTATACAACTATGGTCAGCTGTTCCTTCATCTTGGCTGAGTTTTCAACGTTGTTACGGGAAAGGATGAAGCTGATTGGTTAGTTCTTGTCACATCACCTGCGGTGCGCTTGCGGCATTCTGAAAAGTTGAGATGTGTTTAACTCGATGTGGTGCGGACGCGCCTGGAAAAAACGGGCGCGTTGCACCGCGTGCGCGACGCAACCACATCGCTTCCATTATGAGTGCGCGTGCCGCACGCCTACATTGGAAATAATGAACTTGGGCACGCAAAAGACGTGATATGTGAACGGACCCCTAAGAGGTTTTTAAAGTGACAGCAACCTAATAAACATGCTGCTGTCTGTGTCTGTTAATCAAACAACAGGCTCTTGAACGAATAACCTTTGTAACTTTATAGAGACGGTTCAACCAAAAAATGAAAATGTGATGTTTATCTGCTTACCCCCAGGGCATCCAAGATGTAGATGACTTTGTTTCTTCAGTAGAACACAAACAAAGATGTTTAGCTAAAACCGTTTCAGTCGATCAGTCCTATAATGTAAGTGGATGGGAATCACAGCTAAAACATAAAACAGCAACAACAACAACAAAAATACATGTTGGTCAGATGTTTTCTTCTTGTCTTGTTTTCTTGTCTAAGTTGGCAGTTCAAGGCCAAAATAAGTTAGACCAGATATTAATCCACAGTTCAGCCAAGATGTGTAAAATACCACCTCTTGGCATTAATAATTGACAGCTGTTTCATGGGAGTGAGAATGCAGCTCACAGTAAATCCGAATTCACACATCTCAGGAATGGAGAGGCTTTTAATGCTCTCAGAGGTAGGCTGTCAAAAATGTCAAGAGGAGTGGCAAGGAGAGAATGACTGTGGAAAAACATCATTTTCTGAAAAGGGCATGTTGAAACTGTAAAGAATTAAACAGCATTGAGGGGCACTATTAACTTATAAATTTCAGATAAAAAACATTGTGATGTTTCAGATTTTTCGGACACTTTCTTTCTTTCTTTTTTAATTTAAACACACTGTTGATTTGGAATTTGAATTGAAATAACAGGAAGAGTAAGTTACTGAATAGCCGTTCAAATCTGTCTGTCTGTTCAAAACATTTCGTTTTCCACTCTTTATATCTTTTCGCAACAAAGCAAGCTTTCTAAGTTTTCAAAGTTTTCACATCAAACATAGTTTTGACATTAGAGTCGTATGACTTTCATTACATTTCAAAATATTTATACTTGTTTACATTCAAATTACAATTACAATTTTGCATCCTGTTTGCTACCTCAATTCAAATAAAATTTCAGTTTAGGAACGGAATCGTGACAAATATTTATTTACTTATTTTATTTTATTTTTTTCACACAGGTATTGAGTGTATCTTGGTTCTCCCGGATCCTCGAAGTTATTGGGACCCAGTGTTCGGGACATGCATTTTCCTGCTCTCCTTTCTCATTCCTGTGGCAATCATCAGCGTGTGCTACAGCCTCATGGTGAAGCGCCTCCGCAGTGTCCGAATCCTGTCAGGGTCCAAGGAGAAAGATCGCAACCTTCGGCGCATCACACGCATGGTTCTGGTGGTAGTCGCGGTCTTCGTTGTGTGTTGGACACCCATCCAGATCATGGCTTTGGCACAGTCGCTGGGCTTCAACCTGGGCAGCGTCCAGACGGTGGTGTTCATGCACTTCTGCATCGCCCTGGGTTACGTCAACAGCAGCCTGAACCCTGTCCTCTATGCGTTCCTTGACGAAAACTTCAAGCGCTGCTTTCGTGAGTTCTGCCACCCTTCACCGTTTGGCCTTGATGCGCAGCAGTCGGGCCGCATGCGCAACATTGCACGTGAGGTGGCCTACAACTGCAAAACTGTGGATGGGAACAGTAATCCCGCATGACTAGGCGTGGAGCTGCCCCTGGTCAGCCCTGAGCCTCAACCCAATCCAGGGACAGGAAACTCAAATTCTGAGTTGACTCAGATTACAACACTCTAGCACCATAGTCACCTCCGCCTGGTGGGCGGGGGAAAGGGTTGGGCTAGGAGTGAGGGCGGGGTCAAGATAAATGACACGCCCTTTTAGGGACAATGGGGCTCACTTTACAGTGTCTTAATTGGATTTGGATGTTATTGTCTACAATTTTGTTCTTAAATGAGATTTATTACACTTTGTCGTTTAGTGTTGCAGCCTTGTGCAGATGCTTCTCATGTCTCTCTGTACAACAATCAATGTTTCTCTTGAAATTGAAGACTGTAGAATTTCATGGCCTTAAAAATACATCTGAACCTATGGAATAAGTGTATCAGTCCTTTTTTGTGGTAATGCCAAGTGTTGGACTGTACTAAATATCATATAACTATACGGTTATGACACTGAATTTGAAACTACAAAGACTTGATATTTTTCCTGGTTTTACTGTACAGTAAGCTAAACTATTTTTTATTCATGTATGTTTGGTAGCACAGATTGAACCTTAAAAAATACTTGTAAAGAAATATTGCAAAACAGTTGCTGTAGTGTTCTATAATATATGTGCATAATATGAAGTTAATCATGTTCGAGGCTTTGCTTTGTTGAAGAAGTCAGTCAGTATCACCTCGAATATTTCTTGAATGTTTTCAGCTTCGCTCTGTTTCTTGCTTTGTTACTACAGTACATAATGGATTCTTCTCAATGAGACGGACAACAAAGAGCCAGCACTGTCATGGGTTTACGTCACAGACCACAGAATGTGAAAAAAAGACTATTTTCTCCAAATTATATATATATATATATATATATATATATATATATATATATATATATATATATATATATATATATATATATATATATATATTATCAGTGGAATATAGAACTATTGTTCACCTAGTGTTTATTCCTGTAAACTTTAACTTGATATTGTGATTGTTTGTTTACTTGCTGCATTGACTGGCTGTTCATTTACTTGCATATTTATTGACTGGTGGGACCATATTCTGATGGACTGAAATTAAATGCCAGCTAGTGCTATGGACATTTAAACAGCATATGTGGGAAATATTTTTTTCTCTTCTGCATACTTATTAAAGAGCAGTTATTAAAAGGCACTGCTATGGCTTCCTATGTCTGTAAAACACTGTTTGTGATTAAACATTGCTGCAGCATGATATTTTGAGAGATACTGATGATACTGTATATATATATATATATATATATATATATATATATATATATATATATATATATATATATATATATATATATATATATTAAAAAAGCTGATGATGTTGATTTAAGTTAGAGGAAAAATAAATTGAAGCCTTGGTCTGATCTGGGTCACAGCAGACAAACATAGGTTAAAAAAATAACCTATAAATAAAAAGTTTTTTTTTTTTTTTTGCCTTATTTATAAAAAAATTAATTTATTTATTTATTTAATTTTAACACACTGTATACTTGTATACTATCAGTGCAGGATGGATTTAATAACAGTTTGAACTTTGGTGACAATAACCTCCACAACGTGTTTCAAATATTTTCTGTTCCATTCTGGTTTTGATTTTCTCTTGTGTTTTGGTCATTGTGCTGTCGCATCGTCCAAGTTCAAATGGAGGACATATGGGCTTACATTCTCCAGCTAAATGTCCCGATAAACTGCAACAAAACAACCCCAAACCTAGTGTTTCACTTTTTTTCCCCAATCTGCACTATGAATGTATTACAAAGTGAGATCAATAGATATAGTTGTTTGTTTGTAATTGGATTGAGGAAACTGTGGCTAAGCTGGATATAAAATAAAATGTTATGACAAAGGGTTCACATACTTCATCTTGCAACTGTATTACACAACTAAAAGAGGGGTTAATGAGATGCATTCATATTGAGTGGCACCTCAATCGCTCTGCTCAGCATGTATGTCTGCCATGGGGCTACATTTCACAGATCATATTGTGCCCTTTAAAAAAACACCCCTTGGATGTGAAAATGTTCCTTAGGATTCACAAAAATGATTGAGATTAATCATTTGTCAGTCAATTGTTGTTATGTTTGTAATTCTCTAACTCTCACACCATTTGGAACCATCAACTTTTAGGCACACAGCCCAGATCTTTAATCTTTACCTCCTGTTTAACTCTTTCAGTGATTGCAGTTTCATAATGAAAACAGGGATTCAGCTATACTGCTATTTATAATGTAATTCATGCATTATGTACACAGTTGCTTTGAACTGCTTTACAGATACTTTCACTGTTGCTTTGCACTTTTTTTATGCTTCATATACAGTCACTGCTTTCTGTTTTTCTGAAGCTCCAAGTCAGGCATATAATAAATAAATACATGAAAATAATATATTTCCTTATTTTGCACTTACAGGTTAAAACACAACATTGTAAATGGCTGTTGGTGGGTTGCAACCCACACATACTTCATTTGTTTAAGTGCTAACTATGAAATCAAACAATAACGCTCTCAAAATGAGACATATGTCCAACTCTACTGTGGCATTTCATCAATATTTGATGTTTTCATTCCCGTTGCCATGGCAACACTATTTCTCAGCACCATCTTATTCCCATTTCAGTTTAGTGTGGACTAGGGGAAATGTTTGCGACTTAACAGATTAAATAAGAAATAGTTCTCAGCTCTTGCTGCAGACCCTTTTTGTTTTATGAATGATGATCATGTGTGGGATTAAAGGCTTGATCAGTTTTACTACACTATATATACACTAATAACACCCCAATAAAATACATAAACACATTTAATTTTGAAACAATGTGCATTAGTGAGTTGGTCCTCCATAGCAGCTTCCACTCTTCTGGAAATACTTTCTATTAGGTATTAATCATGAGGGTTTTCTCCCATTCAGACTTGAGAGCATCAGTGGGATCGGGCCTACACAGTCTCATGACAGTTTTTTACTATTTTACGTTTTGGCGAATTATTGGCTACTTCTAATCGTACAAAGTTCAGAGGAAATCACTACCTCCATGAAATAATTGTGTTTTACCTTGAAAAAAAAGAGTGTGAACCGTGAACTCTCTATTCCAGATCATTGCAAAGGTATTCAGTGGGGTTCAGGTCTGGGCTTTGTTTTTCCACACCAGTAAACCATTTTTTATTTGGACCTCGCTTAAAAGGCCTAGCCAAAAATAAAATGGGGTGTCCACAGACTTTTGGTCAAGTAGTGTAATTAGATAATGTGTAAAGAAACCTGAAAAAAAAAAAAAAAAAAAAAAAAAACGCGGAACATTTACCAGTCATTTGATGGACGTTATCTATTGCAAAACTCTGAGACTAGAGCACGTTTAAAAACTTCTATTCGCCACTGTCTTGCGTTGCTTGTTCTCAGCGCTGAATGTCATGTCTGTCACTTCATATTTGCGTCAAGACACAAACGCGCTATCATCAAGTTTTTCTTAAAGGGACACTAAGTAGGAATTACTCCCATATAGTGGTGAAATTGTATTTTGCATTCAAACTAATTTTGCTCTCCAGCGCCTCGCTTTTTCAAATGCGCGTTGCATCTACGGTAGGTGATATGTACCAAAAAGCTTTGACGGGATGTCTTCTAATAGCACTTCGTCGAGTTTTCCTTCAGGTGAACAGGTGTGTTATTTCAAACAAACTGCAACATGACCATAAACAAACGAATGTTACAGTATGAATTACTGACTGTGGAAAATATGAAATATTGTAATTAGTAGTTATGTCTTCTTTATTCGTTATATTGTCTGAATAATGTGCATTGTTAGATATAAAAAAAATATTGTAATATAGATTGTAACACTGACTTACCTGTCGAGAAGAAAACTGGCCACTTCAGCGTCTCTTTTGAAATCTTTATCCAGCATTAGCTCTTTCCACCTAGAAAAAGCTTCCCCGACATTAACTCTTGTTTTCTGTAATCTACGGTCACGTTTCCTTTTACGTTCTATTTTTGACTGTTTTGGCGACTATGTTTTCTTCTCCTGTGGCGCGGCATATGTATGGTCCATAATAAGAATGCAATCCAGACTTTTAAACTTGCTGGTGCAGTTTCAAGCGCCTCTCACTGCTCTGCACCTGCGTTTCTGGCTCTGACCGAAAACGCGCTGTGGAAACGCGTTGGCTTAGTACTTTTTGTCCCTCTCTGCTATTATAGTTTTGCAAGATGGCGGAACTACATGGAAGCCTCCGTCGACCTACCCGTCCCATGTATATAAAGATAATAAATTCTTCATTTACAAGGATTAGTTTAAACATTGGCATAGGTATTTTTACACCATTGAGGGCATATTTATGAATAAAAATATTGATTTTAGATAATAAAATACCTAAAAAGTTACTTATTGTCCCTTTAAGACAGTTAAAATTACGTTTATGCAAGTATCGTGAGAGTACGCGCAGCCCGGCACGGCATCTGTAGGAAATAAAATACAGTCAGTGGCGACGGTTTGCAATCCATCCCGTCAGTTCATAAACCAGCACAGTTTGTTAAACCGAGGGAACAGTTTCAGAATTGGTGAGTACGGTTTGTAAACCGATCGGACGGATTGCAAAACCGTCGCCACAGATTGTATGTTTTTCTCCTACGGGTGACGTGCTGGGCTGCATATGAAAGTGAGTTAAAGGTAACGTAGGTGAAACTGTAAATCTGTCAGTCTTTAAGATTACTTCGGTGTTCATTCATGTACTTTATCAAGTCATATGGCATCCTATTTTGGGTTAAATGTCCCAAATGCTTCCAGATATACAAGGTTACGTGTTAATGGAGCAACATGTCTGAATCTATCTATAGTTTCTTTTCACAATATACATAATAAATAGATAAATTCTTAACAAGTAATGTAGTACAGTGTTCATTTAAAGATGTCTTATTACTCATGCTACTCATTCAAATTATGTACATATGTCATTTTTGAATAAAAGTTGTAAAAATACAAATGTATTTAATAATCAGATTAAATAAATACTTAAATTGTTTCAGGCCTCCATGTGAATATTGCACTATGTTTCAATTAATTGACCCTAGAATGAAGGCTATATAAAAAAAAAAAATAAATAAAGTTTATGATTTGATACCCGTTTTATAGACAGTTCTCATCATACTCATAATTAGGGGTAATCCCAATTGTTTCACCACATTTACTTATTTAAATAACTGAAATAAGTGATTTAAAAAAAAAATTTAATCCTTTTTCAATAGAATTGGTCCAAACCTCTGCAGTGTCAAGTGAAGAAAATGAGTGTGAGTGATGGTGACCCTTCAAGAACGGAGCAGAATGCTGAAGATGACGCCAGAAGTGTGAGTCTGTCTCATTTATATGTTATTCTGTGTGCAGTAGAAATTTAAAACGCATAAATGAATATGAAAAATTTAAGTTTAACTGGGCAGGCACACAATTTTAGTTTAAGTTCACACCTGGAATTTACTAATTACTAATTTAAAATATCAAACTGCAAAAAGACAAAAGGTAAGTTGACCCAAAAATTTAAAAAATTGTTAAAATTTTTCACTCTCTGTGATTCCAAACCTGCAAGACTTGCATTCATTTTCCAAACACAAATGAAGATATTTTGAATGAGATAATTTCCTTCCATCGACAGTCTACACAACTACCACTTTGATACTTCAAGAAGTTCATAAAGAGATCATAAAACTAATCCAAATGAATTGAGCAGTTTAGACCAAATTTTCTGAAGAGACTCGGTCACTATACAATGAACAGAATTATTATTATTATTTTTTTAAACATTGATCAGGGAACATAAACAGAAAATATGGACTAAACCACATAAGACATATAAATTACTTCTCTTTATGCATTAGATCTCTTTATGAAGTATTAAAGTGGTAGTTAAGGGACAGAAATCTTATATTCTATTAAAATATATTCAGATGTGTTACAAAGATAACAAAAGACTGAGTAAAATGATGAAATGTTCATTTTTAAAGAACCCTGTAATAAAAGTGTATGGCCATATGTGTCACTCAAGATGTGTGCTAATGCCAGGTTGTGAACAGAGCCCTAGTGTGTCTACACAATCAACTTAGCAGAATGGTTCCTGAGAGAGATGTAGTCATTAATTGTTGTTTTGTTGTTGTCGTTGTTTTTTTTTCTTTCTTTTCAAGAAGCTTCTCCCAAGACCTTCAAGGTCCGAATTGACCTCTAAGTCAGTTGTAAAGGAGGAAGAAACCGATTGTCTAAGGTGAGACTATATTTCAGAATAAGAATATCTATAGTTTTGCTTTATTTTGCTGTAACTGTAGTCTGTGTTCTTGCATTTATTTTATTTTTTTGCTGATTTTGCCATATCTGTTATCTAGAATGGACAGCAATATTGTATCCATTGGTCTCCTACTTCATTTGATTCCCACATCATCTCAAGGCTGCAAGGGACCTGGAAAAATATCACCCTGTCAAGCTGAAAAAAACATCTTCAAAAAGGTACATTTGAACATTTCTGTCCCTACCTATTGTCTGCCTCAAAATATTGCCAGATGGGTGGTATATGGAAAACACAATTAATATAAAAAAAATTAGTTGGAGAGCTGACCTTGAGTGTTACTTGTCTCTCTTATCTGCAGGCACTAACAAGAACAGCTTGATTGCAGAGAAGAGACCACACAGACATACCTGCTCGCTGATGGGACAACGAGGAACATCATTCATGGATGCTACACAACTCAGATCTACACGTCATATTTGTTCATGTCTAGGTAACTTTGATGATGTTGTGTTTTATTAACTATTTTATGTTTCTGTACAACACTTAATGAATGTAACTAATTAACCTCTACACATCTGGTAAATGCTTTTAAAGTTGAAAATTGCCAGTTTGCCTATTTGTTCAATAAATGTTGAAATTTATACATCTGTCTGAAGACTCTTGATTTTATGTATAATCTTGTACATTAACTTTATTTTTAACAATATATATATATATATTTTTTTGTTTGCACTGAAAAGAGGACTTAATTAATTACACTTAAAACAACCTCAGGGGTGTTAAATACACTTACTCAGTAGATGATCGTTTATGTGTCACAGTTAGACATTGTTTAAAATGAAATGTGAAAATGAAAAGGATTTTAAGTGTGTGTGTGTGAATTATATATATATATATATATATATATATATATATATATATATATATATATATATATATATATATATATATATATATATATATATATATCATATCAAGGATTGTACCCTGTCGAAGCCAATTTTGTACCCTTTTTGAAGGGTCCATTTTTGTACCGTTAAATAAAGGTACAAAATTGCCACCACAGGTACAAAAATGGTCTCTTAAGGTACAAATCACAAGGGTACAAATGCCAAGGGTACACAAAATGTACCCTTGAGGGTACAGCCCCAGTGACAAGCCATTGTACCCCTAAGGGTACAATTATGTGCTTTCTTTTCTGAGAGTGTATATATATATATTAGGGCCGGGACTCGATTAAAAAAAATTAATCTAATTAATTAGAGGCTTTGTAATTAATTAATCGAAATTAATCGCATTTTAATCGCATATAAATATTTGAACTGAGAACAGTGAGAAGTAATTTTTTTCACATGGATTTATAGTATACCATTGAATAATGACTGAATACATAAGCTTAAGCAACAAAATATTGTTTATTTTTGTTCAACCAAGTCTAGCAGACCAGTGCAATTTTTGCCATGAAGTGTAACAATAGCATATTTAGAAACAATTTAGAAATAGTACATTTCAGAAATTCAGGAAGCTTATAGGTGCTGGAACCTTCTGTAAAGTGTTTTTTAAGTAAAACACAATACTGTCAATTACATTCAGAACATTGGAAACACTGACTACTAGAAAACATCTCTCTGTTCCTTCAGAGGCCATAACATACTAATTCCAACTCTCAATAACCTTGGCCAAAACAATAAAGAGTTCAACATAAACTGTTGCACCAACAAAATAATACATAGTTCAACATAAAGTGTAAAGTCCACGCTAGCTGCTATATGTTTTGCGTTGAGGTGATACATGAGGCTCGATGTGCTGCAATGATATCATCATAGACAGTAAAAGAAATGGACACAGCGACCCCATTGGAACTCAATTGAGACAAATGAAGCCCAGTTTTAGCGTTTTTTAGCACTTCCGTTTCTGACGCGCAGACTCAAACGAAGCTTGACGACGTCAGCAACCTGTCTGACAGATGTAAATCTTCTAAGTGGCTGTGCGTGCAAACTGCCATCGTTAATCTTGCAGAGACTGCGAGCTTGAGCGGGGTGTTCTTTGGCGTGAGTGAGCAGGAGTAAGTATTCTGATTAATTATTTTGTATAGTATTTTAAAATGTAACGCCAGTACGCCATATTAAGTTAATTGCCTGCGAGCTTCTCCTCCTGTGTGTACGGTAATGCGACATAGAGCCGAGTGGTTATGACGCAATCGTTAGCCTATTTTTTACAAAAACTGTTTATACGGGTCCATAATGTAACATAAAAGGTAATGGAGCCCTTTATACATTGTCATGTATCTTTAGAAATACATAATGGACAAACGGAGTCTTTAAACGCCTCAGATGTAAAGTTATTCGCTGTCAAAGTGACGCCAAAATGAATGGGAGTCAATGGGAATGCTAACGCAAGTGAAGTTCTGCTAAAAGATGGCAGCCCCCGCCCGACTTCAACTTCCGGTCGAGTTCCTTGCCCCTTGGATATCATAGACAGTAGTGATATGCGAAGCGAACGCTAGTTGGTGCTTCAGTATAATCGGTCCGCCGAAACAAATCCAGTGAGAAACGTTCCGCGGTGCAAAAATAAGTCATTAAAAATGTGGGAATTTTTTTTTCTTCTGTAATTAATTAATCTTAGTTAACGCGTTATTTTTTGTGTAATTAATTATATAATATTATATATATTAATATTATATAATTAATATATATATATATATATATATATATATTCCTGCAATGTTGTCACTGCCTTTTGGATGTCAACAGCTTTGTGCAAACTACAGGTTGTCATTGTCACGTTAGCTACTAGCATCACTTGCTTCACTTCACTGCCATTCACTAATCCTCTTCTGTGGTCACATGCCATGATAAAGTAGATGCAATTTCAACTTTAGTAGTAAGTCAGCCAGGTACTTTCTGTCTACTGGTTTATGAATAGCCCTACTATGAATCTGAACATACTACCCTTCTGTGGTTTTACACATACTGAATAATAGGAAAGTAGGCATACAGACACTTGGCTTGTCTGAGGTGCAAAAATAGAGAAAAGAAAAAAAATATATATAGAAACTTTAGGATAAAAATGCCTTTCTTTAATTAAAAAACTAGCTGAAACTAAGCTGCAACCACTAGGTGGTGCAACTACCGCCATAAATCGCCCCTGCGTGATCCAGTAGATCACGTTGTTTTCTATTGGCCCATGCAAATAAACTCATGTGCAGCAATGTGGAACAGATTATTCATTTTGGCTGTCTGGATTCTCATAGCAAATCATACAGATAGAGGTACATGTCTTTCCTCATTCACAAGTCACAATACTTTCTATTTTTCCACTGTAGTTTCTTCCACCAGCCATTCCTGTTGAAACCCATGTAATTTAAAAAGAGCACGTTGTTTAAACCCCCGGAGCTTTAAGCATATAAACAAAACACAGTGCCTCTGTCAACTGTGGTTATCGTGCAATGCATAATACATCTCTAATTTGATTTTAGTCAAAAACAGCTGCAAGTAAAAGAGTAAAACTGTTAGCATTATTTCTTGTTCACAGTAACAACACTCTGAACGTTGCTATCATGTTTATGTTGTTTAGGGGTTTATTTTGTTTAGGGGTGAAGCTAACTCTGAACAAACTGATTATTTTCAAATAACCTCAGTCGGTTCACAAATCGCACCAAAAAATTCTAATTGCAGCTGTTCTCGAGTCAACAACCTATTGATTCATTCAGAACGAGTCTCCAGTGAACTGAATTTACAAGTCTGACAAGATCCGGGGTTCCACTGAGTGCACACATGACTGATGCCATGACAAGTAAGTCACTAATGTTGAATTTTAGGATTCATTATTGTAACTGAAAGTCATATTTAAGGTCACAGCTGTCAGTTGTTTGTGAACTAAATTTGATGTAAAGTGCTATACTTTTAAGTCAACTGAAATGCACACCCATTGATTGTTTTGTGTCTTTACACATCAATGTATGGTCACGAGCTGCAGGGTTTATTTGGTTTATTTGGTTTCACCCCATTATAAGACTGACAGCCTCCTTTGTGTTAAAAATCTTTGCTTGTGTTCTACTGAAGAAACAAAGTCACCTACATCTCGGATGCCCTGGGGGTAAGCAGATAAACATCACATTTTCATTAATGGGTGAACTATCCCTTTAAGTAATTTGATTTTGATGTAAATATGATACGCCTTCAAAGTCACTGCAGGACAAAAACTAGATGTATGAAAAGCATTAGCTTTCAAACGCGGGCTGTGAGAATCAATTACACACAGGTTTATTCATGGACCCTTTTTATGACCTGCTCATGCTCTCTTGATCTCACAGAATCATTATGGCAGTAACAAGCAGCCTTCACTAATGCTTCAATTAAGAGCTTGGATCTGGCCACCTGCCTCACTTTAGTGAGTAATTATATCATGTTCGTGCAACTGTGTGTTTGTGTGTATGTCTATGGTGTATTAGATCACATTTGATTTTATGTAAGGCTCTCCAAATCTGTTCATGGCTTTTTTTATTCTCTCTCTCCTGCTATCATTTTATCTCTCTGATGTATTTTGATCTTGTGTAGATCGTTCCCCTAGGGTTACATTTCTAACGCCCACAAACATCAACATCAAACCCTTGCCGCAGCGAGCATCATTATGCTCACATGCCATATGCACACACAAATACACGCTATACGCATTATAGCGTAATAATACACTTCCCTGCATATCCTGTTGGACTGCTAGATTCTCATGCGCTAAGATACAGAGGCCACTTTCATATTAGGCTGCAGTGTGTTAGTGAGCAATGTCAGCTCTGAGATTTTCATGCACTGGTTCCACACAGTTTCCTTGTTTTGGTCTTTGCTGTACCTGTTTTGTCTGGATATGGGTTTTAATGAGGGATCTTTTGGATTACAGTATAAAATATGCATGCCGCACACACAAAAAATATTTCCCCCCTGTTGCTCATTACCTAGTCACATTCTGTGCAATGTGTTGCATTGTAGCCATCTATCAGTCTCTTTTGCCAACATTCTAATAGATTAGCTAAGTTAAAGGGATAGTTCACTCAGTAATAAACATTCTGTTATGTACTCACTGTCTTCTCATCCCAAACCCATATAATTTATTCATACTGTGGAACACAAAAGGAGAAGTTTAGCAGAATGTCAGTGTTGCTTATTTTCAAGATGATCTCATGATTAATTCTATGTATTTTTGTGTATACTGTGGTTCTACCAAACATACATTTCTTTATGTTTGCAGAGACACTGACACATACAAAATTGATGTATTGATTGGGGCTATAACATTCATCTAAAGTGTGCCATTTCATCAGATTTGTAAGGTCAATAATTTATAAACCTACAACAAACACAGGAGAATGCCTCAATATCATTCTCAGTATGCTTACTGTTCATCTCGATTTCAAAATAAAAGTTTAAACTCTCTCTCTGAGTTTACATATTCAAGAATTTACAGTGGCTATAGCATTTCTCTCATAAAGAAATTTCCAAATATTAAACATTAAGTAGACTTTTAAATGAATTGTTTAGGGCAAAAATTCAGCTTTGCATCACAGAAATAAATGATAATTTAAAGTATAATAAATGTAAAAACAATTATTTTAAATTGTAATAATATATCACAATATTACATTTTTTTTCTGTATTTTTGATCAAATAAATGCAGGCTTGATGAGCAAAAGAAACTTCCAAAACATTAAAAATAGTAATGTTTCCAAACTTTTAGTCTGTACTGTATTTTTACCAGGTGAAATGTAAATGACACAGGACATAATATTAAAATATTAGTTTCTTTCTTTTTTCTTTTTTCTTTTTTATTTTATCCATCTAACCAGATTGGGATTCTCAAAGCCTTGACATCTTATCCAGGAGATAAGTCAGTAAATTCCAGTAAAACCACAGGCTTCGCTTATCCCGTGCGAATGCACCACACAAAATTCTGATGTGGTGGGGTAATTTCAAAATCACACAAGGTCCCCAGATAATACTAATCTTGTGAGGATAGGGCTTTGGCTCAGGGTGTTGCTATGTTTCTCCTCCCAATACATAAATCAACATGTTATCTTGTTAGTCACATGGTTGAATTTTCACGCTCTTGCAGAGTATAATGTAGATTTTTATAACAAGAATCTGAAGCGTTTTACAATGAATCGATTTATAGTATTTTTTCAAGAAACTCAAGTATAAACTAAACTATTCACTAGTTATTCTAAAGCACATACAATTGAGTTACATACATGATATGGGGTTATGCAATGTATTGATTTTTATTTAGAAGTCATTGTAGCATCATTCTAAAACATTTATATATGTAAAAGACCGTCTCTGTGCCATTCTGTGAGTGTGAGGATGTGTTCTGTGTTGGAACAAAAGGTTGAAAAGGTTTAGAATGAGTCCCAGACTGGTCTCTGTCCTGGGTGGGGGAAAACCAATCCAAGGAAGTCTTAACTTATGATTTCCTCGTGGTTTTACTCGTGATGGTCATGATTTGTTGTCTCTTTGATCATTAATCTTGGTTTAATCTCCTTCCTGAGTTGGAATTATCAATAAGTGTTCTTTTGTTTTAATGCTGCAAGCTGTTTAAATATGCTAGTTAGTTAGACTTGTAGCACCAGAATTTGGGACAGATTTAAAGTCCTCCATGTTGTTGGGCCTCCTTGTGGAATTAAGGCTCTTTGTGTTGGTTCAACACTGTTCTGAATCTTAAATTGTCTGATTTGCTTTGATATCCTATCCTACATCAAATCCATTAAATCACACAATAGGTTTGACAGTGGTTTCATTGTTTATATATATATATACATATATATATGTGCCCAATGTTATTTTGTGTATGTGGATGGGCTGAAATCCAGTCAAACCAGGTCATTCTCACTTGCATTGTCAGACTATTTAAATGGATGTAATGGTGACAATGACTGACCGTGAAACTGTTATAATTACAAAAGCATGCTTCACCGTGTTATCTCCTCTCATTATCCTGTGGGAAGCCAGGAAGAGCATTTAAGAAACATGCTGAAAGGAGAGAACATTGCACGCAAACACGTTAATTGATGGTTATTTTATTTTCCTGTCTCTGCAATCTAATTGAGGTTACCAACAAAATTACTCTTGTAGTGTGCCTGGCAAATTTTCTGATGCATTAAGCTCAGGCCTTTAAGTGACCACTTGGGAAGCTAAACACGCAGAGGTGTAAAAGCCATCCCTTCCTCCTGCAATTAAGGCTGTGATGGAATGATCTTTTTTTTTTTTTTTTTTTTACTTCAGATTCTCTGGATAATGTAGGCTGCTGTGTTTACACTTATGCCCAATGTCAAATTACTGTCAGTGAAGACTCTGTATCACGTAGCTCCTGCATGCCTTTTCCTCTCAGTTGTTCTTGCTATGCAATTGCCAAGTGACAGAAATGTCAAAGCAGAAGGTCACAGAGCCTTTCTCTTTGATTATGACAAGCTATAACGACCTCCGGGAGAGAGGAATAACAGGAATGACTTGTGGTAAAATTTAAGTGATGAGACTTTAAAGGCTAATGCTTTCGATCACAGACTTGAGAGGCAAGATCTGTTTTTGGGTTTGGTAACTTCACGTTTCAGAGTTCTCCAGGGCACGTGTGGATTTCCTCTTCGATGCAAGATGTAAGTCCCGTACATATTACTTTAGGAATGTTTGACTAGGTTCTCCAATGTTCTAGTACTACTGCCATTTATTTATTTATTTATTTTTCAGCCATAAAATGAAGTAAAACAGCAGGGCGTTTTCTCAGACTGTGCAGGTGCCGTTCACCCACTGTAATCGTATTTGCAATCTTTGATCTCAAATCTTAATTCAAACTGTTTGAATAAAGATCAATTCATAATGAGGCCATTAAAGTGCAATCAAATTTTCTAAACAAGCCAGACCTCCATACTATACACCTTTTATCTCCTCTCGAAAGCAGCTTAGCTTTCCCCATGGTCTGCATCATGTTTATATGCAGATATATCAGTCACACATCGGTGAGCATAAGAGCTTCCGTTCCAGTATCACTGCACCAAGGCAACACATACTGCATGTGTTTAATGATCCTTAGAAAGCATTCTGTTTCTTCACTTAGATATGAATGCATACAGGGGTGTCATGTACTGTACTTAGTGTTTTTGAGGGGCCACCAGTTGGGCACACACTATAGGCTGAATAGAGCTGTATAACTGATTTATTTCATTATTATTTTTTTTTTTTATTCAAAATATTCCCAAACTTGTTAACTATATTGTAAAATATCTCAGTTCTCAAATAAGTGTAAGTAAATGCAAGGGCGAGTAGCCTAATAAAACCCTTTTATTTTTACTTAAGTACTTTATATATGGGTGTCATGTCATAAAATATATATATTTTAAACTATTGACTTTGTATTTAATGTGAATTTAATAAAAACATTGTAATTTACTAATAACACTTTCATTGTACTGAAAATAAGCAAAGAAAATTTTCACTGACAGTCTAGAACAAGTTTAAGAACTTTTAAAAAACTATTATTAGCCTGTAATCAGTGAAGCTTTCTACACTGTGAAATAAAACTAAATTAAAATAAAATGACATTGTAACCACATCTGCACTCTTATATTTGATGAGAGAATTCATGATAAGATGAGAGAGTGCAGAATTCACTTATACAATGTGCAAACTGAACAAACCTTTGTGGAGTTTCGGCAATTACTAATCTGAATGCTTCTGATTGGACATTGCATTGTGCGCTCAAGCAAATTTGAATTAAGGAACTGATGATGTGTCTCAATAAATGTTCTTATCACACCAGTGTGATCATATCAAATGTAATGTTTTGTCTTTTGGAAGCTGCATTCAAAGTCCACTTGGTTCAAAAATCTGAGGGGGCACATTAGAATGGGCATGACGACCTCTGATTGCATATTATGGCTAGAACTGAAGAACATTAAATTACATCACCAATCACTGCAAGTCTGATGCTTTGGGGAGTCCTGTTTTGTATTTGTAATTAAATCTAAGTATGTTATGTTAATATGCTTATGTTGCCAGCAGGAATTTTCTAACTTTGTGTCTCTGGCTGCTGGTTAGACATTTACCCTTGGACTTTTTATTTTTTTTAAATGATACAAAACTGTTAGAACAGTGATACCCTAATGCACAAAAGCTCCAATGTACATGTTTGAACCCTATTTACCCTAAAATGGTACATATTAGTACTTTACAATTACATAGCAGTACCTTTAGAAAGGGTAATGTACTTTTTTCTTCTTTTTTTTTTCTTCTGAGTGTTTACCTTGGTACCTGTTTTCATTTTAAAATACCATGACTTAATTTCTATTTAATCACATTGGCATTAATTCCATGGTGTAATTCAGTTACGGTCATGACAGAGACATTTCACCTTCTTCATGAGCCATTCAAAAGAGGAAATTAAATAAAATATACCAGGGTTGTTTTTTGCTATTAAAAACAGAATAGATTCTGAAACTTAATTTCTGATTGGATGGGTTTTTAGTAACTAAACTGTTTTACATTCATAAGCACATTTTAATATTTAAATATTATTTAATAGTATTTCATATTTAATTTAGTATGATTCATTTGTTTAGAGGTAAAAGTTTTATAATGAGGGAAAAAAAAAATATTCATTTTAATGCACCAAGTACCTAAGTACATATATAATTAATTAGAGTAATATAAAGCGCATTCAAGAGAGATTTGAATAATTTGCAGAAGTCTGGAATGGAACAAGCAGTTTGTTGACTATCAGTGGTATATTTAGGTCATGTGAGGCAGGAGCTTGTTTTGCTGAGTGACATTTTAGCTTAAATGGAGCCATCAGCCTCTAGAGATGCTCTGAATCACTCTCCTACCTTTCACAGGAACTCTCTTCCTCCAGGAGTTAAGATGAGGACAGCACATGCACGTGGCTCACCTTTCTCTCAACTCTTCCAATCCTGGCTATTGATCCGTCACAACGTTTCTCAGCTGGTGGGATGTGTCCCAAAAATTGGTTGCAGGTCTGTTAGGGTCACATACAACATAAAAAGGCAAACTCCAAATAATGAAGAACAAATGTGACAGCCTAATAAATATGCTTATTATGTTCTTAAATTAAAAATCCTTTTTTTGTGCTGTATGTACAATCAGACTTTCAATTGTTTTTCTGGCCAAATTTATTTTATGAGGTGTGTTTTTGGTTTCCAAGAATATGAATATGAATGTGAATAATCTAAATCGAAGAGAGGTGTGTGTGTGTGTGTGTGTGTGTGTGTGTGTGTGTGTGTGTGTGTGTGTGTGCGCTCTTGTTTTTGTGACATATCAGGACACAACTCTGTATAATGACATGGGTATGACACAGGTATTACAAGGAGAGGGTGACTTATGAGGACATAACCCATATCCCCATTTTTCAAAATGCTTATAAAAAGTACAGATTTAATTTTTTTGAGAAAGTAAAAATGCACAAAGTTTCCTGTGAGGGTTAGGGTTAGGTGTAGGGTTGGTGTAGGGCCATAGAATATACAGTCTGTACAATATGAAAACCATTACGCCTATGGGATGTCCCCACATTTTACAAAAACAAATGTGTCTGTTGTGTGTGACCCTGGACCACAAAACCAGTCTTGAGTCACTGGGTATATGTGTAGCAATAGCCAAAAAAACATTGTATGGGTCAAAATTATACATTTTTTAGGCCAAAAATTTAGATATTAAGTTAGTAGTATGCATTGCTAAGAATTCATTTGGACATCTTCAAAGGTGATTTTTTGAGTATTTTGATTTTTTTGCACCCTCAGATTCCAGATTTTCAAATAGTTGTATCTGAACCAAATATTGTCCGATCCTAATAGACCATACTGTATATCAATGGAAAGCGTATTTATTCAGCTTTCAGAGAATAAAAATTAAGGAAAAAAAAAATGTACACATAATACTGGTTTTGTGATCCAGGGTCTCAAATTATTATTATTATTATTATTATTATTATTATTATTATTATTATTATTATTATTATTATTATTATTATTATTGATGATGATCCATTTCACTTGGATATACGTCAAAATACGGATTCAATTTTTGTTACATTGTGATTTTAAGAACATATATGTAAAAAAAAAAATTGGTATTGTGTTCAGTCATTGCACTGCTTGTAGATTTAAGCAAACCCAAATGAAACCAATGGCATCTGCAACATAAGCCAGTAATTAGCTTTTCTAACCATTCACATGCATAACCTTGAGAGTTGCCAGAGGGATAAAATCATCCCCAATTGTTTCTGTCAAACCTTTCAACTATTGACCTTTTCTGGAACTATTTTGATCAGTGTTTGGTCAGTGTTGTGCTAATCCTTTGATCAGATGGCCGGACAGCTCTTTCCTCAGTTTGCTCTCAACTGATTAGCATATGTCATTACCAGACAGTTTTGTGTGTGTGTGTGTTTGCAGTCACTTGTATATGGTTCTTGTTTGTATATGTGTGTGTATTTTGTGCTTGTATGAGGATGAATGTTTGTGCACGTATGCCACTGTCTACTCTTTAATGATTATGTTTGCTCTTACAAAGACAAATTGGTGCCATACATCTGTCAGTGTGGTAGAGTCACAGTCAGCTGGAGTGGCCGCTAATTTACCTCCTCAAACACTGAGGAAGAGAGAGACACTCATGAATAAAAGAGTAGAAGGGCAGATCAATTCGACTGGCATGTCACCTAAATCTCCCAGAATTCTGGACCACACAGCTCAAGCTTTTCTATGAATAAAACATGGAAGGTTCTTGGGCTGAAAATGGGTAATGTTAATCTTTATGGATAGTATTGTGGGCTCTGTTATATCGCTCTCCAGCTGGCTTTAAACATTTGGAACAGAAGTAGAGATGCATTGGAGGGAAGGAAATTATCGGCATGAGAAATAGATGCATCGTCAGTGTTGCTGTTTGCTTAACCTTGATTTACCACTGGGGCTTTTCTCAGCATGGGATCAGTCATGCAAAATAAAGAGACATGATTCAGCTTTTCCCTGAAACTGAAATTGAAAACTGTAGCACTTGTTTAGATCTTCATGCTCATGTACTTCCAAAATGTTAGCAAGCTTTTAGTATCTATATGCAATAAAAAGGTACTGTACTCTGGACCAAAATAATTTATGACTCATCTTGCACTTGTATGCGTGTCCAGATTTTGGTTCAACCAGATGTTCTCTAAAACAGGGGTTCTCAACTAGGGGCCTCAGTAAACTTCCAAGGTGTCATCAAGATTACTTAAAATGATTTAAAATGAAATAAAATAAGCATTAAAATGAGCTAAAACCATTACAAATCAATTTATTTCACATTTTCATCCACCCCTCAATGACTTTAATTTGAGGAATTACGGATTCCTGCTGTCTCATTGTAAACGTGTGATTTTTAGACCTTGGAAAGTTATGTAAAATGATAAAATCTTAACTCCATGGGTATTTATTTTTATTTTTATAATGAATATACCTTTTTATTTTTAGTTTTGCTAAGCTGTAAAATAGTTCATAGGGTACAAATTGAGTACAAAATCAGATTGTTTTAAAATGCATTGCTCAGTTAATCATGAACAACTGGAAAAGTCTTGTGGCCTTTGAATATGGTTGTGGACGGTGGGGCCCTTGAATCACAAAAAGGCTGATAAACACTTTCTAGAATGGGAATATCTCAATCTGCTGTATTATACAATGCAAAAATCAAAGTGCATAACAAAGTATCATGGTACTGTCATCTGATACAATGACTGTACCATAGCACCACCACCACCAGTAGGTTTTTGAAAAAGGTGCATTCTCAGAAAAAAAGGTAAACATCTGTTATTGTGATGTTACCCTACGGTACAAAAGCTAAAAATATCTTTCTACTGTTTTTAGCCTTAAATGGTGCCTATAACAACATTAAATGTACATCTTAGTAGAACCTTTTGAAAGACTTTTAATAAAATAAAGACTGTAAAGAAAGAGTGTAAAAATCATGTTAACTAGATTATATAATTCTCATAGTTTGATAAGAATACCAAGCTCACAGAGCTTTGTGTGATTCTGTGCTCTAGTAACATTCAGTGTGGCTAATAACAACCAGATAGCTTTTTCTCCTTTGTTTATGTTCGAAATATAGGCCAGCTGTAATTGTCCCAGTAAACCAGCATTGCAGAGCTGTTGAAGCACGTTCATGGTAACTTAAGAAAATAGGCCACTTCATATCATCCACTTGGCCGTCATGTTTATCTCACCATCATCCTCATAATCTCTCTCTCATCGTATCAATATGAGACTACTCTTGTTGCTTACTTCTACATTTCCATTTACTCTAACCACATTTGTGTAGCCTACCTCTTTTCCAGTCAGCACTAGAGCGTATCTGCCTTTGTTGTCACTGATCTTCTTCAAGACTTCAAGGGGAAGCCTGCATAAATAGTTTGGCAATGGAGTGAGTTTAATGATGTGCTAATGGATGGTTTGCAGAGGTTGATTATATGTCCTTGTTTTTCTCATCTCCGATACCCTGCTTGAGTCACATACTGGGAAAGTAGTACATTTGTTTTGAATAACTTACTTTGTGACCGTTAAAGAAACATATTCTGTTTATGCAATCTGGATGTACTAGATTCATCATGTTGTCAATGTCAAGTGACATTGCAATTTATTTGACAACTCCTCTTCTGTGGCCTCAAGGTAACTTGTCCATTAGATGCACACTTCTGAATCTCAATATAAGTAGTAGCTCATTCAGGTGGTGTTTTGCCTACCGTTTTTTTATTTTTTTTGAACATGTACTTGGACATGCTACTCTTTTGGTGTACTGTTTTTCACATAGTATATAGTAGGGAAGTATGCACACTTGAATGCAGCATTTGCCTTGTTTTTACAGTCAAGTATGAAATGATTCATTTTCAATTTTCAATAGTGAATATTCTGCTTTTCTTGTTGGGTTGGTCTAGACAATGTTAAGTTTCTTGCTGATGATAACTTTTTGAGCAATATTGCCATCAACGGGCAACAAGAGGAGACACAGGGCCCACGACCAATCTAAAGTATCCAGATAGACATTTGTTACCCTATCTCAATGGGAAAGTGCCCAAGCAGCTTTGTTCAAAAAGTTGCCCCATGTGACATCTGCCTTACAGGTTTTTCCATCTTTGCACTCTGAAATAACTGGATTAAAACCAACAAAACTGGCAACCCAGTACTGGGTACGTACTGGACAGAACATATGTTGGGTTAAAGTAACCCAGAAAGTAGGGTTACAGATATTAACCTGGCAGGTTGAGTTGCACACATTAACCTAATGTCAACTCATTGCTGGGTTATAAAAAACTATCCAACACTGTGAAAATAACAAAACTGAATGACCCAGTAGGCTGTACCCTATTGGAAATAAAAAAATAATTTAATTAATTTAAAAAAAAAAAGATAGAGTGTGTGGGTAAATTTTGATCCTTACAAAGACTTTAAACCTGATAGACACACACATGTACAGTCTTATACTTTTAATAGTATTAAACTTACAGCTCTTCCCTTCCTTGATCCTCTGTGTATATGTAGATTCATATTTTTGTCAGTGACCATCTGAAGAGCCTTCTTCAGGACCCAGAAGAGTCTTCTGCTGACGTGGATACAAGAAAGTCCTCCTTGACACTTATTGAAACTGGCAGTCTTCAGAGATAGTGCATCTGGTTCTCCTCCACACACAGTGCTTCCCAATTATAGAGAGGGAATCAATTTGCAATTTTATTTGCTTGACCTCTGCAGATGTGGACAGATATGTCAGGCATGAATAAATAGCTTTTTTCCTTTGTCTGGCATCCTTATATCCATGCCAAAGTGGATGATATCTTTTTTCCTGGCAGGGGTAAATTAATTTTCATTTGATAGAATCAGCTCGTGCATCTCGGATTAGCATACCTGCATAAGTGTTGCCCCTTAAAAATCAATAGTGGAAAGTAACACCTCAGTCCAAGATTTGTTAAGGATCTGAGTTTCTCTCCTGCATGTTCGAGATGTGTTTCTCTCGTAAACCCAGCAGGGAATATTGCTCAGGTTCAAACTCTTAACAAGGAAATTAATAGATTGGCTCAGAGTCTTTTGGGGTAAAAAAAAAAAGCATCCAGGAAAGTGGTTGAGATCATATCCTCCCTTACCCCAATGGCTTAGCTTATCACCTGCTGTTACAGAGGAGATTATGGCTGTGTACCTGAGTGTGTCACAAATGGAGGCTGCAGGAAATAAAGCATGACAGTGTTGGGCAGTTGGAGCAAAGCTATTAGTTTAGCTACATTTTTGGCTAATGAGTGGGAAACATCACTATTTATTTATTTATTTATTTAAAACCATTCATCATTTAGAATTGGAACAAGCAATATCGGGTTTTGCAAATGGACTACTTTTGGGATTGATCTTTTCAATAAATGGAACAAATGACTCAGCAAATGGTCTTATTTGGTTCGTGATTCAGTATGAATCATTCAGTCAGCTCACTTACACATTTAATAATTTGAAGCAGTTTGCCAGTCCGTAAAACTGACAGAGAACATTAACACTAGATGAAGTGGAGTTTACCCTCAATCAGTTGAAACCAAACCTGCGAAAGCACCTTATAGTTGGAAGAGAGTTGATCTGGATGATGACATTACGGAGTCATCAATGAACTGACTCTAGCTGGAAAAATGACTCTTTTATTGTCTTAATATTGCATCATTGACTAAATATTCTCCTGTTTGACACTATAAAGCTTGTATAAAGCACTTCTCAAATAAAAGTGCCTTGACTTGACTTGTTTGCCATTGATAAAGAAGGTCTGTTAAGTTTAACGTCTTTGTAAGGATGAAAATTTACCCACACACTCTATTTTTTTATTAATTTAATTAATTTTTATTTCCAGTAGGGATCAGCCTACTGGGTCATTCAGTTTTGTTATTTTCACAGTGTTGGATAGTTTTTTATAACCCAGCAATGAGTTGACATTAGGTTAATGTGTGCAACTCAACCTGCCAGGTTAATATCTTTATCAATTTTATGCATCCTTCCTGAATAAAAGTGTTAATATCTTTAGTAGTTATGTTTTAAAGAGCAATGAAAGTCTCTCTCAGCTGAGCTTGAGAGATAATTATGGGTATGGTCCATGTGAGCAATCCATTTGTGATAAATTTTGGGTAATGACATGAATTCTGGGCAATGCCATGATATAATGCTATAAATCCAGACAGTCTCACAGTATAAGTGGTGTGCGAATGACACCCGTGCCACGTGAAAGGCAGTCATTACTGAGCATCGAGGTAAAATGCATGACATGTGAGTTATATCAACACTGACAGTGCATCATGCAGCTCATGAAAATAGCCTGTCAGCCACACTCACATGTGATGGAAATAACTACAATCTTTGGTAAACATTCACTGACACTGAACACGATTACTAACATTTGGGCATTTGGGCAGTCAATAAACACTTATGTTATATGATGTCCTGTTTAAACATCATTGGGTACAAAAAAAGTACTGGTTAGACCAAAAAATACGGATTGAGTTAAAAGTTTGGTGGAAGTAATATGCCAAAAGTTGCAGCCAAATGAATGTCATGTAGACTTGGATGCATTTGTGCTTTCTAGACTGAGAAGAACTGGACATGTGGACTTAATGTAGGGCAGCTGGGTGTGCTTTTAAAACACTGAATATATTTATTTATTTATTTTCTGTTGGAAGCTGTCTGACAGTGACAGTGGCAAGGGTCTGGAGCTGGTGAATGACTCATCGTCGCCATGGTGAAGAGCTTTATAAGTCTGCAGGTGGCATGAGTGTGACATACAACTCAAATCACATCTCATCCTCCGCTCCGTGTGTGTTTTTGTGGTAAAACAGGTCTGTGCCATGACACTCCAGCTGTTCCATTCTTTCGCAGAGCAGTCGGTTCAGAATCCCTAGATGTACTAATGCAGAGTTGTTTGATGCCAAGTACCCCCAAATATGACATTGCCGTTGCAAAGTACCTTCTTCCTTTAAAGGCAACTATATTTTGAACTCGACATGAAATGAAATGCACCCCCTAATTTTTCTATCTTTCCTAATCTTATTGTGAATGTGAATGTTGTTGTAATCAGTGCATGTTTCAATTATTATTATTTTATATTAATTTTATATAATCAATTTATATATAGATAAAAATCTCTGGTGACATATGCTAGACTTTACCAATCATTTAGTCCATTAAAACCTGTTCCTCAGCAATAAATTGTGCATTCAGATACTTCTACTTCTGTTACTTTGTGACATAATACATATTATACAAGTTCCATTAATTATATATATATATATATATATATATATAAATATATATAAAAATATTAACCATTATTTAACTTAAAACCTTTAAAATAAAGTTTTAAGTTAAAGTATATAACATTAATTTATATGAAATTGTATTCTTTGTGCATACCTTTATTTTTAAAAACCTAATAAGGAACAAACCCATAATTCTCAACATATCTCATTAGCCACATGATTTGTTATAAATTGTATTTGATATATTAAAATTATTATCAGTAGCAGTAGTAGTACTATAGAAGTAGTACATTTTGATGAAACATATTATGATCCTGCTGCCGCTGCTTATAATTATTATTGTTATTATAAAAATATTGTAAAAAAAAAAAAAGTGATTTGAAAACGGTTGTGCTACTTCTAACCTGTACTTTTATTATTATTATTATTATTATTATTATTATTATTATTATTATTATTATTATTATTATTATTATTATTTATTTGTAATTTTTTATTTATTTATTTATTTATTTTTTGCCAACTTGACAGCCCTTCACTGCTACTGCTATCTATCTGTATTAGATGTAGGTCTCTCCGGAGTCACTGGAATAGCACACCCCTCCCCTCTCAAAGCTGCTTCCTGTTGTCTGCAGGCAGCTATCGTTTTCATTAGCACAATTGTACAACAGACAGAAATTAAGCAGTGTCCGGATCTCATCTGTGCCGTATGTGAGGGGAAGTAACCAGTTCATGAGCGCTGATTGAATCGGACTAGGATAGGATGGAAATGAATCCTACTCTGCTCTCTTTTTGGCAGAACAAGCAGGTTTTCAGCAAGACAAATGAGGCTTGGCTGTGTGTGTGTCCCCAGAGCTTCCAGTCAGGTGGCTTGTAAAGGTGTGCTTTGCTGAGCTGCTCCAGTCACAGTGCAGATCTTAAGAGACTTTTCAGGAATGAATCAAACAGGCCTCCACAGACGTGGAGTGTTTGACATTCAGAGTGGACATATCACTGAAATATTTAATAATCATATTTAATATTTATAGATGCTTTTTTTAACGATAATTTTTTTGTGTGTATTTGGTCTAACAGAATATTGATATGCTTTAATGTAAAAAAAAAAAAAAAGAACAAAGAAAAAAAAACATTATTTCTCAAATACTGTACATTATTGGTTCTCTATGCCCCGCCCCTCTCAAGCGTGTCATTTTCTACAAAGTCCCTCCTTCTGACAAGCGGAGTCTGCTCTGATTGGCCAACTGACCCAGTGCATCGTTGGAAATGTAATGCACCTTTCCATAATTGTGAGCTTCATCTTTCAAAATAAATTTTAAGACAGTTAATAATTTCCTTAGTTTTACCATCAGTTCAAGCCCGAAATGAGTCGCGTGACAGACACAGTGATGAAGCTCGTATGTGTTTGTAGTACACAAGCCACAAACTCCGCATTTGAACAGTCAATAGCAAATAGTTAAACTAATAACAAAACATACTTACAGTAGTTGATTCAGAAGTGTCAGATTGTCATAGCAAAGTCAGAATTACCTTCTCTCCAAGGTACACGAGACAGTCGTCCATAAAATGTGTTGCTGTTCTGTTGTAAGTAATCTTAAAGATTCCTAAATGCATCTACTTTCAGAAGGATAAATAAAGTGCTTTTGCTTTCACCTAGATACACACAGCATCTCCCTGACATAGCTGCTTCAACACTAAATGTGTTACTGAAACCACTCCTTCTTTCTTTGTGTGGACATTTAGGCAGCATTACGCAAATATTTCCACGTAGTGATGTAGACATGTGGGGGGTGTTTAAAAGAGCCGTTTTAGGGGGGCGTGGCAAAGTCTTAAATTTGATAAAGAATATCTCTTTGGATTTGAGGCTTTAGTCTTTGCAACTTTACAGATCTTCTTTATGCACCAAGAGCTTGTAACACTCCAAAGAGAAAGGAGACATTTAAATTGCATCATATGACCACTTTAAATAAGAAGTGAAGCTACTGAACCACAGGAAACATTTTCTAAGTTGTTCAACTGCTAAGTATAACTTTAATCAAAATTTAAAAATAAAAAGATGAATAATAATAATAATAATAATAATAATAATTATTATTATTATTATAAACAATAATGCAGCACATGAAATTGTTTCGATAACATCGTTACATAATTGTTAGACCTAAACATCTTGGTTTTATAATAATAATAATAATAATAATAATAATGTAACTTTTAATTATTATTATTAGCAGTAGTAGTATTAGTATTATTTAGCTTCCTTCCAATATGACCAAAATATTATTACAATATTTTTCCATATATATATATATATATATATATGGAAAAATATTGTAATAATATTTTGGTCATATTTGGTCATATATACATTATTAAATTCATTTAATCACTATGTTAGACCTCATGACTACTTGCAAACATAACTTGCTCTCAAGAGTAAGCTCTATAATAAGCTATATAATAAATAATATAATACATTTAATAAATTAAAATGGATTAAAAATATTATTAATAATATAATGTTATTATCATTATTATTATTGCTGTTGTTGTACGTTTTACTATCCAATATAAATTAATTAAAGCTGCAGTAGGGAACTTTTGACGCTCTAGCGGTTAATAAACAGAACTGCTTGCGTCTTGCGGAAGAACACTGTAGCCAGAACTACTTCTCTCTGTTTATGTCTATGAAGAATCACGAAGGTGCTGTGTTACTCCGCCACGGTGCCCCCGAAACAATCTAAAATAGTCTGAATATAAACACTTATTATACAGTAGGTGCACCCTAGTGATTCAGGACAAGCCAAAAACACGGTTTGGAAAATGGATTCATGGTGTATTCGCTTATTATATAAATTGTTTTACATTTTGAACACAAACAAAGTTACGGACCGCAGCTCTGATTGGTTGTTTCTTACCGGGAGCGGATGAATTTCTGCAAATGGCAATAGGACCACAGGGAGGAGCCAGAGGAGCTTGATTTTTTTCACAGATTATCTGTCTCATATTCTACTGTCAGGACATAATGACAGGTTTAACAAATATGTAAAAAACATATATTTTTACAAAAGTTACCTACTGCAGCTTTAATAATTAATTTATTTTACTTTTATATTACCCTTTTTTCAAGAAAACCTCTTCGTTTCAGTGTGTATTAGTCAATAGCTAAACTCAAATGATAAATTATATGATTTTTTTTTTTTTTTTTTTTTTACATTATTCAGATATATTGTATCATCTTTTGGCCAACCCAATGATTTTTCAAAAAACTAAAAACTAAACAATTTTGAAACAAGTTTAAAACTTACCAGAGCAACACACCTGCTATGGAATGAGCGGAAATAAAATAAATAAATAAGCAAGCAAGCCATGGCTCTTTTAATAATAATATAATGAAAATAAAAATGTATTCACACTCCTTTTAAGTTGTAATCAGCAAGTTTAGAGGACTGTAGACACTGCTTTATTCAATTACTTCTTCCGATTCAATCAATAACTCAGCAACCGAGACCATTGGTTGTTCACGCAGTGAAAACAGACAATTACGTGACACAAGATATGGATCTCTTTGCTCTAATATTGCTCTCTACAGTCCCTTTGTGCAGGTGACGTAAATCCAAAGTCCCCACAAATTTGATTGTTTGAACAGAACCCACATAACCGCTCCCTTGCTCCTTAAATGATTCCTGCAATGGGATTCATAATGTCCAGCCTCTCTAAATAAATCAGGTTTCCAGAAAATCTCACTGCATGTTGCTTGCTATCTGCCCCATGTCTGATCAGAGTATTGCAGTGTGTTGTGGGGGTTGATGGGGTATGATGGAGAGAGCTGTTGGGACTTTTGCAGTTATAGCCTCCGCAATACAGCACAAACACACACAGAGAAATGAATAATATAAAGGAGATGTGATTCACTGGTTGCTTGTTATAAAATTTCTGTTTGAATTGAGTGGGAATAGCTCTTAGCTGGTACTGTGTCTGTATGTGTAGTCTTGCTTTGAAGACCTTGATGACAGTCTGACTTTTTCTGTCTTCTCATATACAGGGCAAAGTACATCAACTCATGTTTGCTCAATAGTTGCGTAATGATTTCTAAATTATTATCTGAAAACTACAGTCAAGAGCAACTCCTGTTGGTACACAGAATGTTCCTGTCCCAAATCAAAATATATTTTTCTGCTTCAAGTGCCCTTTCATTTATTTATTTATTTAATAAGTGTGTAATTTATATACAACAAGCATAACCAACGGGCAAAAATGAAGCAAAAAGAAGCAAACTATTATCCTTTATTCAGGCAAACAGATACAGTTTGAGCCTCAAACTCTTATTCTTATCTTTTTATTTTATTTTATTATTATTATTATTATTATTATTATTATTATTATTATTATTATTTTTTTTTTTTTAATGGGAGACACTTCCAGTTTGGGTAAGTTCCACTCAAATGGACTGAAAAAAAAAAAAAAAAAAAAAAAAAAAAAACATTTTAAATCATATTGTTGCTTTACAAATAACTTGAATGAGCAGGACATTTTCCTTCATGTTCTATTTTCAGATGTCAGGAAAAAATTGTAACAATGCTGCATTCTTTTACTCCTGATTATTTTCTATTTTCCTTTGCATTATGCTGTAACAATATGGAAAATGCATGTGGTCTGTTCTACTGATTCAATTTATAATATATCCTGTACATTTATAATATAGAATTCACTGGAATGCACATTTCTCTCCAAATACTTGTGTAAAAGTTATTGTAAAATCTGATGATTTATATTTTTATTTTTTTCTGCAACATGGCTACATATTTTATTCTTATATAGATGTTTTGCCATATTTATATATTTACTATTTACTTTAATTATTCACCTAATTCTTTCTTTCTTTCTTTCTTTCTTTCTTTACTTTTGTATATTTATTAACTGAATTATTTACTTGATTCCTTTATTGAGATTTATTTCATTTAAAGTGGTCATATGATGTGATTTCAATTTTTTCTTTCTCTTTGGATGGTTACAAGCTCTTGGTGACTAAAGAAGATCTGTAAAGTTGCAAATACTAAAGCCTCAAATCCAAAGAGATATTCTTTATAAAAGTTAAGGCTCTGCCACACACACGTCTACGTCACTATGTGGAAATATTTGCGTAATGCTGCCTAAATGTTCACGCAAAGAAATAAGGTGTGGTTTCAGTAACTGCAGTTAGCATTGAAGCATTCATGTCAGGGAGATGCTGTGTGTATACAAAAGCGATAGCACTTTATTTATCCTTCTGAGAGTAGATGCATTTAGGAATCTTTAAGATTACTTACAATAGAACAGCAACACATTTTATTGACAACCATTTTGTGAACCTTGGAAAAGAGGTAATTCTGACTTTGCTATGACAATCTGACGCTTCTGAATCAGCTACTGTAAGTATGTTTTGTTATTAGTTTAAGCAGGGCCATAGCTGGGGTTAGCGGGCCCTGGTGCAGGTTGTACCAGTGGGCCTTGCTTGAAATTGATTAATTTGTACTTTATGTCCATTCTATTTATTTATTTGTGCTATTTACACAATGTTTATTTATTTATTTTTTGTAGGTGTCCAGGTACAGAAACCATATAATTAAATGTAAAATAGCACTTAATAGTCTACATTGTAAAATAAAAATACACAGTTAAAACATTTCTCACAGTATCACAGTTTATATGATATAGTTTAAAAATTTGTAATAAAATATGACAAGAACGGAGTTAAACTGTCAGAACTAATTCATCTTGACAATGTCAGATAACTTTGATAGAAAGATTTGTAATGGATTACAATCAACCAAAACTTCAGAAAACTGTTAGTATGACAATATTTACACAACTATCAATACTTTGTTGAACAACTACCAAGCAATGCTTAATTATTTTCATTATGTGGTGTGAAAAGTTTGCATTAACAATTAAAGAAAAAAAAAAAACACTTAAACAAAACATGGTCAGGTCAAAGTGTCTGAATAATTTGTGACTGTGGATAAATTATTGTTAAAACTACAAAGTAATTAAATCAAGAGCAGTAAGTGATTTATTTATTTATTTATTTATTTATTTATTTATTTATTTATTTATTTTGTCTATCATTTTCTTGAATTAACATTAAACACACCAACAGCAGAGCTACTGTAGTAAATTAAATTTGGTCACTTTAAGAGACAATGCATCCATTATAATGACACACATGCGATTTCTTTCTCAACTGTTTACTTTCACTTAAGACATAACCAACAGTTTTCAATTAAACTTTCCAAGAAGGGTATTTTGACATAAGTTGTATCATGTATTTGTCTGTACAAAATCAGGAAGAGGCAAATATCTGTGTTTAAGCGATTTGAGACACGTCTCTATGTGAGCCTAGAACACCAGAACACCGCGAGTGCTGAATTGGGCTCTTACACATCTTTTTCTCTTTTTGTTTAAAGTGCGATTTGTATTTGTTCATCAGGTGCAGGAGGACGCAAACTTCCTGAAGGAGATCCCAGTTCGGTGTTGGTGTCCGTGAGACATGGCTCTCTGCGTGCCCACTGAACACAGCGCACAGTAGCATAATCAGTCGAGCTTTTCCACGTCTTGTGTTTGAATGCTTTAAACTCTTTTAAAAGTTTAAATTGGCAAGGTTTAAAAACACGTGAAAATGATAATCTTTCATGACGCGAGTCAACTGTCTTGAGCAATTTTTAAGCTGGCCTAGTCAGTTGAGATCGCCAGGGCCCCCCATCAGCCGTGGGCCCCTATAATCATCACCACCTTTCACCTTACTAGTGACGACTCTGAGTTTAAGTATTTGCTATTGACTGTTCAAATGCAGAGTTTTGCACATGTATGTGTGTGTGTTTGTGTGTGAGAGAGAGAGAGAGAGAGAGAGAGATGGTCACACAGTGGAGTCAGCTGTCTTAGCCATCCGTGGCTTGTGTACTATAAACACATACAAGCTTCATCACTGTCTTTCACGCAACTCTATTCCTCTTTCTGGCTTGAACTGATGGTAAAACGAAGGACATAATTAACTGTCTTTACATTTATTTTGAAAGATGAAGCTCGTGATTATGGAAAGGGGCGTTAGATTTCTGATGAGTCCTTGCTGTGTTCAGCAATTCACAATGCACTGGGTCAGTTGGCCAATCAGAGCAGACTGCTCTTGTCAGAATGAGGGACTTTGTAGAAAACAACTCGTTTGAGAGAGGTGTGGCACAGAGGACCTACAATAATGTACAGCATTTTTTTTTTTTTTAAACATTAAAGCATATCGATATTCTGTTACACTAAATACAGCTGAGTGGTGCCAGAAGGTTAATCCCCCTAGGGCAACCCTGATTCCCTCCTGGGACCTCTCTATTGTTCTGGCTGGACTTCAGAGGGGTCCCTTTGAGCCACTGGATTCAGTCGAGCTTACGTTCCTGTCTCTCAAGACAGCACTCCTGACAGCTCATTTCCATCAAGAGGGTCAGGGACCTCCAAGCATTTTCTGTTAGAGAAGGGTGTCTTGTGTTCGGGCTGGCCTATTCTTAAGTTGTCCTGAGACCCCGGCCTGGATACATGCCCAAGGTTCCCACCACTCCCTTCTGAGACCAGGTGGTGAACCTGCAAGCGTTGTCCCTGGAGGAGGCAGACCCAGCCTTGGCGTTGCTGTGTCCCGTAAGAGTGCTTTGCATATACGTGGACCGCATCCAGAGCTTCAGAAGCTCTGAGCAGCTCCTGGTCTGCTTTGGAGGTCAGCAGAAGGGGAAGGCTGTCTCCAAGCAGAGGTTGGCCCACTGAATAGTGGATGCCTTTGCCTTGGCATGCCATTCCAATGGCGAGCCGTGCCCCCTGGGGCTGAGGGCCCACTCCATCTCCTTTGCGCTGGTGCACAGGGCCTCTCTGGCAGACATCTGTCGAGCTACAGGCAGGGTGACACCTAACACCTTAGCAAAGTTTTACAACCTTCGTGTAGAGTCAGTTTTTTCCCGTATGTTTGATAACAGGTAATTGGTGGGAAGGGCTGGGTGGGTGTCATGCTTGCTGCACCATTCCCCCTAACACGGGGATGCAAGCACCTTTCTTCTCCCAGTAGAGTTCCCCGGTTCGCGTACCCTGGTCGAGCATCTTCCAGCACTGGTGTTAGCATGCCCAGAGTTCCGGTCAGCCCCTTTACTGGGCTAGGTGTCCATATGGCTTGATTCCCCAAGGGTAATCCCATATGTGTATTATTCTATGGTAAGGTTTCCCTCCTGTGTCTTCCCTTGACAGACCTGCTCTGTCAGTCTCTTCTGGCAGCTGTTCCATCCCTTCTCTAGGGTAGGACCTGCCTCAGAGACCCATTACATATGTAGTACTGCCCCCTGGGTCAGTCCATATCAGTATCTTCACATGTTATCTCCCTACAGGTAGTTTGTGGTCTCCATAGCGACCTTTTCCTAAGGCTCGCTTCCCCATCATCTTGCCAAGCTGAAAGAACAAACAGGGAAGATTTTAAGCAATCTTTCTCCGAAGGTTGAAATTCCTTCCACTAACTTTGTGTGGGCGGAACAGCAGCGTGGCCTTCTCCAACAGCGATGTACTCACCCTTTGGCCCCTTTAGTACTAAGGTCAGTGAATTTGCACTGGAGCTTTGGGAAGGTTACGACCTTAAGCGTAGCTTTTGTGGCATGCCACGGCTTGCTGACAATTGCAGCGCCACAGGGTTGTGAAAGTGTTCAGGTTGTGGCGTTTTCCAAAGGACCCCATATGTCATTCTACAGAACTCGTAGTGACCAACAGATAGGGAACGTCTCGGTTACATACATAACCCTCGTTCCCTGATGGAGGGAACGGAGACGTTATGTCCCCATGCCACAACCTTGAACTATTCGCTGTTGCCAGGAAATGTTCTCGGCTCCTCAGCATAAAACCTGATGAGTGGATGCACCTGTTGCCTATTTATACCCGTATACATGGGGAGTGGCTCAGTTATGTTAAATCCATTAGCCAATTTTCATTGGCGTTTTCTCCTAAATTCAGAGATGATTGGCCCCCCCAAGTGAGACCCCATATGTCGTTTGACATAACGTCTCCATTCCCTCCATCAGGGAATGAGGGTTACGTATGTAACTGAGATGTTACATTTAATTTTCAAAGGAAATGTCCCAAGAAAAAAACTCCCGGAAAAGTCTTATACATTATTTGTGCTTCCATTTTAACACTGTACTGCCTCAAAAACTATAGGGTCAGTTCAGCGCTGGAGTTGTGCAAAGATTGCTTTTGAAAGAGGGATTGATTGTGGAGTATTTTAAGATAAAACTTCACATACACTCTCTGGGGACATCAGAGAACAATTTTTAATATTGTATCAATGCATTCTATGGAACTTTTAAGCAAAAATATAACGATATCACTGTATTTTTGTTACAGCTCTAAAATGTGTTATTTTAATGTCTGGGTAAAAAAAAAATGCTGCTAAAAAAAGTGAAAGTTAAAACTGCTAAAAAAATGCTGCTAGAGCTACTGCTGCCTTAAAAAGAAGAAAAATACAGAATGTTCTGACTAGCTTTGCAAAATTATACTACATGCCTTAACGAAACAAACAGCAGATGCTCTGAATGAGATGCAGATTCACACTCTAACAGCTGGTGGCACTTATGGAACAGCATATACATAGTTTCCTTGGTTACCGCTATAAACAAAGCAGAACTGTGCCAAAGACTATAGAATACTCACGTCATGTCACTCGTATGGTTTTGAATGGGAAAACATCCAACGTTCAATATGGCTGCTCAATCTCAGGAAGCCCCACCTTCTGAATGAAAAAGCCAATCACTAATCAGTAAAAGTCATCAAGTCACTGCAGCTGCCATTAGAAGTCCCGGTTGCTATAGAAACAGTGAGTGTTCAGAGATGTGCATGCACACTGGCTTATATAGCCAGAAAAATAAGCTTTTTATAATGCTATTTGAGCAAAAATAACATTTATGACACAGTTTTTGTCAGATTTCTTTGGTGATTTTAAATATGAAATTTAATCATAAGCTTAGTGAACAGTTTTGAAGAATTTGATGTTTCCCCATTCAAACAGATAGTTGCTGCTCTCCCATGCCCGAGAAGCGTTTCAAAGATGGCAGCCAAGCGACATGACTTGTTTTAAAAGGACTTTGACGGTGTTGAAACACTGCTTTTAATGTGAATTATGCAGAGACTAAATGACAAGAAAATGCCATCTAAACTTTTCTAAAGACAGTCAGTTCCCCTTAGAAACACATTCATATTAAGCCCCAAATCAATATTTAGGATTTTCTCCCAATAGTTTGTGTATCATGAACATCTGCTACAGCATTTTTCTCTTTGCATTGGTCTTCAGCATATCATTAATGGGTGGTCGTGTTACTCTCTACACTGCACTCAACCTGAGGAATTCCTACACTTTCAGTCTTTAAGATGAGATAAAAAAAATTGCGAACGAAATAACCAAATTTTTCAAATCGCGTTATACCATGAAACCAGTAATAGGCCCATGCATACACTTTATCATACACAAAAAACACTGGGTTAAAAACAACCCAGTTTGCGTTTGTAACAAGCACGTCTCATCAAATGAAGGATGCCAGATGAAAATCCCAAAGGTTTTAATGGTCAGAAGGGTGAATAACTAACATATACAGAACTTAACTTGGCTTTATGCTATGATAATTCAAGAACCGACAAACGTGAACTAAAGAGACGGGGGTTTAAAAAGACAAATGAAGTAATCAGAAGAACAGAAACAGGTGGGGAGTAATCAATTAACTAAACAAGAAAAGGAAAATGACCAAATAAGGAAAACTCAAAAGGAACAGGGGAAGTCCATGACTGACAGCGTTATTTTTAAACCAAATGTTGGGTAAATATAAGACAGAACACGTTTAGTTAATATTACCCAGCAAATTGGGTTGTTTATTTAACTTAGCATAATGTTGATTCTTTAACATGCTAGCTTATTTTTGTTTTACTTCATACATTAATTAACGTTTACAGAACTTAAATCCTCTAAACTTTTGTAAAACACTCTGCACAACCAATGGTTTGCATGATAACATACTTTATTTTCCTTTATTTATATAATATACAGTATAGCATAATTTATATCATTTGTAATACCTAGGCCAAGCATATTGGCTATTTTTAAACTCATTTAACAAATATTACAAGTAAAAATTAAACATTTATAAATTATTGTAAGTAACGAGTGTAATTGACCAGTCTGTGCTATTCTGTTTCCACTGTAACTGTGATGTTTCTTGTGCCTGAGCTGGAATCATGTTCGGTGGGGAACTGCTAACTTCAGACCACTGCCCTGTGTTTCACTCATAGCTGAAATATGCTGTGACTGACTCCATTATTTGCTCATAAACAACCAATAAACGGCTCTGAGGACATATGTAAACATCCAAAGTATTTCTATTCTGTATCTTTATGAATAAAATAATGTATTTTATGCAAGGCATCAAGCCTTTCCATCATGCAAAAAAACAAAAACAAAAAAAAAGGCTGATGCAACACTCTCAAACCTGAAAAGGAGGCAAAAACACCACAATAAATAACTCAACCGCTGGCTTACATCTGACGCAGAATCTGGGTAACAAAATAAAACTACCCTAACAACGGATTGTTACAGTTGACCCAGGATCTGGGTAACACAAAACATACCCAAATACTGAAATATTCTATACTCTATTACCAAGGGGCGGATCTAATGCACTCTTCTCTTTCAGAGCTAGAGCCTTATCAATGGAGACTGAATAAGGCTTTGCATTTCCATGTCAGTATAGAGCAGCAATTTTTCAATTTCAGAATCGAGCTCATCGTGTAAAGAAGAGCCGATAGCCAGTGGGTACTTGATATCTACATCCTATAATAAAAAGACAGCATGAATCTGAGTGAAAAAGGGATGAATAAAAGTGCTGCAGCCCTACACGTCCACATCATTATGATTGTGATTGTGTTGTTATGCTCTCCCTCTGCCCAGTCGAGCTGCTGGAACTTTCCAAAGCTTTTCAGCAACTTTTTCAAGGATTTTTTTCTCTCTCTGTTTATGCCCCACTTACCCTGTTTTGACAGTCTCTCCGAGGTGTGAGCAGAAATCTCCACCTGTTATCAACACCTGCTACCACCACTACCACTACCACTACTACCACTACCACTACCTTTACCACCACTACCACTACCACTAGTAATACTACTAATAGTAATGTTATGATATTTGTATTATTATGTTATTATAATTATTTTATAATAATAGTAGAGCTGACTGAAAATGTATTACTGGAAAAATCATCATTATTATTATTTTGTATATTAAGCAAGATTAATCTCTTACATTTTGAGCTTTTTTTTTCAATGCACATGTACAACATTGAACAAAACTCATATTTGTTGTAGTCACAAGCAACAAAGTTCTGATTTCCATATTTCATCAGTAATGAGTAGCGTACAGAGAATAAATAATTTTTTCTTTTCTTTTTTGGCTAATGTAGGAAACATTTATTGTGAATTTATTTACATTTAGTTTCACACCATGATGCTTTGCTTGACAAATTATCAGTGATAGTATCTGAATATATATTTATTTTTTATTATGGTCATTAATCTTGAAAAAACTATTTGGCTATAAAAAATTCATAACACAAAGAAAAAGCAAGAAAGAAAATGATTGCTTTACGAGAGCAAAATGATTAAATCAGGTTTGAATCAAATCATTCACTCAGTATGTTCTTCAAGTCTAAATCTGTCCTGAGGACATGCGGATCTTCTGCAGAAACCTTCAAGAGTCAGTGTAACAATGAGTGTTCTGTACATTGTGGAGCAGGATAGACAGCTTGTATAACTGCAGCAAGGTCTCTAGGTTTGCAGATCTAAGGAAGACTTTGCTTTGAAGGCCTCAAAGCGGTTTCCTGGAGACATTAGGCTTTTTCTGAGATAATTCCCTGAGCAAGAGTAATGGCAGGACATGAGCAATAGAAATCGAGAATTACATTAATTAGAGTTTCTTAAGCTTGGTAACAAAACATTGACTGGTTTTGCTTCATACTTGACCTTGAAAACATTTTCAGATTGACCGCACTGTGGAATTGAATTAAAGTTGGGCAGTGTTTCTCCTGCCATTACCTATATTAGGAGGGCAGCCCTTAATTATATTTTATCTATAGCGCTAGATCACAACAGAAGTAATTTACGTTTTATGTTATTCATCTTATTTACACAATGGCATGTCATTTCCTTCTTTACGTTATGTTGGTGCCTTATATTGAGTTTATTTATTTATAAAAAAAAAAAAAAAAAAAACAATAGAGTGTTGGAAAGATTTCATTTCATCACTCGTCACACGCTGTGCAATCCAGTTGTGTGGATTTCTCAGTAGATTCTTTCAGAAGACTCATTCAGTGTTCATTGTTTATTCAGTGTTCATGTAGATAACAGTGAAATATTGGATTATGGAAAACAGTGTAAGGTAGAGAACAGAATGACTAGCATAGACCATAAAACATTGCTTTGTTTTTCACATAATTAATGCACTGAACATGAATGTATTTGCTCTCTCTTAAGAACAAACGTATTCTATAATGTTGATGAAAGGTATGAATAGTGATCAATAGTATCTCACATTGAGGCCAAGAGCAATCTATGAATTCAATTCCTTCAGTTAAATTCCTTAGGGGAAAAAAAGCATTACGCTGAATATAATATTGGATGAATTTTGATTTCGACAGAGGAGGCTCTAGAGTGGCTCCTTACTCTGAGCCACACATGCATTTTAGACTTCTGTCATGTGGAACAGTTCAAATTGCAGCACCTGATCACTGGAATTAGCACAGAGACTAAAAAACATCATGTATTCAAAACCAGTAAATGTAATCATCTCAACCAAAGCAAACTGAGGTGCTTTTGAACCTGCTTTATTGCTACAGACCACGGAAAGAGTTTATATCAAAGAAACAATATGAATAACATTTGATGAACTGATCACAATGTAATTTTCCTGCAGCTCCGGTTACAAGTATATGAAAGAACATAAAAACATATATTTGAAGGATTAAATACATGGTGCGTGTCCCCTCTGTCGGTAAGAGCAAGCACACAATGTCAAGGCTTACTGTAGTCTGAATAATGTGTATATATTATTGACAAGGATGATTGGCTTCCAAAGCATTACCTATTACTGTTGGTCCTTTTTTGCTAAAACTAGCATGGAATGACACCATTCAGACTAATATGTTTCCATTAGATTTTAAAGAATGTGAAATTTCTTGAACTTTTCAATTTCATGTAAACCTATGTATTTTACGGTGAATTACTATAAATAATATTATGCAGTTTTATGTATTTGTATTATTTGATGATAATTTAAAGTAACAACAAAACATCAACAGCAACAATAATAAACAGCATATTTAGTGTTAATAATAATAATAATAATAATAATAATAATAATAATAATAATAATAATAATAATAATAATAGCATCACAATAATATGTTAATAAATAATAATTTGGATTGTTTATATTATTAGTAATAATATTATTAATAAGTAATATAATATGATTAATATAATTATTCAGTAGGATTTATAATATTTATAAATATTGTCATTATTCATTATAATAAAACAACAACAAGAAATGTGTATTTTGTTATAATAATACCACCACCATCATCATCATCATCATCATCATCATATTGTCACATTACACCTCAATTGGATTGTTTTTATTATTAGAAATAATATTATTTAGAAATATAATATAATATTATTATTCAGTAGTAGTAGTAGTAATTATTGTTATTAATAATAATAAAACAACAACAATAACAGTGTAATAGATAGATAGATAGATAGATAGATAGATAGATAGATAGATAGATAGATAGATAGATAGATAGATAGATAGATAGATAGATAGATAGATAGATAGATAGATAGATAGATAGATAGATGTATCTTTTATGTATGATAAACATAATCAGTACTCTGTTTGGGTCCTTTCATAAAAACACGACTGTTGCCTATGCATTCACAAAAATAATAATTTTGTCTATATCTTTAAAAATATATATTCACCTGTCTGGACAGTGATACATCAATAATACAAAGCCCCATCCCTGCTTGATTTGCACAGCCCACAGAAATTCTCACACATTAACAGATTGAAGAAAGGCCTCATCTCCTCCCACCGGGAGTTATTTTATTCTAGTGCCACCCTCTGCCGTCACATAAGGCCATTTCATTAGTGCACCAGCACTCTCTGCTCCTCTCAATTAGCACAGGCTAGCATTTGGTGAAAAGCACAATCCCTCTCCCTCTTTCATCCTTGTCATTTCTCAACCCTGTCCCCCAATCCAGGTTATAATACTACTGTTTGTGATTTATGATTTGCAATGCGCTCAGTATTGACCAAAGGATAAAGTTGTGGAGGCTCAAACACCATCAAGCATTGAAGGGCCACAGATAAATGGATTGATGTAAATCAACTTTGCGTGTGTTTGTGCTGTGTGCATGTGTGTGTGTCACAGTGAATCCAGCCAGATGTCTTAGTATCTGCAGTGTGGTGACAGCAAGAAGAGAAGGGTGGGGTAATAAAAAAGCGCAGAAGATTGATGCTTATGTGGCCTCATTCATGCACACATTCACACCTCCAGGTCCCATGGCAAAATGGAGGAATACAGCTCCCATAATTCAGCGGTCAGCAGGGAGGCATATTTCTTCTGTGGGCTGTGGAGGTATTAGCTGCATCTGGGGTCCACACACAGGTCAGGAGTGTATGCTGTGTTCAAATTCACCTCATTCTGCTTCCCGCAATTCCCAAAGGATTGATTTATGACACTGAAGAAAAACCTTACAAATAAAGTGGGGTTATCACCTTTGTGTGATGCAGTTTTCCACTTAGGTTTTAGATGAGATCTCTATCTGTTATCTGTCTTTCAGTGTGAACTGTTATTTTCCAAGGGCAGATAAGTGCTAAGGGAAATGGCTCAAGGTTTTACTAGTTAACATAACATACAGGTGCTGTTCATATAAATAATATCATGAAAAAGATGATTTATTTCACTAATTCCATTCAAAAAGTGTATATTTGTATATTATATTCATTCATTACACACAGACTGATATATTTCAAATGCTTATTTCTTTTAATTTTGATTATAACTGACAACTAAGGAAAATCCCAAATTCAGTATCTCAGAAATTTTGAATATTGTGAAAAGATTCAATATTGAAGACACCTGTTGCCACACTCTAATCAGCTAATTAACTCAAAACACCTGCAGAGCCTTTAAATGGTCTCTCAGTCTATTTCTGTAGGCTACACAATCATGGGAAAGACTGCTGACTTGACAGAACCATTGATGCATTGCACATTAATAGAGAGGCGAAGGGAAGGAAAATATGTGGTACAAAAAAGTGTACAAGCAATAGGGATAACCGCACCCTGGAGAGGACTGTGAAACAGAACCCATTCAAAAATGGGGGGGGGGGGGGGGGGTTCACAAAGAGTGGACTGCAGCTGGAGTCAGTGCTTCAAGAACCACTACGCACAGATATATGCAAGACATAGGTTTCAGCTGTTGCATTCCTTGTTTCAAGCCACTCTTGAACAACAGACAGCGTCAGAAGCATCTAAAGACAAAAAGGACTGGACTGCTGCTGAGTGGTCCACAATTATGTTCTTTGATGAAAGTAAATTTTGCATTTCCTTTGAAATCACAGAGTCTGGAGGAAGAGAGGAGAGGCACACAATACACATTGCTTGAGGTCCAGTGTAAAGTTTCCACAGTCAGTGATGGTTTGGGGTGCAATGTCATCTGCTTGTGTTGGTTCACTGTGTTTTCTGAGGTCCAAGGTCAATGCAGCCATATACCAGGATATTTTATAGCACTTCATGCTCCCTGCTGCTCACCAACTTTGTGGAGATGCAGATTTCATTTTCCAACAGGACTTGGCACCTGCACACAGTGCCAAAGCTACCAGGTTTAATGACCATGGTATCCCTGTTCTTAATTGGCCAGCAAACTCGCCTGACCTTAACCCTATAGAAAATCTATGGGGTATTGTGAAGAGGAAGATGCGATATGCCAGACCCAAGAATGCAGAAGAGCTGAAGGCCACTATCAGAGCAACCTGGGCTCTCATAACACCTGAACAGTGCCACAGACTGATCAACTCCATGCCACGCCACATTACTGTAGTAATTCAGGCAAAAGGAGCCCCAACTAAGTATTGAGTGCTGTACATGCTCATGGTTTTCATGTTCATACTTTTCAGTTGGCCAAGATTTCTAAAAATATTTTCTTTATATTTGTCTCAAGTAATATTAACATTTTCTGATATACTGAATTTGGGATTTTACTTAGTTGTCAGTTATAATAATCAAATTTAAATAAATAAACATTTGAAATATATCAGTCTGTGTGTAACGAATGAATATAATATACAAGTTTCACTTTTTGAATGAAATTTGTGAAATAAATCAACTTTTTGAGGATATTCTAATCATATGACCAGCACCTGTAAGTCTGGGTAGTCCAAGCTGGTTTATGCCATACTGGGATCGTATCTTTCTCAATTGACAACTATTCAAAATTTGCTGTGATTTGTTGCAAAATAAAATACTATATGAAAAACATAATTTTGTATTATATTATATTATATTATATTATATTATATTATATTATATTATATTATATTAGTGTGTCATATTTTGGTGACAAATACAGTGTGTATTGCATTAAGTTTTTCCCTGTTCGCTGTTTTTGACTGTACATTATGTACACTATATCGTTCAAATATATATATATATATATATATATATATATATATATATATATATATATATATATATATATATATACAGTATACACATTAGAAAGGATGCATTAAATTGATAAAATATACTTTAAATAAATGCTACATTTTATTAATCTAAGGAATCTCAAACAAATATTAACTGACAGGTGGCACAAAAACTGTTTTCAACATTGATAATAGATTTTTTTGAAGGACTATTGGACACTGAAGACAGAATAAATGGCTGCTGAAAATTTAGCTTTGCATCAGTGGGAATGGGAATGTTAACTGTTAGCTTTCTTCAAATATTGCCCTCCATATAATTCTTCTATGTCACATATGTAGACATGAAGTCATTTAAGGTTTCACAGAAGCTCAAGTGATTTGGGTTCCATGGAAACGCTGTAATCTAGATGAAGTATGGTCCTACCAGCAGGCTCATTTTTCTGCTCTAGATAAGGGCACACTGGGCATCGAACACTCTGTAAGTTGGTGATCAATTTTTTTAATAAGTCTTCCCAGATCAATAGACAGAAGGCAGAAGCAAATGATACAACAAGAGATAAGAAAGGTCTCAGTGAGCCTTTAAAATTACAAGCTTATGACAGCTTGTTAGAAATAAGTGATTGTGGCTAGTCCTGTAGAACCTTAATAAGTTCATTTCAATGCACTTTTCAGGTGACATATCCACAACAAGTGGTATAAGCATTATTATAATTATTTAAAAAAAAGGAAATTCTGACATCATTTGCTCAAACAAAAATAGGACAAAAATGATGGGTGTTTTACTGCATCTAGTGTTCATTTCAGCTGGAAACTGCAGTGAAATGCATGTACTGTATACACTCTCAAAATAAAGCTTTCAAAAAAAAGGGGTTTCGTATGCCATAGAAAAATAATTTAGGGTTCAGCTTTCAGTGAACAGTTCTTAAACAAACCATCTTTCTTAGTGTGAAGATCATTTAATAATCTAAAGCATTGTATCTTTGGTCAATACATCTCTAAGCTCAGGATGTGTACCATCTGTTTTTAAACATGCCATTGTACAACCACTACTGAAAAAAGAATAACTTGGATCATATCAATTTGTCTAATTTTAGACCTATATCTAAACTCCCCTTTTTCTTGAAAGTCTTGGAGAGAGTTGTTTTTAATCAACTTCAGTCATTTATCGATGAATTTAGTATTTAATACAGAAACTGCTCTTTTAAGAGTTTCAAATGATCTTCTTTTAACTGTGGACTGTGGTAACGCTGTTTTAGTCCTTTTGGATTTGATTGGGGCCTTCGATACGGTAAATAACTCTATTCTTTTATCTAGACTTGAACACTGTGTCAGCATTAAGCGCATAGGCCTTAAATGGTTTCAATCATATTTGATAGAAGTTTTTCTGTTCACCTTGGTGAATTTTTGTCCACTGCCCACCCTCTTTTATGTGGCGTCCCTCAAGGGTCAGTATTGGGCCCTATGTTGTTTTTCTTTGTATATGCTGCCCTTGGGGTATACTTTTAGAAAGCACAATATCACTTTTCACTGTTATGCAGATGATGCACAGATTTATTTGCCTGTCAAAACTAATGACAAAGCTTTGTTTCTGTCATTACTTAATTGCCTGAAAGATTAAAAAATATGGTTGGATCAGAACTTTCTTTGTCTTAATGAAAATAAGACTGAGATTGTTGTGTTTGGTCGTCCTGGGGATTTAAGTGCTTGTGTAGATGCACTTGGTAATTTAGGTTTATATTTTCATCCATTTACCAAGAATCTCAGTTTGATTTTTGACAGTGCTTTTAAATTTTAAAAGCAGATTAGTTCTGTTGTAAAAGCCAGTTTCTTTCAACTAAGACTGTTGGCTAAGGTCAAGCCCTACCTGCCACGTAAGGAGTTTGAAAGTTTAATTCATGCTTTTATAACATCTAGACTAGACTACTGTAACTCTTTATATGTTTGTCTGGATAAGTCATCTCTTCAACGCTTAAAGTTAGTGCAAAATCCAGCAGCTCGACTTTTGACTGGGACTAGAAAGTATGAGCGCATTACCCCTTGTCCTAGCTTCAATACACTGGCTTCCTGTTCACTTCAGGATTGATTTCAAGATTTTATTGTTTGTTTTTAAGATTTTAAATGGGTTGGCACCTGCGTATTTATCAGAGCTTTTACATGTCTATGCTCCCTTTAGAGCATTGAGGTCATCCAATCAAGTGTTTCTCAATGTTCCAAGAACAAGGTTAAAAAATAAAGGTGACCAAGCTTTTTCACTGGTGGCCCCTAATTTGTGGAATAGTTTACCTGTACACATAAGAACTGCTCAGACTGTTGGAATTTTCTTAAGACACACTTGTATTCCTTGGCTTTTATATCAAGCTGAGCTGTGAGATTGTGATGTTTTTACTGTATTTGTCTTATTTGTGTATGACTCTCTATTTTTTCTTTTCTGGACATTGTTAAGCACTTTGGTAAACCACGGTTGTAGAAAGATTCCTTGGCCCATTAATGGCAATACAGAACCTTTATTTTTAAAGGGGTCATATGATGTGATTTCTTTCCAATTTTTCCTTTCTTTTTGGAGTGCTACAAGCTCTTGGTGCATAAAGAAGATCTGTAAAGTTGCTAAGACTAAAGTCTCAAATCCAAAGAGATATTCTTTATAAAAATTGAGACTTGTCTACGCCTCCCTGAAATGGCTCGTTCTAACACGCCCCCACATCTCTACATCACTATGTGGGAAGATTTGCATAACGCCACCCAGATGTTCACGCAAAGAAAGAAGGCGTTTCCTTTTTATTCTCTTTGTAGTATTGTTGTTTCTACCGCCATGTCGTATAGACACTGTGTGTTTCACTGTGAAAGCAAAACTACTTTGTTTTGCCTTCTAAAAGAGGACAATATCTGCTTCATCATCCCTGGAGCTGATTTGCGCTGGTCTCTGAGGAAATACATCGACTTTGCACTATGGATCACCAGATCCATCCACTTTCACCGTGGATGAAGCGGAGTCCAGCCCCTGGTCATCATGTGGTTGCCGCAAGCCCAAAGGACACTCATTCGTAGAATCCGCCGGCTGTGCCGTTCTCAAGCCGCCCACCTCTGCTCACTTAAGCCGGCCTCCGCTCACACAAGGCTACTGCTCACTGATGTACAGTATGTGGAAAATAATGTGTTTTTTAACCTTAAACCGCATAAACACACTTCATTACACCAAATAGACCAAATAATGTTCTTTTTAGCAGCATCAAATGACCACTTTAAGAGTGAACATGTATTTTTGCCAGTGAGCCTGGGTTGCCGATATTGCATTGTGTGGTGTCTAATGTTTTGTCCTCCGCCTACAGGAGAACATGCCTTGTTTACAGCTGAATCAATGCCACATTAAAGAAATGTTAATTGCCGTGAATGGACCTTCACAGACAGACTGGGAGCTTGTTAAAACCACATCTGCATGTGGGCAACATTAGTAAGTCCAGACATCAGTGCGATTTGGAATTGATTTAAGAGTCTCTCCTCATAGAGAAAACATTCAGAACTTGATATAATTGGCTGGTGAGGGTTTCCATGCTGGGCTGTTTGAGCCAGTTAGCCTATCAGTATTATAAACAAGCACATTATATTGTGACGACAGATCCGAAGCTGAGGAAGAGGCAGCAAATTCATGGTGAAATGGGAGTTTGTGTAAAAAAAAAAAACAAACAAAAAAAACTGCTCTTTCTGTGCTGCTTTGGACCTTATGGACAATGACTATAGCATAGCACACACACACTTAAACAGCAGTGGCGAGAAGCACAATGAGATCACTCTCTGTGACAATCGCCTATTCGTTTATCACAGGTAGACACATTCCCCCGAAACTGGATGTGCGTCTCCTCAACAGCAAGTCGATGTCATTGATTTGCGAGTGCGCTGAGGCTGTGACATAATTGAAGCTTGCAACCAGGATCTCCCTGTGTGTTCGAGTGTTTGACTTGTGCACTCAGAATACAGCGGGGGCTTCAATCTCAGACACATGTGACGGGCAAATCAAAGGCTGTTGGCCCTAGTGTTTAGAATGGAGTGTCACAAAGTCAACTGCAGAAATGTGACCCAATCTCAAGCACAACGTAAAGTGACAATCAACAGCAGAGCTTGTCCTTTGGAGACTTGCTAACATCAACATTATAAAGATGGAGGTTTGGATTGTTTGCTCAAGCATACAGTAACAGTATCTAATTTCAATTTCTGATGAAATTTTGCCAGCAACCAGCATCAAACAGGACTAGATATCAAGTAGTTGAGCCCAGTAATGAGAAGTGGTAGAGAAACGCCATCTAGTGTCATTATTTAAAAGTAAAAATCCAGATTATTCTGTTTGCTGTGTTTTGGATCATAGTAACTGGTTTCTAGCTGGTTATCAGTAGGTGGGTGAAGGTTTTTCATTATTATTATTATTGTTGTTGTTTTGGTGACACAATTGTCAACCAGCTACTTAGCTACCATCACTGGTTTTGTAGCATTAGCATTTGTAGCATGATATTATTTTAGGTCAGTGAAAAGGCAATGTCAATATTATTTTTGTTAAGAAAAATGTAACCTTCTTAAACACTTATTTGCTATGAAAAGAGAACAACATAATCGTCCCTGCATTAGGCTATTTAAATAACAATGTAGTTTTAAATCGACTAGAACAATGTAATTAAATGTTTCTTTTATTTAATGCTTTTGTTGATTGGTGACGGTGAAGTGTTTTATATTAATTAAGAGGCATCATTGCACATTTTTTTTTTTTTAAATCCATGATGAGATATCATTTGGAAAACATGATCACACGTTGCCCTCTGCTGTCTGCTGCGCGCAGTTACCGGGGAAAACGGTCAGTGTTTTCTTTTTTCTTTTTTTTTTTACTCCTCCTGTGGAGGTAACTATACGGAATCGTGTCGCCAGCAGTGCAGAGCTTGCTCAGGAACAGGCTGGTGTGAGAGCATCTGCATGCACAATGAGGCCAAGACTTTTTGACAACCACCAGGTGTCAAGAAGGACTGCAAAGAAGCCATTTCTCACCAAGAAAAACTTCAAGGACAGACTGAAATTCTGCAGGAATTACAAGCATTGGTCAGCAGAAGACTGGTGCGCAGTTATTTTCCTGACGAAGCTCCCTCTGGAAAATTGATTGTTTGGAGAAGAAATGGTGAACGCTACCATGAGTGAATAAAGAATGGAATCAAAACGTCCTGCAAAGGCGACTTCTTCCAACGATCTATGAGCAATTTGGTGATGATTCCTGCATTTTCCAACATGAAGGAACATCATGTCAAAAAGCAAGAATGAAAAAAAAAGGCTTAAAGGTCATTACATTGAAATTTTGGTTCAGTGGCCAGGCAACTCCCCAGATCTTAGTCCCATAGAGAACCTGTGGTAAGTCTTCAAAAGGCGAGAGGACAAGCAGAAGCCCACAAATTAGAGAGCTATTAAGGCAAGAATGGTCCGTTATTAGTCAGGATTTTGGCCCAGAAGCTAATATCCAACATGCCATATTGAATTGCAGAGGTTATGAAAAACAAGGGTCAACACTGTAAATGTTGACTGATTATATATATATATATATATATATATATATATATATATATATATATATATATATATATATATATATATATATATATATATATATATATATATATATTGTTTTTTTTTTGCCAATAATAGCCATTAAAACTTATAATATGCTTATTGTTTTTCAGTATACCATAGAAGCATGTGGAAAAATAAAACAAAATGTGTCACTGCCAAAACTTCTGGCCATGACTGTATACTTCATAATAAATATATGATCCCAGGTGAAAGGTTTTTAAAAGGATATCTTGTTTCATTGTGTGGGTGACTAAAACTAATCCCAGTAACCAACTAGGATTCGGAAATGTGTTGTCGTTCATTTGCTTGCAGTCTGGTCAGTTTTATAGCTTTATGTCTACTTGCTTTATGTGGCTATCCAAGAAAGCTCACAAATTCTGTTATCAGTCACTGTTCCAGACCACCTGATGGCGAATGGAAAGAACATCAGACAGAACTTGATATGGGCTGTTTTTGTACCACACAAAATAATTATATATATATATATGTATATATATATATATATATATATATATATATATATATATATATATATATATATGAGGTTTAGTCATGGAGGCTTACACCACATTTAATTTGTATTATTATTCCCAATAAAATTGTAACTGCAAAGTTTTATACATCATTGGTTTAATGTTCACCAAAAGGGCCCTTAAAAGACAGTTCTGGGAAATTAACTGCGCACACACACACACACGCACGCACGCACGCACGCACGCACGCACGCACGCACACACACTAACACTATAATGGTTTCTAATATCAACACACACACACGCACACTAACACTATAATGGTTTCTAATATCATGAATATCCTGAGGTAGAAAAGAGAGTTAGATGATGCTTAATTTAAAACTTTGGGCCGTTGCTGTTGTCCCGGGGTAGCAGGCAGTATGGTAGCCCTATTAGTTTTTTACATCTGCATGAGACTAAATGAAAGACAACTGATTTATTCCATTTTATTTACAACATGTATTTAAAATCCTTTGTAACGTATGTTTTACTGTGTTGATCTGCATGACCAACATCTCTAGAAATACACAAAAAGTTTTACATTTATATTCATTAATTTAAATGAAAGGGGAATGCACATTTACATAACTGTCTCAAATTTGATGTTAAGATGAAATGCTGCTAGACAGGATGCGGTGACGTTTCATTTGACAAAAGCAGGTCTATACAAATATACATATATACAGATAAACCCCTGCTCTTTGAGAAACACATGATGTCATCCTACGTCAGCACTGATACCACATTTTGTAATTCCTCATCAAAGTTTCCAGGGCACTGCGGCCAGACATATACGTGTTGAAGCACATTTCAAAAATACGTCATCTTCAATATTTCATTAAAGAGAGCACAAGAGGGAGACAAACTCTCAAATTAGAATTTGGTATATCTCAGGAAAACGTTTTCCTATATTATTGGAATACACACAGGGACATGTGAGCCTGAAGTTGTGGACATAGTGAACATAACTATTTTAATCAGAGTAAGGCATCAAAATGAAAATTGAGTGTGAATTTGGCAACAAACTATAGGATTTTGAAATGGAATTTGAAATAGAATGACAATGAGTTTAATAATAAAATGTCAATATGGGCTTCTCACTACATTTTGAGACCCTGTCAATAATCAGTTATGATCATAACTGCAATTTTAATCAGGTTTGGACGAAATTCATAATTTTATAAATAGGAAGCTTTCAGTCTATGAATGTAAATTTGAATGTGACAAACTAAACAATATTGAATCGGAATGGCAATATTTTTCATTTATAATTAAATAATTTACATATTTAATGTAAATATAACTGTATATGTGCTCAAATACGTTTCATATTTTAATACATTATGTTTAAATGTATGTTAAATATTTACCTTTTAACTGCCATACAAGGCTTGTTAAGCAAAATAAAATTTGGCATGACTGTTCTTTCCCAATTAAAAACTAGGCTGATTGCAGTCATATATATTCTACTACGTAAAATAATTTAGTTTCTAATTAAATCAAATTCCTATAGCTAAACGCCTTAATTGCATTCTGTTTGCTGCCTCAATTCAAATCCTGGAATCCACCTGGAGTTCACTTCTCTGTGACATTCGTTTCCTCAAAGTGCTTTACATTCAAGCAGGTCTACATTCTAACATCTTCTTGAAGGCTTTTCTGAAGCTGTCGTCCAGGAAGGCGTAGAGGAACGGGTTCAGACAGGAGTTGGCGTAGCTCAGGCTGGTAATGAAGTAGGAGATGCCGATGAGAAGCGGTGTGGTCCGCAGGTCTGTGGTCAGCGCCACGATGGTGCTGAGGTGAAAGGGCGTCCAGCAGAACAGGCACACGGCCAGTACGATAAACACCATGATAGTCACCTTCTTCTTGGCTTTGTCCAGCGCTTTGGCGTTGGAGTTCAAGCGCATATTTCTTAATCTGTACAGCATCATGGTGTAAAGAATGCAAATTGTAGACACCGGAATGGCAAAGCCCAGTATAAGGGTGTAAATCCGGCTCGCTTTGAACCATAAACTTTCAGGACTGGGGAAACTTAGGACACAGCTTTTTCTCTCGGTGTCGTCGGGACTGATGTAGACTCCCGCGAACACGGTGAATGGCATGACAATGAGGATCACCAGCAGCCACACGCACAGGCTCACTATCTTGGCTGCCCGGTATGTGCGGTACGGCATGCGCTTGGAGCGCACGGTCGACAACACCACCAGGTACCGGTCCACACTCATAACAGTCAGAAAGTAGATGCTCGAGAAGATGTTGTAGTGGTCGATGCTTAAAATGATTTTGCACAGCACCTCGCCGAACGGCCAGTAGTGTAACAGATGCTCCGCTATGTTGATGGGCAGCACTAAAGTGAAGAGGTCGTCGGCGATCGCCAAGTTCAGAATGAACATATTGGTCACCGTCTTCATTTTGGGTGCTTTGAGGATCACATATATGACCGCCGTGTTGCCCGTCAGACCTACGGCACATATCACGGAGTAAATGACCGGGAGAACCACGTACAGATCTGCGTAAAAGAAGTAGTCAGCCGGCGGCGTGCAGTTTAGATCGCTCCGGTTTGCAGAGCTGTGATAGTATACGTCCATGCTATAGTTGCACGTCGGGTTTGGGATGAAGGGGCTCGTGATGTTCTCCATAGTGTGACAGCTGAGCCTCCAGGGATAAGTGCTTGACTTTATAAAGCTGCGCTCTCGCTTTCGCAGATCTCTCCACGAGTCTTAGGTGGTCGATGTCTTTCATCTGTCTCTTTGCACATCACGAGATCTGAGAGTGTGTGATTTAAAACATTGGAAATCCTGCAGAAAACAGACTATTCAAACAAATGCACGCTGAAAAACTTGGAACATCTGCGCATTGTTTACACAACTTATAATATAGCAGTTTAATTTAGCAGCAAAGAATAAAGAGTCTAAAACGGTAGACTGTTTATTTACAAACTGCTAATATTAGCCTACTTATTAAATGTAAAGAAACAACAGCTAGCGGTGAAAGGTGCGTGGTCTTACCGTGTAGGGTATTCTTTCTCCGTGCGCTGTCTCCTCTTTGCGCCAGGCAGCGCAGCTCGCGCTTTCCCAACGAGAAGGAAAGAAGTGCGACTGGTGACGTCACATTCTACCGCGAGCTCTCCTCTTTCTCCATCCTCTCGCGGATCGGAATGAGTCACGCATTCTTTTTTGATCGTTTATGTGTGGGGAGTTGACATGTCCTTTAGTGAACTATTTCAAACAGTTTATTTATGCTATACATGTATAACAAAATAAGCACCTATTGAGATTTAATTGATGGAACAGTTCACCCCCAAATAAAATTTTTGCTAAACATTAACTCGTAAAACAGAAGCTTGCTTTTCACAAGATGAAGATGCTCAGCATGTTTTTGTTTTTTTTTTTCTTTATGACTATGTAAATATATATTAGAAACAAGGGAATATTTTTATCTGAAAATCAGTTTATCAGAAAAAGGATGAGTTAGATGTAGGACTTGGTGATATGGCCAGAACAATTTTCACGATTATCACGATACATTTTTCATACAGTATCGGTACCTATCGATAAGTATCACAAATATTTTGAATTTGAATTCTTTCAAGTTTAAAGCAATATTTTTGCTCTAAAGTGTAAGTTGTAGAAACCAGACTATTAATTTTCCTCTACAAAATAAACAGAAAAAATTAATTTATTTGTTTCTAAGTCACACCACCTTGCTACTGGGGTTCCTCAGGGATCAGTACTTGGACCACTTCTCTTCTCCATCTACGTGACATCTTTAGGATCTGTCATTCAGAAGCATGGCTTTTCTTATCACTGCTATGCCGATGACACCCAACTCTACTTCTCATTCCAGCCTGATGACCCGACGGTAGCTGCTCGCATTTCAGCCTGTCTGAGTGACATTTCTAGCTGGATGATTGACCATCACCTTCAGCTTAACCTTACAAAGACTGAACTACTGGTGATTCCAGCTAACCCATTGATTCATCACAACTTCTCTATACAGCTGGGCTCGTCAACCATAACTCCTTCGAGGACAGCCAGAAACCTAGGAGTTGTGATGGATCATCAATTAAGCTTCACTGACCACATTGCTACAACGACCCGGTCCTGCAGGTTTGCCTTATACAACATTAGGAAGATTAGACCCTTCCTGTCAGAGCAAGCAACCCAACTTCTTGTCCAAGCTCTTGTTCTCTCCAGACTGGACTATTGTAATGCTCTCCTGGCGGGCCTTCCTGCATGCACTGTCAAGCCTCTGCAAATGATCCAGAATGCAGCAGCGAGGGTTGTCTTCAATGAGCCAAAAAAAGCTCATGTTACTCCCCTCCTCATCAGGTTACACTGGCTACCAGTAGCTGCTCGCATCAAATTCAAGGTACTGATGCTTGCCTACAAGACAACCACTGGCACGGCACCAACTTACCTAAACTCACTGGTTAAATCCTATGTGCCCTCCAGAAGCTTGCGCTCTGCAAGTGAACAACGCCTTGTGGTGCCATCCCAAAGAAATTCAAAATCACTCTCACGGACCTTTTCCTGGACTGTGCCCAGCTGGTGGAATGACCTCCCAATCTCAATTCGTACAGCAGAGTCTTTACTCATTTTCAAGAAACATCTTAAGACTCATCTTTTTCGCCTGCACTTAACCTACTAACACCAGTACTTTTCCTTTTCTTGTCTTTTTCATTTAATAAAAAAAAAAAAAAAAAATATGCGTTCTATACTAGACTAACTGAGACTTGTCATGGCACTTGTACTCTGTTGTTGTTCTCTTGTTGACCTGACTGCTTCTATTGTTCTCATTTGTAAGTCGCTTTGGATAAAAGCGTCTGCTAAATGATTAAATGTAAATGTAAATGTAAATGTTTCTGCATTCCATAATGAGTGATATTGTTTCAAATCAAGAACAGGTTTGGGTTGCCTGATAATATTGATAATATTATCACTTTTTGTCTCTTAGAAATGCACATTTAGCAGCTTGAGCTAGGATGCAAAGTTTTTTTTATTTTATTTTTTTTATTATCAAATCAGAAACATCTGTAAAACATTGTAGCAACCTATGGTTTAATTTATTCTGACCAAGGTTTATCATCAATATTATTATTATTATTATTAAGCATTGGTCTCCCATAGAAGCATACATTTAAATCATGATAAAGACAGTTTGAACCACACATATAGCACCTCAATACCATGGTAAACATATAACTGTATACTTTAAGGTAGCCTATTTGTATGAAAAACAATAGTCTAAAAAACATTCAATAACTGCAAACATGCTGTAGCTTAATATATATAAATATATATATATATATATATATATATATATATATATATATATATATATAAAACTATAATTATCATCCTCTACTGAAATTTACTGTGAAGATTCCACATTTTTGCCACAATTCCTTGGTGTAGTGAGTGTTACTACGGTAAATCCATGGTAAATGATGGCGATGTGTAGAAGGAAAGGCCTTCTGATGGTCTCATTGCACACAGTGTTTCTCCAATTTGGCTTCAAACTAGTTTAAATTATTTGTGTTAATTAAAATAATTCCACCTGGTCTTATAATAGCTCCATAGGGATTTATAGTTGTGATTCAAATTTTCACTTCGCTGTGAAAAAGTCTTAGGCCTGTGTACCTGTGCTCAGCGCAATTTCCTATACTCTTCAAAGGCTGACTTTAAAACTTTAAAATACATTTAATTTAAATGATTAAGTGCTGTGTGTAGGATTGACACAGAGTGTTTGAACTAGGTATTGCAGTCCAAATTCAAAATATTGGAGAGTTTTTTTTTTTTCACCTAGCTCCTCCTCCATAGACTTGATGCACATGCAGGTTACCAAATTGATACTCTGACCCCTTCCAGTTGCCACCTTCCAAATTAAATACTCATGTGTTTCTCCACAGCTGGCAACCTGTGCAGGCTGGTGGTGGTGGTGTAATGGTGTGGGGGATATTTTCTTGGCACACTTTAGGCCCCTTAGTGCCAATCGGGCAACGTTTAAATGCCACGGCCTACCTGAGCATTGTTTCTGACCATGTCCATCCCTTTATGACCCTGGATGTGCATCCCACAAATCTCCGTCAACAGCAAGATGCTATCAATGTGGGCCAACATTTCTAAAGAATACTTCCAGCACCTTGTTGAATCAATGCCACGTAGAATTAAGGCAGCTCTGAAGGCGAAAGGGGGTCAAACACAGTATTAGTATGCTGTTCCTAATAATCCTTTAGGTGAGTGTACATTGCAGTTTTACATTGCATTACACCAAAGGATATCAATTAAAAAAGTAACTGCATACGTGTTCTCTACTTGGGGCCTTCTCAAAAACTGAGTCATCCACATTTTAAACAATGAACATAATATGCACTGTTGCTAAATATTTTATAACAGCTTCAGATGCATACTATTTTCATATGCGACAAGCAAGATACACAAGAAACACATTCAATTGGTACTAAACACATTAAACAGCAACTGTTCACTTCTCCACAGTTAATGCACATCTCATATATGAAAAGCTTTTCAGGGGGCCCAAGGTGGCCACTAACCTTTGCCTAATGGGTAGGTCCACCTATTTAGTGCAGCAAGCTGCACTTTATACTGTACACAAGAGCATGTGGGAGTCCATTGATTGGCTGTGTGTTCAACTAATGTTTTATTAACAAGGTTTGGGAGGAGCGCGTCAGATACTTAGCCTAATCAAACACCGGTGGAGCCCAATCAAGTTAATCAACACCATAGTATAAATACACCTGACTTACCTCTATCCATTGCCAGTTTATCAGCAAACTCTACTCCACCCCATCTCCTCACTTCGAGTTCATTTTACACTTATACAGGGAGAGGGGTACTCTAGGTTTGGGTCATTCCCAAGCTAGGAGCCCTTGCTAAACCTGAAACTAGAGTAAAAACAATGACAAAATTAACTTTTGACTAATAAATACCAGATCTTAACAAAGATAAAACTCTATTTAGCAAAGACTAGCTAGAAAGGCAATAAAATACTAACACACTGCACGCACAAGATGAAAATAGGCACAATAAATAGAGAGTAAATCACATAGACACAAGGTGAGAACAATCAAGTAAGGAGCACTAAACAAGGACTTAACAAGGGGGCATGGTAATGTGAAACAAGGGGGGAGGATGAAAGGAGCACATGGCCAACATAAACAAAGGCAAAGCCATTTGGTCATACACATGACAAACAATGTACAAAAACACTAGACAAAGACAAAACAGACAAAGCTGCCAGGACAGAACCCTGACAATTTTGAACCCTGTGTTGTGCCGTGTCCGCCTTTTTGTCTGCATGCTTTTCCGCTCTTTTCTCATATTTGAATTAATTCCTGTGAGGTTTTATTTGATTAAATTGATTGTATTCAAATGATTCCTTCTGTGCTGTTGGTTAATTTCTTTTCTTTCCTTGATTTCCTCTTGTTAAACAAATCACCTCTTGTTCTGCAAATCAGAGTCACAATGACAACATAATGCAGGTTTAATGGTGACCATGAGCTGAGGGTCAGTTGAGGACATGGTTATAAGTGGACACAAGCTTATTGTTAATGTGAGTGGGGAATGTGAATCCAAGGCTAAGCACTATCTGATTTGTATTCGCTTTTAAAAGACGTGGCTTGGTAATTAGGTGGCATAGCAGATATCCAGTATGAACCCCCCACTGTAATTTTAATTTCATCCTTTTTTTAATTATACCATTTGTATTTCTCATCACTACTCCATGATTAAAGGAAGAAAAGACCGCGTTGGCTTTCTGCACCAGTGCCCTGATCTGCATCTCCTGATGATGAGCTTCTTGAAGTTGAGTAACGACTGTTTCAGAGGGGACTTGTGTGACTGATTGGCTCTCTTTAGGACAATCAATGGAAATTGACTTCTGAGATTCCCTGGTGCCATTAAGCTAATTACCTGTGCATGCTAAGAGTTCCCAGGAAACATGCAGGCCTCATAGAAGAGAGTGAATGGCTGAAATACTAGGTTTATTATCGGATTAAAGACTGTGTATGGCATAATGTTCAGACAGCAGCAAAAGCAATTTGTAAAGCTTTTTGGCTATAACAGTCAACAACTCCACTCTGATTTTCGGTAGGATGCTTTACAGTATTTTTGATTAAATAAATGCAGCCTTGGTGAGTATAAGAGACAAATTTTCAAAAACCATATACAACCACAAACTTTTGAAAGGAAAATTTAGACGTTTTAAAGGAAAGTAAAACTAAAGTCGTTTTTAAACGAATTAATAATCTACATAAAATTTTGTTTAAATTTAAAGAACAGAAGAATGATATTTGAAATTAAATAACAATAATATTCAATATGTAATGTTTTCTACAACATTTTACTACCTCAAGAACACCATGCAGAGATTTATTTATTTATTTATTTATTTAATTTTTTTTTTTTTTTACATTTTCATTGATGATGCAAATGAATCCGACTTAAAATGTAAAGGTTTTTGACTATCATTGTGTTAGGGCCAAGTAAATTTTAGCAATAGCCCAGCATACTAAGGATAAAAAGTGGTTGCCTTGTGGTTTCCAAGACAATTTTTTTATTTGTATTTTACTTTTTTGTGAGTCATTATTAGTTTTTCTTGGGTCATGAGCACAGAGAGACAGTGGGTTCTATTTTAAGTGCACAAACTAATTTGACTGAAATTGTTACATAGTTGATTGAAATAGTGGTTTTATTTATCACGTATTGTTATTTATAATTTCAAACAAAGCAATTATTTTGATTTTATACTAATTTGAGGGTCAGGGTCAGTCCCCTTTTAATAATAATACACTGTAAAAAATGCTGGGTTGTTTCAACCTAATACTGGGTCATATATGAACTAACCCACGAAACTATTGTATTAAAGGGGAAATTTCATGCAATTTCGAGTTTCCCTTTCCCTATCTGTCGGTCACTACGAGTTATGTTAACCGACAAATGGGGTCTCACTTGGGAGGCCAATCATCTCTGAATTTAAGAGAAAACGCCAATGAAAATTGGCTAGTGGATTAACACACCTGAGCCACTCCCGTACCGACGAGTATAAATAGGGCGACAGGTGCATAGATTTTTGCTTCGGAGCCGAGTAGCTGATGAGAGTAGTCACTACAAAGCCATTCATCTTTGTTTTGTTTGAAGCTGTTCCTGGTCGGTGTGACGGCGCGTTACAGCGGTGTCCCTGTGAAACGGCGATTCCCCTGGGTGCTTCGGCTAAAAGAGACAGTTTTCTAAAAGAGCAAATCACGGACGATTCACGTCTTTTTCGAGATGCTGTTTCGTCCGTGTCCTTCTGGATGCGGTCGTTTCCTGTCTTCGGTTGACGGTCACGAGCGTTGTCTGCAGTGTCTGGGCATCCAACACGCTGAGGCTGCGCTCGTGGATGATTCATGTGTCTATTGTGGGCATATGAACATGGCAGCGCTGCGATCGCGTCTCTCACTCCTCAAGGGGAGTGCAGCAGACCCCTCTGTTGCCACCCGTCCCGGTCTCTCTGGCTCGAGCAGAGGGCCGCCGGCTGGCGCTCTGGGAGATCTGAGGATTACAGTGAGAGCTTCTCCGCCAGGCCACGCCCCACGGACCTCTCACTCCTCCCGCAGCACCTGTCCCTTGCAGCTGCCGATTGATTCTGCTGGGCCGTCTCACAGCGGTCCCAGCGTGTCTTTCGGTGCGCCGCCCGAAGATCAGATGTCGATTGCAGCATCGGGGGATGGGTTATCGACCTCTGAGGATGAGGATTCGGCGGGGCTGTCCCCCTTGGGTGTTGTCGCTGCTGCCGAATCTGACTTGGAGTTGTCGGCCATGCTTGCCCGGGCAGCTGTGAGTATCGGGCTGGAGGTGACTACACCGCCCAGTCCCGAGCCCTCGCGGCTGGATGATTGGTTTCTCGGCGTGGGATGCGGCTCACAACCTCTTTCTGCTCTGGTGCCTTTCTTCCCAGAGGTGCATGAAAAGGTGACGAAGTCGTGGACGGCCCCTTTCACGGCCAGAAGCCGCTCGTCTCCCTCTTCCATCCTCACCACCCTCGATGGCGGGGCAGCCAGGGGATACGTGGAGGTTCCCCAGGTGGAGAGAGCGGTTGCGGTGCACCTGTGCCCACAAAACGCCGCCACTTGGAGAAATCGTCCACGTCTCCCGTCCAAGGCCTGGAAGGCCCGCTCGCTGCCAAGGCTTACAGTGCTGCGGGCCAAGCTGCCTCTGCACTGCATGCCATGGCTATCCTGCAGGTACACCAAGCCAAGGCGCTCAAAGCAATGCACGAGGGTGGTACCGACCCGGGGTTGATGCAGGAGCTGCGCACGGCGACTGACTTTGCCTTACGCGGTCCCTCGGGAAGGCGACGTCCACGCTGGTGGTCCAGGAGCGGCATCTGGCTGAACCTGGCTGAGATGAGGGACATGGACAAAGCTCGCTTTCTCGATGCTCCCATCTCCCAGGCAAGCCTGTTCGGCGACACTGTCGAGGACTTTGCCCAGCAGTTCTCGGCGGTACAGAAGCAGACTGAGGCCATTCAGCACCATTGCGAGGTTTTACAACCTTGGTGTAGAGCCAGTTTCTTCCCGTGTGTTGGGTAACAGGTAATTGGCGGGAAGGGCTGGCTGGGTGTCACGCTTGATGCGCCATTCCCCCTAACACGGGGATGCGAGCGCCTTTCTTCGCCCAGTAGAGTTCCCCGGTTGGTGTACCCTGGTAGAGCATCCTCCAGCACCCTCGGCAGTCAGACTTGGCGGAGCAGTCGCAGGCCCAGTACTGGCGTTAGCATGCCCGGAGTTCCGGTCAGCCCCTGTGCTGGGCTAGGTGTTCATATGGCTTGGTTCCCTACGGGTAATCCCATATGTGTATTCTTCCATGGTAAGGTTTCCCTCTTGGCAAACCTGTGTCTTCCCTTGACAGACCCGTTCTGTCAGTCTCTTCTGGCAGCCGTTCCATCCCTACTCCAAGGTAGGACCTGCCTCAGAGACCCCTTCCATATGTAGTACTGCCCCCCGGGTCAGTCCATATCGGTTACCCACATGTCACCTCCCTACGGGTAGGATGTGGTCTCCGTAGCGACCTTTTCCTAAGGCTCGCTTCTCCATTGTCTTGCCAGCTGAAAGAACAAATAGGGAAGATTTGAAGCAGTCTTTCTCTGAAGGTTGAAATCCCTTCCATTAACTTTATGTGGGCGGAACAGCAGCATGGCCTTCTCCAGCAGCGATGTACTCACCCTTCGGCCCCTCCGGTACCAAGGTCAGTGAATTTGCGCTGGGGCTTTGGGAATGTTACGACCTTAAGCGTAGCTTTTGTGGCACGCCAGGGCTTGTCAACAATTGTAGCGCCACAGGGTTTTGACGAGGTTCAGGTTGTGGCGTTTTACATAGGACCCCATTTGTCGGTCGACATAACTCGTAGTGACCGACAGATAGGGAACGTCTCAGTTACGTACGTAACCCTCGTTCCCTGATGGAGGGAATGGAGACGTTATGTCCCCATGCCACAACCTTGAACCATTATCTTTTGCCGGGACACGTTCTCGGCTCCTCAGGGTAAAACCTATGCACCTGTCGCCCTATTTATACCCGTCGGCACGGGAGTGGCTCAGGTGTGTTAATCCACTAGCCAATTTTCATTGGCGTTTTCTCTTAAATTCAGAGATGATTGGCCTCCCAAGTGAGACCAAATTTGTCGGTCGAAATAACGTCTCCGTTCCCTCCATCAGGGAACGAGGGTTACGTACGTAACCGAGACGTTCTCTTTGGTGTGTTACAAGCTGTTATTGAATAGATAAGATGCCTAAAGTTGCAAAGACTAAAGTCTCAAACCCAAAGAGATATTCTTTATAAAAGTTAAGACTTGTTAATGCCCTCCTAAAAAGCCTAATTTAAATGCCCCCACATGTCTATGTCATTGTTTGGGAAGAAGTGTTGCAATGTTCAAGGAAAGAAAGAAGGGGTAACTTTCATTCTCACTGTAGCATTGTTGCTGCTGCCAACATGTCGTGAAGATGCTGTGTGTTTCTTAGTGAAAGCTAAACTACTTTGTTTGGTCTTCAAAAACAGGGCACAACTAGAAATCAGTGGTTAAGTTGTATTTACAACACAGTTCTAGAACAGTTTAACCCAAATAATGGATGACTGTTTCCTGAACCTACAATGCCAGCTGTTCTGACTAGCTACCAAGTAAGTTTTCATATCTAAAGAATTTGCCACTGATGATTCAAACATGAGTTTTGAGCAGTGTAGAGTAGCGCTTGTTGTCTGTCGTTTCTCCGATCACAAATGCAGACATGGTTTTATGTTTACGTGGCGCTATACGCAACCTAATGCATAAAAAGACAGTATTAGTCATTATAATCCGTAATTATTTCCTCACTGGATGCAACAAATGTTTCTTTTGTAATAGGTTTTATATTTTTTGTCTTGTCGCACCGGGACATGGCATCTCAATATGTTAAGGGACATAACATTTTAGTCTCATGCTTGAGGTATTCGGCCAATCACAGCACACTAGATAGCTGGCCAATCAGAGCACATCTCGCTTTTGAGAACGATGAGCCTTCAGAAGGCGGGGCATAGATGAGTAACAATAATGTACAGTATGTGGAAAATAATGTTTCTTAAACCACATAAACACATTGCATTACACCAAATACAAAAAATAATGTTATTTTAAGCAATGTCATATGACCCCTTTACATTTTAAATAACATTTTTAACTTTGGTTAGTTGGGTTAGTCCATATTTGAACCAAAGTTGGTTTGAAACATCCCAGCATTTTTAAGAGTATAATGTTGATAATAATAATAATATCATCATCATAATCATCACTATTCTTATTAGATAAGAGACAAACTACATCTTATCATTTATTGTTTTATTTTATTGTATGATTGACATTGGCACTTTTTTGATCATCTTTCTTTATCTATATAGAAGAATAGGGCCATAATCCATTTTTGGGGGTATCTAACAATATTTATCTTACATTACAAGCTCTGTTATCTTCACTACAGAACAGAATAAATGTTTGCACTAAATCATAACAACTATTGTCTAGTGCCATTGTAACATAGTCAGTAGATCAAAGCTTTAATATTTTCTGTAGAGAACGTTCAGCCTTTGCATACCATGATTTGCAATGCATTGACATTTTCATTTACATTTATGTCCTTTACAAAGTGCATTATCTCCAGAACCTGTCAATTAACCGGACAGGAAGTAGAAAGTACAAGTCAAATGTGTAAGGTATCCATGAGTTTCTACCAAATAATCCAATAAGACAGAAATATTACGAAAACTTTGTTTAAAGAAGACTTTATATTAATTTATTATTAGTAAAAACTGATCAAGAGTGCTGCCACCATTGCTGATACAGCATTAATAATGCGTATGTGGAGAATGTCTAAATATATTGGATAAGATAAAATGACATGGGTGGGAGTTCTAGAAATAGTTATAACTTGAAGATGTGTCTCTTAGGCTTCATTTGAACTATCAAATCAGATGTTCAAATGCTCAGCGTGGCATTTCTTCTATTATTTAGTGTGAGGATGAAGAGATTTATGGATGGAAATAATTTTGAGCTGCTGATGAGAAGGAGTTGGGAGCAAGGTGAGGTTTTGTCATCTCCTGACAGACAGCATGCAAGAACTCTCAGCACTTAAATATATGATGATTGGACTTTAACAAGTATATTTTGTATTTATATCTGACAGTAAACATCACTCAGATCATGAAGTCAAATTTTAAGTTCAAGTTTATCTTGAAAATTCAAACTCAGAGCACTATTATGTGTTAACTAACTTACTTGTAACTTTTGCTTTCTCTGATAATCTTTGACATGATGTTGGAACATCCACATGCTTACTGAAGACATTTTCTGCATCACTCCAAACATCTCTAGTGTTCACAGGCCTGTTAAATAAATATATTATAGCCTAAATATATTTGTGTGTGCACTTGAATTTGAAGGCAACCACAGTTCAAATCATCCAGCTGTCACAATGTGACATTTATTTTATTTTATTTTTTATTTTAAATTCTGGCTTCCATAAGGCATAAGGAGCTTCTTGTTGTTGGGGTTTTGACAAAAAAGAAAGAGTCATATTTTGATAGTTGGTTTTGATCTCTCAAAGGCGCAAACATTCAGTAACCAGTTCTTACCCCAAAATCAACCCTGTGTCAATCAAATCCCTCACTGTAACCAACCAGTCCCAGCCTCCACTACTCTCTCATTTCATTTGCGAGTATATTTTTCAGTTTCAAATGCACAGCAGAAAAATAAAAAAAGTTTAATTGTAAGGGTCAGAGAGATTAATCCGATTCAAATACAATGCAGACAGCAAATAAACAAAATTGTCAGCTTGCAAAATTCATACTTTTCACCTTATATAATTGCATAAAATCCCAGCTCTCTATAGGTGAGGAACGAACATAAAATCACAGCCCAATAAATGTAATGTGCAACCTATGGCTGTTTTGAATACATGATTTGCATTAGGATTTCTTAAGATATACTCTATCATTCAGAGGTTAGTGGTAAGTGGTAAGATTGTTGTTGTTGTTTTGTCTGATAGGCCACAGTAAAATGTAACAGCAATATTGTAAATTACTTCAATAAGAAAAGAGTTTTCTACTTTTAAATATTTTAAAATGTAATTACTGTGATGCGAATCTGGATTTTCAGCATCATTACTCCAGTCTTCAGTGTCACACGATCCTTCAGAAATCATTCTAATATGATGATTTAGTTCTTTAAAAACATTTTATTGAGCTGCATAATATTATTGTTGAAACTGCTATAGGATTTTTTTAAAGGATTCTTTGACTAGAAAAAAAAAACAGAAGAGCAAAAGAGCAGCATTTATCTTTAATAGAAGACTTTTGTAACATTATATCAATCAAGTTACTTATATGTTCTGCGTGTATGTATTTTTGCTTCGTTTCACTCTTCACCCAGTAACAGTCTCTTCCATTTGTAATATATATATTTTTTTTTTCTTAAGAGAAGGTTATAAAATCAGTGGGAAGTCTCCCTAAGCATTCTCTCTAAGATCATTTAAGGAATAATTGTGACAGGAATATTGCTTTGTTTACTTGTTAGTAATTGGATGATTATATTATCTGGTTTTTATAGAGCGTCTAAAACATTCAAACCCTCTCATGATCCAGCACAGAGCTTTCTATGTGTAGTCTAATTAAACCTTTTTTTTTTAAATTTAAACCCAGAGATACCAAAATGGAGTTAGAACAAACTGAAAAAATTAAGTGGTTTTATTTTTTTTAATAGTTGTATGACAGTAGTAAGTGACGTGACATACAGCCAAGTATGGTGACCCGTACTCAGAATTCGTGCTCTGCATTTAACCCATCCGAAGTGCACACACACAGCAGTGAACACACACACCCAGAGCAGCCATTTATGCTGCAGCACCCAGGGAACAGTTGGGGGTTCAGTGCCTTGCTCAAGGGCACCTCAGTCGTGGTATTGCTGGCCTAAGACTCGAACCTACAACCTTGGGGTTAGGAGTAAACCACTCTCTAACCAGTAGGCCAAACTTTCCATGTAAATACACAGGCAGGTTTGTTCACATATATTCAAAACACAGGAGAAAAATATGATAAGTACCAGAAAGGTAATGCAGGTGAGATGAGAATATTTCCTTCTTGATGCAGGTAAATACCGGAATACTCTAGGAAGTTAGGCAAACTTGAGAATGCCGATGAAGACAAGACAATAAGCAAGGTACACAGTCTGGCTAGCACAAAGTCAACGAAGAGACTGACAAGACCGGACAAGGTGTCATGGGAGTGATGGGAATATGACCAATATAATCACACACACACACACACACACACAAACACACACACACATACATACTCATATATATATTAAAAAAGTGACATATTTGCATTGTTGCACAAATGATTTCGCAATTACACTCTTTAACATGAAGTTTCCTCACTTGAACACTAATGAGAGAGTAAATGAGCCATGAGGGTGAGAATTAGATCTCACTGATTATGAGCTATTTCCTCTGAGAACAAAAACCTCATCAATATTTTAATTGCACATGAAGTGAACATGGCCGTCATCCACTGCTGCGTGTATTGTGTTTGTGTAGTTGAAGGTGTGTCATTAAAATGCACGCATGTGAGATCCCACTGTGACCAGAAGCATGGGAATGACATTTATTATGTCAAACTAATCTGTCTTACATAAAGCTGTCAATGCCGCTCAGGTCCAGTGCTGTTAACAACCACTGTTAAAGGTTGAGACTTCAGCCATTATTATGGTGCAGGCGGTGAAGGTAGATTTTTAAACACAAAAAGTGCCATGCTGGATATGTATAAAGTATATATAGAAAAGAGAGAGAGAGAGAGAGAGAGAGAGAGAGGGGTTCATGTGACACTGAAGTGAAACGCCAGCTTTGCCATCACAGGGATAAATCAAGTTTATTTATAAAATGTTTTATCTATACACGGCTGTGAAGTTGTTCCAGAATTGTTCACTGCATTACAGTTCCTTCAGATAGTTTGATTTGTTATTTTTAATATCTGTGGAAAGTGAAATGGGGTGAATGCCCAGCCTGGGAATGTTAAAATAAGAGGCAATAATGTACTATACTAATCAAATTAGTGAACTGGACTCTTGAACTAACTGTTCAGTTATTTGCAATTATGAAACGCTCACACTACCACCTCAGCAGTACATTTATTTTTAATAATTCAGCGTTCAGCCATTAGTGATTACTACTTCTAAAATCTGCTTGTAATAATTCCAATAAAACAAAGATGTTGTAAGATATTTAATTGTTATACAATATAGAAGCTTACTAAGAGCATATGCTTATTGTATTGTGCAACCCAATTTTCCATCTTGTTCAGTATATCTGATTTGTTTGTTACTAAACAAAAATGTCCTGTTGAGATTAGAGGCTCGACAAGATGCTTTAAGGAAGTGGTCTGTTTTTGGCTCCATGTTGTTGGAGGCATATCAAAATCCTGCATATCTTCGTATCCCACAGTGCTTTGTAATACTGATCTTTAGTTAAAAGGCTTGCCTTCTTGAGTGCAGAGACAGTTCTCCAGGTAAATGATGTTATCATGTCTGCACCTAGAGAATTTCTCTCTGGTCTTTGATGAGGAACTCTGAATGGTGTGTTTAGGAAGCCTTGCAGTGAGCCTAGCTTCAGAACTCCTTTTAGCAACTCACTGCCATGACGGCCCTTTGATGTGCCTGAAGTGTGCCCACCCTTGGGGCTTGTTTTTAACCCTCCATCCGCTGTGTCAGATTATTATCTTTTTTTTTTTTTTATGTGTCTCTGCTTTAAACAATCCCTTCCATCTTTTTCTCTTAATGTCACTGATTTCTCACTCCATTCCTCACTCACAACATTCAAACTGCCATATACAAATTTATTAATGAAGAATCAACAGTCTCTCAGTCAATGCTACAAATGATTTTATTTTTATTCATTCTAAAATCATTTTAAATATATTTCTATTTGTGAATAAATAAAACCAATGTGTGTATCATGTATTGTTTTTAATCAATTACAGAAATTAAATAAGATTTTATTTTGATATTTTGTGCCTTAATTATAATATTAACTATTTATTTTAATCTGTATATATTATTATTATTATTATAAATATGTCTTGTATTATTTAAATGTGAATAGTTTCAATAAGTTTTAGTTTTTATTGTTTATTTTCATATTTCAAGATAATGTTTATTTTATTTCAAGTAGCCTATTTATATATATATATATATATATGTCAGGATCTTGGTAAGGGAGGAACTCAAGTGCAGACAGGATTCAACACAAAAGGGTTTATTAAATACAAAAAGGGAAAACAAAAACCCACGAGGGGGAAAACAACAGCTAGGGCAGGAACTAAACAACTTAACAGGGCAGGATTGATAAGACAAACAAACTCTTGACACTAACTACAAACACTCACGGTAATACAAGGACTTCAGAGGGTACAGCACAATCTCACACACGATCACATAAGTAGAACACATCTGAGAAACACATAAGTAACACAATGAACCGACGCAAGACAGAGCACACTAGGAGATCTAAATAGGGGGAACAATTAAGACACGACAGGTGACACAGATAGGGCAATCACGACACGACTAGGATAACAAGGGGGGCGGGGCAAGGGAACGAGACAACACAAGCACATGGCCCAAAGACAAGGCCATGCGCTTGTACACAAAACAAGGGTCTGTCATGATCCTGCCTCAAGACTAGGAAAAATCAAGGACACGAGGGCAGGATCATGACAATATATATATATATATATATATATATATATATATATATATATATATATATATATATAAATTTATTCCCATGATTCTATTTAACAATAATTCTGCTGGCAATAATCTGACCTCCTTTGACTTAAACATGGTTATGTAGTCAAATTTTATAAATTTTAATTTAAGAAGCACTGTTAAATCTTTTTTATTAACCTTAATTTAACCAGTCAAGTCACTTAAAATTCCTCAGAGATTTGTTTTATTTTGGTCTGTTATGAATGATCAGCCTGTTTCATTTAGCTTTAATTGCTATGTGCCTTTTCATTAAATCTGAAATTAATTGATAGACATTTTTATAAAACAGAGAATAATGAGACAAATTAAAGTGTCAAACATCCGTGTAATCATCCTGCTGTCAGCTTTAGAAAGCAGATTTTGTACAGATATTTTGCACGTTTGGCACACAGTGTTATTTATTTTCACTTAGTAATGCAGTGGCATTTTGTATCTGGTAGACCAAAATGATCAATTTGAACCAATTCCTTTGTGCCTTTTTTTTTCAACAGTTTATAACAGTTTTTACAGTTTGGTGAATGCTGGTTTTATGTGTCCTACATGTCCCCTCTGGAATCAATGAACATCTAGCTATAGGATGAATGCACTGGATAAATCGATCAGTGTCTTTCTTTAATTGGTGTTCATGTTAGTCTCAGTCTGGATTGTGTGGGATATGCAGGCAGTGCAGCTAGTGTGAGTTAGCATTAGGAATCAGCACCTGTCCGACCTTTAACCGAGATGGAGGTTATGACAGTAGTGAAGGGCAGCTCAGTCTTGTTAAGGCTTAGCTTGAGGTGATGGGTACATATCCATGTTGAAGTCTCAGAGAGAAGGACTGAGATGTTCACAGAGAATAATATGGTGCAGAACTGGGAAAAAGCAGTATATTCTGATAATATGATGACAGAAGAACCAATTGATTTGTTATAGACAGTGTTGTGGCCAAGTCCACATTCCCTTGAGGCACTAGTGCTTATGAGGCAGACATTTTTCCAGCTGACATGATAGGACATGATGTTGTCCAGGTAAAATACAAACCAGGAATAGAACACTTTTTGCTGGTAAAGCAGATCACCAAAAAGAGTAGAAAATGGTATGCAAATACAGTATTTATGTGCATTATTGTGCTCATCAGATATGTGGCTTTGTGATTTATTTACTATGTGTTGTAATCAACCGAAACTTCTTTATGTAAGTGTGTAACTAAAACGCAGCACAGCAACAATATATAGACTATAGACCTGCAAGTTAAATGCTAACTCATTCAGATGTGGCTCAGCAGTTTCACTTCCAGCATACTGAAGTCACTGGCTTTTTGGTTAAATGCCTGAAATAAGGTCTGTGGTTAAAATAAGCTCAGTATTTTTTCATAATTTATTCTATGACGTATAGATCTGTAATACCCACTTGTGAATTTTCTTTTGTATTCGAAAAAGTGGCAGACAACAAGTGGCAAAATGGCACTACAGAGGTTGTAGACATGAAATGTTATCTAAACGAACAGGTAGCCTAGTTCACCTTCACAGCCTTGTTTATAATCGCACACTTGCAAACTATTCTGTAATTTTAGGTAAAATGTTTTTCGTTTTAAAGTCTGAAAAAGTTATTTCATTGATAGCTAACGTTTAGCTTTTTGTTTTACTTCTGGTAACTGAATTTAACTATCATCATTAAAAAAAAAAAAAAAAAAATGTTAAGAATCGTAAACGTTTCTTGATCATAGAGCAACAATCCAAAAGTCAGTAAAAATATTGTTGGTTTTCTTTGAGGGAACCAAAGTGATGCTAACTTGGCCACCAAAAATGCATCATAATTGAAATTAATGTTAAAATTAATAACAGACAAATTAAGTACAGACACTGAGGTCACCTAGTAGTCCTTCTGCAAAAGTGCTTGTTTTAGCAACCTAGCAACATCAACACATGCTCTGATTCTTTGTGGAAACTCAAAACTGTCAAGAAGTTCAACATACTGTAGGAGGCTTCAGCTCCATTAAATTATGAGAGAAATATTTATGGGCCTGGCTGGCGTTCTAGAATTACGGAGTTTCAGTAACCTGTTTTCATTCATTTAGATCACTACCAGTGTAATCAAACCATGTCCTTATTTTTCACTTGGGGGGATTAAATGTTAAAATGTTTTCCAAAATCAGTGTCTTATGCACTGTGAGATGATTATACAGGATCTTTTTCACATCTTGGGCGGTTACACTTTTATGGAAGTTTTGTGTCTCTTAAAATATCAACACCAGGTTCAGTGTACAAAAATTAAAATTAGAATTATTAGAATTGTCATTCTGTTCATTTTGAATACATAAATAAAACATTGTAACTGGAGTAGAGACAGCTTAGTTGCGTCAATATTCATTGATAATGTTCCCTTCAAGTGAGTCACTCAAAAAAATAAAAAAAATAAATAAATAAAAAATATATATATAATTTGTGAACTCAGTCAACTGATTCACTGGGAAGTTTAGACCCAAAAGAATGAGTTGTTCATGAATTGGACATCTTATAATTTATTTAATGCAGTCAGCAGTGAAATGCCAATGCTCTTTCTAATAACCAAACTTTTCATAATCACAAGTCACTAAGATATCATCTATGTTCACATGATTCTGGTGGCTGGGAGACCTCATCGTGCTGCAACTTAAGAAAACATATGCATATAGAAAAAGTACATGCAAATTAAGAGAACATCTTCATCAGTTTGACAGCACATGTGCTGCAAATCCTCACAACAGTTGTACAAATACCATGGTTAAACTATTGTTAGTGTAGCAAAGCCATGGTTAGTTTGTGGTTACCATGGTTTAACTATAGTAACTTTGTGTTGTTGTTTTCAATAGTAAATCCATGGTTAATTTTCATAGGGGAAGTTGTGGAAATTAGCTAGCCAGCTTACATAATGATTCACTGTTACAGTAATTTTGGATTTCATCAGTTTATTTGGGCCAAATGAATCTAATAAATTATATGATCAGTAGGGGTGGGGGGAAAATAGATTCATATATGAAATGCGATTCTATCTTATGCCCAATTTGCATAAATGCTGCATCTCAGATGCATACGATCCTGAATTCAGTTCTTTCACAGCTTCTTGTTCTTAAAAGGTCAAATACACTCACAATTATGTCAAAATGCCCATCTTGTGAAATATTGACGTAAACACACTCTGTTATGTGAACAGTTCGTGAACGTAAACAGTTCAGATTGGAGCAAATTGGATGTGTAGTATTAGATCTGTGCATTCTTTCTTAAAGGGATTGTACATTTCTGTATTCGGTTGTGTTGTGAGTATTTGCAGCTTGTTTCTTTATTTTGTCTCGTTGCGTTTGTCTCGTGTACATTTGCTGCATGTTTTTGTATTTGGTCGTGTTGCAAATATTTGTAGCGCATTTCTGTATTTAGTTGTGTTGTGAGTATTTGCAGCATGTTTCTTTATTTGGTCATGTTGCCAGTATTTGCAGCATGTTTCTTTATTTGGTCATGTTGCAAGTATTTACAGCATGTTTATGTATTCACTTAATTCCACTTATCTTGGCAGTGTCATCTCTTCAAATGGAGAAGCAGAACGAGATGTCATCTGCCGTGATCCAGTGACTCCGTCCACTCTGGAACTCGCCTTTTCTCTCTCTGCAGATTAAACTGCGACTCCTGGCTATGACCGTTGTGCCGACGGTGACCTACACATACGAAACCTGGAAGATGACTGAAACCATCACTCGAAAGTTGGATTTTTTCCACCTTCGTTGTTTACAATGCATCCTTAAGATAACCTACCAGGGACCATGTTACAAACATGGAAGTAAACCATCCAACCTATACACAGCCACTCTCCGCGGCAGTTACCGAACGTACCATTTTCGTTTTGCCAGGCATAACTTATGCCTTAATGATCATCGGATACTCAAGATGACAATATCTTGGTGGCCTGCACAAGGCAAATGAAAATAAGGATGCCCAAAAATTACCTGGTGAAGAGCGGTGAGCAGTCAAAATTCGATGGGACGAGGCTGAAGTCGCTGCCATGGATCGAAGCTGCTGGAGAACGCTTGTTGCCCTATGCACCAAACGGCGCCAGTGGAATTAAGGTTAAGGTGCAAGTATTTGCATCATGGTTCTGTATTTGGTTGTGTTGCGAATATTTGCAGCATGTTCCTGCATTTGTTCATGTTGCGAGTTTTTGCAGTGCATTTCTGTATTTGGTTGTGTTGCAAGTATTTGCAGCATGTTTCTGTATTTAATTGTGTTGGTGTTTTTTTTCTATTTGCATGCATTTTATTTATTTAATTTTTTTTTTTTTTTTTTGCTGAATTTTGAGCTCTCTCGGCCACCATACACGATTGTCTGTTTAGTTATTTTCAATAATGAATGTGAAGTGGAAATGTGAAGTGACGTGGCCAAGTATGGTGACCCATACTCGGAATCTGTGCTCTGCATTTAACACATGCAAGTGCACACACACCTAGTAGTGAACATTCAGTTAGGCCAAATGAGTTCTGAAGAGGTCTGAATGTTTTTTTTGTTTTTTTTACAGTGCACTTCACCCACCGACAATTCCTGCTTGACTTGAGACTCGAACCCACAACCTTTGGGTTACAAGTCCGAACCTGTAACCATTAGGCCTTGAATACCCCCAAAAAACAGATTATAAGCAATTAAACAGGTGTTTTTAATAAAGTGGCCACTTTAGTATTTTAACAGTAATCTTATTGTTTTGTTAGGGCAAATTCTGAATGAAGCTTTTTTTAATAAAATTACAGAACCCAGTCAGAATTAATGAATATTTTGTTCCTACATAAATCAGGCACTGAAAAATCTTGAAGGCAAACAGCTTCAATTAACTTCACGAGACTCATCTTCACATCTTCAAGTTCACTCTGGTGAATTGTGAATATATTGTATATATAGTTATATATATATATTAATTAAAGGTCCTATGACATGAAAATTTCACTTTCTGAGGTTTTTTAAGATTAATATGAGTTCCCCTAGCCTGTATATGGTCCCCAAGTTTCTAGAAATTTGAATGTTTTTTTTTTTTTTTTTTTTTTTTTTTCTATCTTTCTCTGCCTTTGAGAAAATGGAAACTCAAACGGGCTGATCTTGAATCTCCTCGTTGTGACGTTACAACGAGAATTGTTACCTCCCCTTTCTCTGCTTTACCCGCCCAAATATTTACATATAATTCAGTTGCAATGTCAGCACAGGCGTTACAAACCGACTTTTATGTTATGGATTCGACAGCACTGGCACAAACAGTGAGTAACAGTGTTCATTAATGCCTGATCTGTGATCAGTGATTTCTGATGTGTAGCTAATCATTCAAGTTGACACAGACTTTCTTTCTAAATCGTTTAATACTGTTTATGCATCAGTGAATCAAGCCAGTGACTAAACGATCAACTTCACGTTGTTTCTCTTAGTAGCATGAAACAAATCTGTTATTTAAATTGTGATTTAACTACAGAGAGCGATCAAAGAAAGCTCACTTTTTTCCGGAGCTGTTACACATCGCGAGTATATCTGCACACTTGCCCAAACTGCCGTTACAATGAATGACGCTGTTATACTGCACAACGAACGGAGCTCTTACTGTATTCATGTGTTTGCTGTTAGCTGTGGTGAAAGCATTTTGTGAGATAATGTGTTGCAATAATGACGAGATCACTGCATCCAGGCGATAAACAGACTCTGTCTACTCAATACTCATCACTGCAGCCTTTCATGTGATGGGAAAAGATCGAAAAAATAATTATACAATCAGCACTTCCACGATTCGTTAATCTCGACAGCTGTAATAGTAAAAAAAAAAAAAATATATATATATATATATATATATATATATATATATATATATATATATATTTGAGAGGGGTTCCACATGAACGCATTTCGTATGCAAAGATGTCAGCCAATCACAACACAACTTCAAACAGAGCATTCAAGCCAGAGGGCTAATATCAGGATCTAAAAATGCTTTTTATTTCTAAATTTTAAATGTAAAAATCATACTAACAATATAAGTACACCTAAGGAAACATTAAAAAAACATTTAAAGAAAAGGAAATAATCCATGTCATGGGACCTTTAAGTACAGTGCTGCTGTTTTATTGATGTTGAACCTGTCAAAATGGTGAAGACATAAAGCCAGTGTTTGTTTGATTGTGCATGTGGGAGATTGTTTGAGTTTTGAATGCTTCAGTTAAGATCACATTTTAGCGGTTGTCATGGTGCCTTGACACATACAGCAGTCTAATGACAACACAAATATAAACTGATCCTCATCCCTGGAGTAATTTGTTTGAAACCTTTGGTTTGCTTTGAAAAGTAGTTTGATACACACACATGCTGTGCAAATGTATCGTCTTTAAATATTGATGCATTTAAATTATGCTTATATTGCAAGCTTGTGTTCATTCATTTAACATCTCACAGCTTGTGTCTTCTCAATAAGCTGAAATTTTCCACAAAGTTTTACGTCTAAAATAAGACTGATATTTGATAAGTGTATGGATTATGGTATTTCTGTATTTCTAATTCTATATCTGATCACGTCTGAAATCCATACATATAAATTAATGTTTATAAGTCATATTCATTTCTTTTTAATAATCATGTACAGTGACTTTAACTGGAGATAATTTAAATCAGAAATTAGAACATTTATGCATGATATTAAATAAACTTAATTACATCAAGTTCTCCCCCATCCAAGTCCTTGGTTCACTCCTGCATATAGTATATTAATAGAACATTATCAGTTTTATCTTTAGCAATTTTGTTTTAAGCATGCTCAGTATCTCCAGCTCATCAGTTCTCAGTATAACCGCTGTAGCAGTATACCGTTTGTTCAGTAGTACACAGATGCTCAGTATTTTAGCTGCTCATCATTCTCTCAGTCTGAACAGCATGTTTCAGTGCTGTTGGAGTTACAGCAGTGACACATACTCTGGGATATTGGTTTAGAGTCATAGGGACTTGTCAGGCATGTCTGAAAAGTGAGAAACTTTAGAAAATTGTGGATCAGTCCTGACTCGAGATGCAAGCTGTTTTGAACGATTCAGTCTGATTTGGTGAACTGGTTTAAAAATAACAATTTGTTCACGAACTGGACATCACTATAACAAAATGATACATTTACACACCTAAGGATTAAATCAGCCAAACAACTGTGTATGCGTCCTCTGCTGTGTTCTTAAAAGCTACATTTAAAACAATAAATATATAACAAGCACTGTTGCTCAATATTTAATTACAGCTTCAGATACATGATATTTTCATTTGCTACAAGTAAGATACACAAGAAGTGTGTTCAACTCAGACTCGCAGATGGTTGTCGTGATTATAAGCACCATAAAAAGCAAGCGTTCTCATATCAGTCCTTAATGCATATCTCCTTTGAAAAGCATTTTAGGGGGCCCTTGGCTTTTGGGGGCTCAAGGCAGTTGCCTAACTTTGCCAAATGGGTAAGTCCACAGCTGACTGTAACCCTGCATACAAAGCCATGATTATATTGAGAATCTCTACAGAATGCAGAAAAGTGTTTTTTGTTTAGTTATATTTTCTGATTTTTGTAAATCTTTGTACATTTATTTTGATTGGGATACACAAATCAATAATAATGCAGTGAAAAATGCATGAAAGGTCAAATAAATAATCTAATTTATTCTAATTTATTCTTCAATATAAAGTCCAATTCTTCTCCTGTCTTTAGTTCTGCTGTCTATTCCCCCCATGCCACTGTGATTTAGCATCAGACCCAGTATTGTTTGCTGAACTGTGAAACAGTGGCAGTGCTTTGGGACCCCTGCGATACCAACAGTTACTGACTCTATCAGACTATTGCTTATATTCTTAAATTCTCAAATTATAATTCTGAATTTCTGCTCACAGCCAGAGGTGAAATGGAGAATATTTAAGTAGTTTAAAATGTGCAATTTTTTTTTTTTTGTTTTTACAGAATTCAGAAAGCTATGCTGTGTGGTCAAGTATTTAAAATATACTTTTATTTCTGAAGTACAGGACACTGTTTCAAAAATAATATTCTGTCTTTGCTCCACTGCAAAATTTGGAAATCACAAACTTTTCAAATGTGTCATTATAATTGCAACAACAACACACACACACACATGCACACTCAAATTAAAATGTGTGTTATATAGACTTATTTCTGTTAATTTCCACATTTTTCAAATACAATTTGTGAAGATAAATCACAAGACACAACACCATTTGTCATGCGGTCATGGTTATAGTAAAGGGTGCACGAAGGAGTGAGGTAAATACATTTTTAATAAACATCCACACACACTGACCATAGAAAACAACATTAATCCAGGATGATGAACAGGCAGAAACTGAAGGATTATAAACACATGGGAACAAAGGAGCAAACGAGATGATCAATACAACAAAGAATGAACGATTATTAACTAAATGAGAACAGGAACTGAACCAAATAAGGAAAGAATGGAACGAAACAGATACAAACACCATTTAAACCACACCACATCATTTATTTTATTATTAAACAGGATATATGAATATGTGAATTTGCAGGTATGTATATGAGAAACAGTTACTGTCCAAATAGGTCTGAAGTATCACTGAAAGTCAAAAAAAAATAAAAATTACTTGGACAAACCTACACTACTCAATGTATCAGAGCATTAGTTAACAAAATATCAAAGCAAGTGAAATTTACCTTAAAGAAAGATAGCTTAAACACACGTGATAATGATAAAACTCTAGTGTTATTTTATAACAGATGCCCTTGAGTATAAGCATACGGGGCACTATGGGTATTACGATGTTAATATATAATGTATGTATGGGCACTAAGGCACCATTATGTTTTTGGCTACAATTAAGTTCTTGTTGCACCAAATGTCATTATGAAATGTCTTCATTACTGTTATTTTCTCCTACGATTGTCCAGCTGATTGCACAGCCATGTGAGTGAGTCACCACGAGCACAATGCTTGTCTGCTGGGGGGCTGTCCACAGACCAAAGAGAAGCAATTTCCTCCTGACACTCACAGTTCATTCATTAAGAAGAGGCTAGAAATTACCACATTTAAATGGAATTTTAACATTTCTGTAAAATTAAAAATAATTCAAAAGTCAATATTTTCCTGAATGTTCACCTTAACCGCAGTACTGCATGTTACACTCACACACACACACACATCATGAAAGATCTGAGCATCTGTTGGCCTCAAGGTTGGTTTTCTGCTTGAATAATCTGACTGTATCATTTTGTACTCATAGCGAAGGTCATGTAGATCATTTAAGCAACATTGCTATTATAAAACGGTCTGAAGCCTGAGACCACATGCCGTATAACAAAGGTTATCAAGCGCACTGATACTAGCCCCGATCTAATGTCATTTAAATGATGTAACCGCAGGGCCAGTTCCGGGTGACTTCAGTTCAACTCTTAATTAAGAGGTGTTAAACTGACCTGTCAAAGCTAACTGAAATATGGTGATACTATTACAATTTTTTTTTTTTTTTTTTTTTAAACAGATTCACACTTTAATTGATTTGATATAGTGCACTCTGAAAAGTTAGTTACACTATTTATGGTGTGTTACAGTACAATTACACATTTATTACTGAATTATATTAATTAAGAATGTGTACTTACTTACTACATTTATGTAATAGACTTTTCTTTTACCAGAAAATGGTTTAGATGAAATTGACTGAAGACAGCAGTAATGCCAATTGAGCTTTGGCTAGGTGTGCAATAAATCTCCAGAAATGCATAAAATGGATTTTGAGAAATAATCTTTAGCTCACATTCCTTACTGAAAATAGTGATGCTGCTAAGTTTATTATTTTCAACACAGCTGACTTACTGCCACACTACTTCCAGTAAAATGTAAAATACATTTTACAGCAAGAAGCAGTGTAGTATGGCGGAATGTTGAATTGTTGGTTTTACTGTCACACTGTATCAAGCAAACTAGTTGTAATGTACTGTAATTCCACCATGAAAAATTATTATGAAAAATTGCTTTGTGGCCATTTCTGGTGGTCTTAAATAAAATGAATACAGTAAGTCAAACCAACAGAATAATAAACACTTCCAAGTTTAATAACTATATTAGAGTAATTTGAAGATGTTGAAGACTTTTGAAGTTCAAAAAGCCTCACAAGACCACTTTAAATCAGTTCATCCCTAAAGTCAATTCAGTTTTCAACCCAACCAGATGTCTCAGCATGAGGTAGCTATATGGCCAGCCACTCTTTAGACACTTGCAATCCAAACCTCTGTTCATGTATTTTTCCATATGGCACCTGTTTTTGACATTAGACTGGATTAAAAAAGCTTTTGTGAAAACAAAATGATCTGCCTTGAACAAAAACAAGCAATTTTCAGAGGAAGAGTTTACCTCTCCGGTGTTTTTATTTTTTCATTTTTTTAGATATGTCAGTGACAAGGTCAGTAGTTTTGCTTCGGTCTGTAATCCAATGCATTTGTGCTGTTAAGACAGTCATCATAACTTACCTGCTGACAGAACAATAAGTAGAGAGCTTGTTAGGTGACATGATACAAACTGTGTCTCCTTCCATTGAAGAAATGCTTTCTTGTGCTGCAGCTTAGAAGACTATCTTCCTGATTTTCACAATCTGGCTTACTTTTCTAACTGGGGCAATCACTCAAAGATAAAAACCATAGCCATTATCCACAGCTTCTTTTCCACTAATTTGATGCTTCTGACGTGTGGAAAATGTAAGACTATTCCAGCCATCTCATTACTTTATGATTTAAAGGGATAGTTCACCTAAAAAAAATGTCATTATTTATTCACACTCATTTCATTCCAAACTTTATTTTCTTTCTTTGCATTTATATCTTTATATAATCAATACAGTGGCAGTTCAGAGGGACTGTCAAGCTCCAAAAAGTAAAGCACACACACACAATAAATGAATTAAAATTGTTCATATTGTTGTTGTTTTTCTGAATCTGAAAACAGATTTGAAAGATGATTACTGAAACTTAAGTTATTTATATAAAATTATAGGCTTGACATTTGATTTTTTTTTAATGTCCAAACTGTGTTCTAATATATATATATATATATATATATATATATATATATATATATATATATATATATATATATATATATATATATATATATATATATATATATATATATATATATATATATACTCGTGTTCCCATCTTTTCCTTTCCAGTGTAGGCACCTGAGGACAGATAGGACAGGATGTTCATGTTCCTGCCCAAGGCTAGAGCTGAAGCTGACTGACTGTGACGGCGTACAACTGGCAGTCATAACTCATTTCCCCTTGGCTTCTGGCTCCTGGCATTACCACCCTCAAAACAGCCAGATGAACACATACAAACTGGGCCTTACTCACTGGTTAGGAATGTCAGAGTATTGGGACAACTCAGAGATCACAAAGGTTTTTTTGGGGAACATATGTTTATGTGGTTTCATGATCTGCTTTATACTTTAGAATTCCAGACCTTACTTGTATTCACTGCAAAGGTTGGGCTTCTGAGAAGTCTCCAGTATTGCACTCAGGTCTAACAGTACATATACACATATGTTAATACATATAGGAGTAGTCCTTGGTAACTTGATTTCCAGAAGGATTACGTTGAATTTTATTATTGTGTATTTCATTCTAAAGTTTAATATTTTAATTTAATATTCTTGTTTCTATTCATACAGTTTGACAGACAACAGTTAGAAATACGTTGATAGAATCGATTTTCAATCAGAAAAGGTTGTTTTTTGGAGGACTTTTATGTCATAGATTTGAAGCATATTTCAAATATTTTTTTAAATATATTTTAAGCAGCAGATATATTTAACCCAACAAATATTAGCTTCATGCTAAACTAGAATGCTATTACTTGAGCAAAGCCCCTTTCAAGGAAAGTGTGTTCACACTGTGGCCATAATTATAATGCTGCTATCTAAATGAATGGGGGAATCCTGAAATCTCAAAACCTGCCTGCTGAACTTTTAATTTAACAATTAAATGATATAATTCAACTCAGCAGGGATGTGCATAAGTGGTATGAAGGTGCGCATGCATAACCAAAATAAAAAGTGCTGGGTAAATAAGTTCAGACCTCTTGTTTGGGCACCAATATGGTTAACAGCTGTTAATGCACAATCACCGATTTAGAACATCCAATTAAAAGCATAAATCTATGCTAAGTATACGTTAGACTTAGACATTCAGATTCATAAACATGTGTAAATGAGTGTGTTTTGTTGTTTAAACCCCTTTCAAAATGATCTTGATCTTGATTGTGATGCACATATGTGGGACTATACCACTCAAAGGGTTAAATGTATACTTATTTGCTGGCAACCCACCAAAATAAAACATTGCTGATTTTAGGTTTGAAAATGTTGAATGAATGAAATAAAGTGCAATAATACTGTTATTAATGTTATTTATACATTTATTTTTAATAGTTACATTTAATGGGTTAAAAAACCAAATCTCCAGGTGTGCTTATGAAAACCAGATTAAAAAATGTATTACACATTACATGGCCATATCACTTTGCCCAACTATTTTATTTTATTTCAGAGGTCTTTGCAACCTACAACATCAAAAGAACCAAGACCCACAACGACACTGAACAGGCAAAAAAATGGAAAACGGAAAACAGAGACTCCATTTCTCCAGCTCTCTCTCCCTTACAAACACCGGATCAGGTGTGTAAAAATTTGATAAATTAAATTACATTCAGTTCAGTTCAATTCAAGTTTATTTGTATAGTGCTTTTTAAGATACAAATCATTGCAAAGGAACTTTACAGAAAATTAGGTTTCTACAATATTTAGTCGCTTATCAGTGGTGACTGTGACAGTTTATGTGTATATGGCAGAAATTCTCGGAAAAAAAAATATATACAAGATGTAGTCAACCAGACAATGAACACTATTATAAGCAATTATTATATGATGCAATCACACTTGCAGCAATATTTGTTTATTCTGTTTGTTGTTTCAGGGTTGGCATCATCTGAGGTCCTCTGAGGGGTTGGCATCATCTCTTCTCAGGTGTTCTGGATCCAGACTGGTGCTTGTGTAAATCCTAGTTACATCCCATGGTAAAACAGAGAAACAAATAGAGACATAATAAGCGTAGCTGCTGTTCCAACCAAGTAAAATTAATTTGTTTAACCTTAGCTAAAGAATAATAATACACATTTGATCAGATACAACTGCAGTCACAAATTATGAGATGCATTACTTGCTTGGCAAAAGAGATGTGTTTTTAATCTAATATAATCAGGAAGGCTATTCCAGAGTTTGGGAGCCAAATGCGAAAATGTGAAAAAGCTCTACCTCCTTTAGTGGACTTTGCTATGCCAGGAACGTACAAAAGTCCAGCGTTTCAAAACCTTAGGGAGCGTGATGGATTGTAACGTGGTTGAAGACTAGTTAGGTACGCAGAAGCTTAACCATTTAGGGCCTTATAGGTAAGTAATAATAATTTGTAATTGATACGGAACTTAAAGCTGCGGTAGGGAACTTTTGACGCTCTAGCGGTTAATGAACAGAACTGCGTCTTGCGGAAGAACATCGTAGCCGGAACTACTTCTCTCTGTTTATGTCTATGAAGAATCACAAAGGTACTGGGTTACTCCGCCGCGGTATCCCCGAAGCAATCTAAAATAGTCAGAATATAAACACTTATTATAGGTGCACCCTAGTGATTCAGGACAAGCCAAAAAACACGGTTTGGAAAATGGATTCATGGTGTACTTGTTTATTATATACATTTTTCTACATTTTGAACACAAACAAAGTTACGGACCGCAGCTCTGATTGGTTATTTTTTACCGTGAGCGATGGAGTTTCTGCAAATGGCAATAGGGAGGAGCCAGAGGAGCTTGATTTTTTTCACAGATTATCTGTCTCATATTCTACTGTCAGGACATAATGACAGGTTTAATAAATATGTAAAAAAAAATATTTTTTTACTAAAGTTCCCTACAGCACCTTTAATAGGTAGCCAGTGCAGAGACTGTAAAATTGGGGTAATATGATCATATTTTCTTGACCTGGTAAGGACTCTAGCCTTTGCATTTTGGACTACCTGTAGCCTTTTTATTGTAGTTCTACATGCAAGACCATTTTATGGATAAGAACCTGATAATTGTCTTAAAATACAACATCTGAGCGATGTCTTGAAGTGTGGTTACTGTAAAAGAGGCATAACTGACTCCACTGACAGGCTGTTGAATTATTAGAACAGAACGCACGCCCGAGGTGTAACGCTTTACATCACAACCTCAAGTGTGCATAACCTTATTTCCTAAAAGTTAAAAGGGCTGTCATCAACTGTTCCTTACTTAATTCTTTATATACAGTACAGACCAAAAGTTTGGACACACCTTCTCATTCAAAGAGTTTTCTTTATTGTCATGACTGTGAAAATTGTAGAGTCACACTGAAGGCATCAAGGGCTATTTGACCAAGAAGGAGAGTGATGGGGTGCTGCGCCAGATGACCTGGCCTCCACAGTCACCAGACCTGAACCCAATCGAGATGGTTTAGGGGTGAGCTGGACCGCAGACTGAAGGCAAAAGGGCCAACAAGTGCTAAGCATCTCTCGGGGAACTCCTTCAAGACTGTTGGAAGACCATTTCAGGTGACGACCTCTTGAAGCTCAACAAGAGAATGCCAAGAGTGTGCAAAGCAGTAATCAAAGCAAAAGGTGGCTACTTTGAAGAACCTACGATATGACATATTTTTAGTTGTTTCACACATTTTTTGTTATGCATATAATTCCATATATAATTCCACATATGTTAATTCATAGTTTTCAGTGTGAATCTACAATTTTCATAGTCATGAAAATAAAGAAAACTCTTTGAATGAGAAGGTGTGTCCAAACTTTTGGTCTGTACTATATATATATATATATATATATATATATATATATATATATATATAAATATATATATATAAATATATATATATATATATATATATATATATATATATATATATATATATATATATATATATATATATATATATATATATATATATTATTTGTTTTATTAAATGCAGTGCATTCTGTGAAAGTAAAGTAATACAGACACGAAAATTAGTTTGTGTTAGACCAGAGACGAGAAACAAGAGTAAAGAGCAAAAAAGAACAATTAAGCACGATGAGCTGTTAAGAGTGGACCGTTTTATTTTAGGAGTTTTGGTATCAGCCCCAGTGTGTTTGACATCAGAGTTTGGATGATGTTAAAATGGTTTTCTGAATTCTGGTCTGCGTTCATGTGAACACCTGCACATTGTGCAATAGTTACTGAAACCTAGCTTTTCTCTCAGGAGTGACTGACAACTTAATTTTGTAGTGTAATGCATTCTGTGTACAGTTAGAGTGGTTTCGTTCTTTTTAGTTCACAAGAATGATATATAAAAGTGAATGTTTTTGAGAGCTGTCAAATCCAGGACCTTTGGTGTCCGGTAAATAGATCTTCTACTGTTCCAGGTTGCTGGTGGAAAGCTGTCTTTACAGTGCATTGCGTCAGAATGTTTTCTCATTCGTGCAAGGTTTACCCAGCACTTACAGATAGCAGATGGATAAGAATCACTCTCCCATCCTTGTTTATAAATATTGACAGGCTTCTGGACCAAAGCACGCCAGTTGCCACCAGACGATAAATCTTCTAGTATTGCCAATACCAGGTTACTTAAGATCAGATTAATTTCCTTGGGGCAAAATAGACTATACTAGGCTAATATGATTGTCTATATTTCTTTTAAAAAGTTAACACAGTTTAATTGAGTTTTCTTTTCAGAGATATACAAGAATACAATACAAAATGCTAATATACAAGTCTAAAATCAACCTCAAACCCATCCCATCCTGGTAGACTTGGTTCTAGTGGAAAGGACACATGACAACAGCTCAGTGATATTTCAGATATTCCAGATCGCTGTCATTTTTAGGTGAAAAAATTAAAATTAAAATTCTCTTAGTGATATGTGTATTCACAAACACAAGATGTCTCACAGATACCTTTGTTTGTCTTTGGTCTGCATACACCCACAGCTATTTTGTATTGTGGTATGATAAAATGATAGTCCAGGCTTTGATTGTCTTCATTTTGGAATGTTTTCATGCTGGAATTATGGTGGCAAGGCTAGTTGGTAAAAGATATGCTTAGTTATTCTCTCACGTCTTTCCACATTGAAAGCCGGGATTTTGATCGGCACATTTTATGATTTGGATTGTGAGAAAAAGAGCAATCAGCCATGAGATGACATTATTTTTTTTTTTACAAATCAGGAATATACATGAGCAAGAACTCTAAGAACTCTAAGAATTTCTAATCACACGTGTTGGCTTTTCTAAAGCTTTGACCCACCCATTGGCTTTCATGGCTAAATGCTTGAGTAATTAGTCCTTTACCCAGGGGCGTAGGACTGGGGGTAAAACCAATACTGATTACCAGGGCCCCAAAGAAAGAGAGGGCCCTTGAAAAGTTTGGAATATATATTTTCAAGGGGGGGGGGGGGGGTGTTTTCAATATCCTCACTAACTACAAGCATCTTGTGTTCATCAGCCTAAGATGCTCATTTTCTTTGAAAAGGGCACTCTGTGATATTCTCTCAATGAATCTTGTTACACTTTCACTTTCAGTTTTAAATGATACAGATTTTTGTTTCTTTGACCATCCAAAATATGATAATAACAGAAGATTAGTCAGATTTCATGAGAATCTGATGATATAAGAGCCCCCTGCTCCTGACAGAGGTTTTCAACAGCAACTGTTCTTTGTCATTACCACAGGCTTTTCAAACCAAGCACCAGTTGCTTAAAAAATTATCGCTGACACTAATGGGAAACTTTCAGGTGTTTCCTCGGCAACCGCTCGGAAATGTGCAGTTGCCTGGAGATGTAACTTTTCCCTTTCAGCCGAGCATAGTGAGGACACATACAGATTTAGGGACATAAAAAAAAATAAAAAAAAAAACACTTAACTTCTTTATAGAGCTTGTTCCAGTCATACAGTCAAGTTAATATCACATGCAATATTTTGTTTCCTTTTTTAGTATTATTTACATATTATTATACTATTTATACATATTTAGATTGAGAATTTACTTTTTATATTTTAGTTACTTAAATTCAAGTAATTTTGTGCTTTTGATATTTTTAGTTATTTTAATACTTATGTTTAGTTAAAATTGAACAAAACTTAAATTTAAAAAAAACAATGGTACTTAAACATTTATTTATTTATTTTGCTTCCAATATATATGAAGAGTTTGGTTCCAAAACGCAATAAATCCATTTTGATGATGTATTTATTTATTTATTTTTATTTTTTTATGCAATAAATCAATTTAATCAATATAAAAAAATACTTTCATATGGATTTTATTGAAACTGATGAAAATACACAACATAGTAAGTTGATTCACATATGACAGTCTCTGAACTTAGTCAATAATAATCTATAATAATCTAAGGCACTGGACTAAAAATACATCCTACAGTCATTGCTTCCAAAATGAATTCAACAGGTCATCTTGTTAATGCTATAAATTAATTACAGCAATAAAATAAAATTTCATCATGAACAAGAACATGAAAAACATCACATTAGACCTCAGAAATTCCGAAATGATATTTCTCTTACATTCAACTTCGAAAAAAAGTGCATTCATCTTTGCCATGTTAGATTAATTTGGTTGACTAGTGCTATGTGCTGTATTAACAAAAAGATAAATGTCAATAATAAAAAATCTAACACACCCTTATGAAACAAAAATATATTGCAATATATTGGAAAATATCATGTAATATATTAGGCATATATTCTTATATATATATTTATATTTTTCTAATATATTGCAATATATTAAAAGCGGCAATCATTTGTATATTTTGCAATATATTATATAATATATGTCTCATCAATATATTATTAAATGTATTCAAATATATTAAATATTAGAAAATAAAAAGGGAAAATAATATATTACAATATATCACAATATATTTTAAGAAATATATTGGTAAATATATTTTCCTTTCGTAAGGGCAGACAAGCTACGCAATATCGTGTTCATAATAGAATGTGATTCTAATGAACGTGATATAGCGTAGCTTTCTTATCTACAGCCCTATGTGTTAAATGCATCTGAATAATTTCCAAACTGAAAGCACGTGATGGAGATTTACCATTACTATAAATCACAGAACCAGCTTTACTGATGAGATGCACATGGCAATCACATTTAATTTATCGTGCAGCCCTTGTTTGTTAATCACAAAGTAGATGAGGAAAACTGGGGATGCCGAGTGTATTCAGAGCACTGCCATGACTGTCCAGAGTGCATGGAATTGTGTGATGGGATTGGTTAAGCGGATATATCGCGTTCTGCAAAAAAGATGGGGATGGACGCTGCCCGCCACCCATGATGTGGAGTGGCGGCTGCCATCCGTGAGGGAGCGGAGGAGTCGGCGCCATTCGCCAGGGGGCTGGAGCCTGCTGCCTCCGTGATGGAATTTATTGTTATTGTTACACTGGTGAAATGAAAAAAACTAATGTGTACTGTATAAAAACCAGTATGTCTACAGAATGTCCCCATAAAACATGAAAACCTGATGTATGCTTGTGTATACCTGGTATTCACCTACATTATGAGAACCAAATGTCCCCAAATGTATAGTTATACCAATAAATACTGACCTCGTTGGGATATTTTTTGAGTCCCCATGAGGAAACAAGCTTATCATACAGAATTAAGTTTTTTAAAAATCAAAAAATGCCTGTAATTTTGGTTTAGGTGTAGGGTTAGGGTAAGGCAATAGAAAATACAGTTTGTATACTATACAAACCTAGTATACAAACCATTACGCCTACAGAATGTCCCCATAAATAATGAAAATCCAATGTGTGTGTGTGTGTGTGTGTAACTTCGACACAGTGGCCTTCCCTGAAGCCATGTCTTGCTCTATTTATAAACAGACTAGACCACAGACACCTGTGCCACTGCTACATGTGGGTATGGGAAGCCCTTCAGGAAATAATACATATGTATTGCGTGAATATGGATTGGTTCACTGGTTGAAAGTATAGTTTAATGACAAATGCATTAGTTTATAACGCATTTTATAACCAGATATACAGGTGCATCTCAATACATTAGAATGTCGCGAAAAAGTGATCAACAAATTAGAATATGATGACATGCCAATCAGCTAATTAACTCAAAACACCTGCAAAGGTTTCCTGGGCCTTCAAAATGGTCTCTCAGTTTGGTTCACTAGACTACACAATCATGGGGAAGACTGCCGATCTGACAGTTGTTCAGAAGATAATCATTGACACCCTTCACAAGGAGGGTAAGCCACAAACATTCATTGCCAAAGAAGCTGGCTGTTCACAGAGTGCTGTATCCAAGCATGTTAACAGAAAGTTGAGTGGAAGGAAAAAGTGAGGAAGAAAAAGATGCAGAACCAACCAAGGGTACTGCAGCCTTATGAGGCTTGTCAAGCAAAACTGATTCTAGAATTTGAGTCAACTTCACAAGGAATGGACTGAGGCTGGGGTCAAGGCATATAGATGTGTCAAGGGATTTGGCTACAGTAGTTGAATTCCTCTTGCTAAGCCACTCCTGAATCACAACATCAGATGCATCTTACCTTGGCTAAGGAGAAGAAAAACTGGACTGTTGCCCAGTGGTCCAAAGTCTTCTTTTCATATGAGAGCAAGTTTTGCATAAAAAAAGCAGTGTTTGTACACCTGCACTTGCCTTTTTTTTTTTTTTTTTTTTTTTTTTACATTTTAATTTTTAGTTTTGCTTTTTGTCCTTTATTTTGCAACTTTTTGTAATTAAAACCTGGTCTTCCATACCACCTCAGCAGTGCCACAAACTGACACCCTCTGTTCTTTTTTGAATGATTATTGACAGTCAGACTCCAGAGAATATTTCTGTGCTGCTTTGGGTGGGACTGGGCCAAATACCTGTAGCTAGTTTTCAAAAGAAGGTTTTGGACAAAAGCCAAAATAGCCAAAAATTTTGTCTAAACAGTGTTCCCTTTAAGTCGGTCACTCTCAACGTCACGTTACATATGAGACTGCGTTTCAGCACTGACTTTATGGCCAAGTCCTGAGGTGGGCGTGGAAGCACGGCAATCACTGGGTCCAAGTCACACTGGCCTGTCGCTAAACCTTCATCCATGGTCAGATTTTACATTCCCCCAGGCAGGGTTGCCCCTAGAACAGATCTCCATGTATGCTGTGGTTTAGACAGATGCCTCCTCCTGGGGGGCCACGTATAACGGGCATACAGTCTGACAAGATGTTCTGAGCTCCCATCACATGTCGCAACTCGCCCACCTCCTCCTCCTTTGGAGTCCTTGTTGGCGACTGACTCTGGTGACTCTATTATCCTAATTCTGTTAGACTTAACCTTGGCTTTTGATACAGTTGATCATAAAATTATTTTATCTTGACTAGAATATTTTTTGGGCATCCAGGGAAATGTTCTTGTTTGGTTCTAATCATATTTAACAAATAGAAGTTTCTCTGTCAGATTAGGTGATTTATTTTGATAAAAATGCTGCTAAACTTTCCTGTGGAGTACCACAGGGTACTATTCTCGCACCCATTCTTTTTACTTTTGTATTTATTTCCTTTTTACAGAAAAAAGGAAGGGCTCTATTTTCAGAAAACATGGTGAATCATTTCACTGCTATGCAGATGATACCCAAATTTATCTACCCTTGAAATAAAATAAACTCTAGAATCTCTTTTTGCACGCCTGGATGAAGTGAAAATGTGTTTCTCATTTTTTTTATTATTATTTTTTTTTTTTCTGAATGAGTCTTTGGCCCCAATGAAAATTCAGGGAGCAGATGTATCGACCTGGACTACACTGCTCCTTTGACTTCTTCCTGTATTAAGAACCTAGGCGTTTTCTGGGATCAGAGCCTCACATCTGATAAACAAATAAATGCAGTATTTAGTTCTTCATTTTATCAGCTATACCTTCGCTCCAAAATGAAATATTTTCTCTCTGTGAAAACTTTAGAAATTGCTATCCATGCGCTCATTACATATCATATGGACTATTGCAACTCTCTTTATCTTGGAATTTCTAAATCTTCCATCGCTCATCTCCAATTTGTACAAAACGTCGCTGCTAAATTCCTCAAAGGACAATGTCAATTTGATCATGTAACTCCAATTTTAAAATCATTGCATTGGTTACCTGTGCATCTTAGAATTGAGTCAAAAATTATTCTCTTTGCTTTTAAATCTATAAACAATCTGGCACCGAGCTATCTATCTTATCAACTTTATCCATACTATCCTACACAAAATCTGAGGTCTGGTGATCAAAGACTTCTCTCTGTCCCCAGATCACGGTTAAAGCATAGAGGGGATAGAGCTTTTGCAGTTGCTGGCCCTAAGCTGTGGAACATCCTTTCAACCTATATCAGATCGGCACAGTCTTTAAATGTTTTTAAATAATCTCTTAAAACCTATTTCTTTTCTTTGGCTTTTAATGTATTGTGAGTTTATGGTATGAATCTGTGGGTTGTCATGTGTTCTATGTCTTAGTTTGTTCAGCACTTTGGTCAGCTGTGCTTGGTGTTTTCAAATGTGCTATATAAATAAAACAAACTTGAAACTGAGAAGCCACAGTTAGTGTTGGCTTGCTAAAAGTGTTGAGATCCTCCATCACCCATGGCAGCCAGATGCAGCGTAATGTCCGGTGCCAGGCCTTCATGATAAATCTGTGAGGATGTGGAAGGCTGGATTCCATATTGAGACCTAAGCAGTGCTCGTACGTGTATAGTCCACTCGCAAAGGGCACTGGAAGGGGCAGCACTTATGGCGCTTTGGTAGGGATATCAATTCGTCAGTCACCTTTGTGACGTTGAGAGTGATCGACTGAAAGGGAATGTCTCGGTTACATAGGGTAACCCTCATTCCCTGAAGGAGGTAACGGAGATGTCACATCCTGTCACCATGGTTGATGTACCACCGCTGAAGTGCTGGCTTATCAGCTTGGCTCTTCAGCAAAAAACTTGGTTTGCATTGCACCTGCTGCCTTATCATACTCACACTGTTCAGAAACAGCTGGATGCAATAATTGCATGCCAAAGTGCACTGGCTCGTTTAGTTTATACTTAAAGTAGATTAGTCTATCGAAGTGATATCCCAATTCGTCGGTCACTAACATGACGTCTCCGTTCCCTCCTTCAGGAAACAAGTGTCACCATACATAATCAAGACATTAACAAGCACATCTATAGATTTTAATAATGCATTAAGAAATGTTGAAATTAACATAGAACTATAGAACTATATAGTTTATTCTTAGTTCATGTTAACTAAAATAGTTAACTAATGTTAACTAATTAAATTTATTGTAAAGTTTTACCCATAAGTTTGATCAAGCAAATATTTGTTAGCACACATGGATTACACATTTGGTTATCATACAACTCTTTAAAAGGGTCTTATGCTTTTTAAATTTTGTAAATTTTTGTCAGTGTGTCATCTACAGTTAGACTAAAATACCCCCAGTCTGACAAATCTTTTTTTTTTTTTTTTACGCATTTACACCAATATTAGAGTATGGACAGTTTTAGCTTAAAATTTAAAATAATATAATGTAACAGATATGCAGGTCATCGATTCATGGGTTAAATTCAGACATACAAATGAAACCCTTTTTGTACTAAATGCCTGGCCAGGCGCAAGCCTGGCTGGACTTAAATTATTTTACGATATCCATGCGAGCCTCAAAGGAGACCTGAAACCCCCCCCCCAAATTCCTTAACACACACACACACAAAAAGAACCCTTTCTTAAAGTTCCTTACTTTTGTAAGTCCTTATTAATATGTATTTTGAATGTTTGTGTATTGCATAAAAATGGTTAATCCAGGGTAAATGGTTAAAGTGCTGACTTATAAGTGGAAATGTTTGATGTCATTCTAACTCTTTCTCAAATAGTCATGTTTATGTAACCCCCACTCCTTTGCAGCTCATAAAACTTTATGACCCCACTGGCAACAGGACAGGAGAGAAGCCAAGTCACTGGTTTCTTTTCCCAATGCATTCTAAACTATTACCTTTTGTTTTTATGTTTTCTAAATGGATTACGTATTTCTTTTTGGTACATTAGATGTTTCCCATATAAATTGGGACTATCTGCAATTTATTAGCGTGTGTTAATCTTTAAATGTGTGTAATTCTGCATTTGAATGTAACTTCGTGTTTCCATCAGTTATATATATGTACTGTTTGGTGTTCTTGTAATCGTCATGCTTTGACAGACCCACTTATCTAAAGCAAAGTAATGAAAAATTTATTATTCTGGAATTACGAACTTGCTAGAATATCCCTGATGAAATCTGACAAGCCCTAAATCATTAGGGTGGGTGTCTCCACAGAGACAAAGGAACTTTTCCCTCCGCTTCAGATCGCGGAAGTTCATTGGTTGGTCACGCGAAAAGAGGCGTGAACCATCCCAAGCCATAAGAATCGACCGAACAAGGTCCGCCCTCTTCTTCCTCTTCTTCTCGTTTTTCGTTCTCGGACACGCTGCTCTCCTTGTGCGACCCTCGTCGCGGCCTCGGGCCGCGCTCAGATCCCCCCCCCCAGACGTGAGGCGGAGAGGACAGCCATTATCATGGCTCCTTCGGAAGCTTTCGTTTTCGTTGTTTTGTTTTCTTTTCATTACTAAGTTTATTCAACTATTCGCCTCTCCACACAAGGAAGACGAATTCTGGAACATTGTTTGTTGAACCTTTCAAATACCACGCGAAGACAGAACTAAGGCCCGCTCCCGCTGCTCCACGCTCACGCCAAGATCCAGCGCAGCTCACACGCGCATCACACGGCCTCCGGCACACGCACGCTGTTTTCAAAAGGATGAGCGCACGCACGCTGGGCCATGCAAGTATCACTTTTCTATGGAGATTTAAATGCTGTTTTAAAGTTGGTCTGTGATTTGATTCGTGTTGGCTGAGAAGGGTTACTGTCTATGATTTTCTTACCTGAGCTCATTCTGTGATCTCTCCCTCTTTCATTCTCTCTCTCTCTCTCTCTCTCTCTCTCTCTCTCTGTCTCTCTCTCTCTCCCTCATTTGGATTCCGTTATGTCTTGTAAAAAGTTTACTGTCTGTATTGTCGTACGCATATTTACTCTGTGTGATTTGTAGTTTCAATGTATTATTAGTCCATTATTAAAACCCATATATTCATGATTCTTGTCTCCACCACCCGCTCACATTACGAGTCACTGAGATGTCTGATCTTTAGCTACAAGCTTTAAATTTAGAAACTAAATTTATCATAATGATAGGATAATGTTTTCATGGCCAGAGAATATTTTTCCTTGAATTATAAGAAGTGATAACTTTATTGAAAATTGATAGGTCAATCTGGTTTGCTGGACAAACCACTGTTTGATTTGCAGTAATTTACAGTAAGAGATATCACAATAATTGATATGAAGAATGGAATATTGACATATTAATGAGTAAATTACAGTGCCCTGTGCTTAGTTATTGGTATAGACAATTGAGCTATTTTTCATAATCAATAAAATGTATTGTAACTGTCATATGAGATATATATATTAATCATATTCCTGATTAATTATTCAAATTCCCTATATATCATTTGAGTTAATTATTCTGTACAACTCATTGTTGCTACAATAATCAGTAATTCTGAATTACGAAGTTACAATAGCCTAATTGACAAATATTGTTAACTGGCTAGCTTACTAGATACTTGATGTGAAAGATAAACTTGAGGTCATTTTTAAATATAAAGCCCAAATATTTTTATTCAACCACCTAGTAAGAATGTCCTTGATGAAAAAACAAAAAACAAAAACAAAGACACATGTATGTGTATCATTCTGAAAATATAATAATTAGATTTCTGGGAAAGTGAATTTGATTTAAGCGCATAAAGAAAAACAACTTCCTTCATTCAAAAATAACATAATTAACAAAGACAGGAGCAGTAGCCTTGAAATCTTGGATGAAGACATAAAGAATAAGTACTGAAAAGCAAGAAGAGTTAAAGGAGAACAGCTAATAGGACAGGTAACAGTGGTGAGAATTATGAAGAAGTACAGGGTACAAGGATTTGCCAAAAATGCACTCAGATTTTCAAAGAGGCGTCGCAGTGTTCAGAGCGAAGATCTCTGTTCCAACAACAGAAATCCCATGAACAGGTTCACTGCTGCTTTCAAGTCCAAAGTAAAAACCTTCTTCACCTAGCTGACAACAGTCGAGGGAAGATGCAAGGGAAGATTCTTACGCACAACTGTCAAGATCACAGTGAAGAAAACAATGAAGGACACACAAAGCAATCTTGTGAAGTTATTCCACACATTCAACATAAATCAACAGTACTCCTACTGCAGAAAGTTGAAAAATAACCTGTCAAAAGTGGAGGGAGTGATCCTAGTTGATTTCTCTGAAAACTATACATGCAAATACAGCTCAGAGATTCAAGCTGTCGACTTTGGTTCCTCGCAGCAACAAGCAACTCTGCACATTGTTATTTTGTAGCACAGTATCAGCCTCCAAACACAAAAGCCCCCACAACACATGAATTTAATGTGACGTCCCACCACATGGAAATCCAGTGAGAGGTGTGAAAGCAACTTTCCCATCACTGTTATGATGCTCTTTTCAGCTTTCCATACCTTGACTAAAGTTTTGTATTACATCTCCAATTTAAATATCTACCTTCCCCCAGTTTTTTAAATTTAAAAAACAGCTATTCATATAGGGAAACACTTTGTCCACACCACCTTGTCACAGTGAACCACCCTGTCACATCAGTTACCACCCCATCAAATGGTCATTTTTTTCTAAGAGTTTATGGAAAGGAAATTAAATGTTACATACATTAATGTTTAAGGACGTTCTTGTTGTGTGGACAAATCAAATTAATGTACATTTGTATTTGTATTTTTAAGTGATTTAAATGTCTTATTAATTTATGTAGATTAACAATCTAGATTTAAAAATAAATAAATAAATAACTGTGATGTTCTACCTAACAACAAGCTTTAAAACACTTTTTTTTCTTACTGCTGAAAATGAGATCACTTACTGTGAAATCCATTTTCTATTTTAGGTACACCACCAGTGTAAGCTTCATGGTGAATACTTATACATCTCTCTTGTCAACTTAGTCCATAACAACAGCATAAATGTATCTTGACTTTATCAGATGGTTATTTTGGGAAGACCAGAGGGTGGTGGGGGATTGCATTTTACACCAAAGAGGTGTTTTCCCTCACTCTATCTTGGTTGTATTATTGGCTTGTATTTTTTGATGATCACAGGACAGTGTTCGTGTGATATGTTAATAGGTGTGTTCGACTTCATGATGCACTGCGCAAACCGATCGCAATCTGACTTGAAGCAGTGAATGCCAGTTAGAAATTTTTTTCCGACTTGAGACGGCGCCGATGACACATGACTATCACGTATGTCATCAAAGTACCACAAGAGTGTTTAGAGAGCAGCCGGCTGACTCAGCCGCTGAAGTTTCTCCAGAGCGACTGCAGGAGCACTGATGTTCATGATTGGCCAGACTCGATCACATGTGTTTCGGGTTAGATCATAGACTGGCTGCATCCGAAAACTTAGGCAGGTGACAGGTGACTTGTTGTCAGGCAATGACTTTGCAGGCAGCGTTTTTGCCTGAAGGCACCTCATGAAATGGATTTCGGACAGGCTTCTGAGGCTGAGAAATGGTTTATTGATCTACAGCAAAATATAGAGAGCTTTGGTGATAACTGAGTGGATATTTCACTACTGCTATATTAATTTATTGCTAGAAATTACATAAAAAGTGGAAAAGGTTGTTCAGAAACATACATTTAAACACAAACTGACCACCGACCGCAACTTTCAGATGCCGTCTTTATTTTTTGGCTGAACTCTCACAGAATGGAACGCACATGATTGTGGGATATCGAAGGCAGTGAAGGATACATCTATGGTGCCTTCAAATATCGGCCAGATGAAGGCATCTCAGGAGACAGGAAATGAGGCTGACATTGATTCCGGACATGCCTTGATGCCTTCCTACCTTGGAATGCGACCTCCGGAGGCAGCATTTTTCAGTTTTCGGATGCAGCCCCAGTATAAAAAGATGGACGTAGTGTCCATGACGTCACCCGTAGACTCCTGAAGCATGTTTTTTGAAGCCTAAAGTGTGCAGAGCGGGCCTTTGCCATCTTGGCAGCGCGTCACCGCTCGACTCTCCCGGAAAATCAAAAATGGGCATAAAGGCGGGAGCTAGTTGCTGAAGTCACACCCACCTACCGCGACAGCTGTGTCAGCAGCCGCAATCCACCTGTCAAGTCACCACGCCCTTAATTATACAGAACTTTAAGTCTTAATATAATTTAAATGGATGATTTATTAAAAAATTTACCCCCCTCACAGTAGTCATGAAGGGCAAAATTAGGTATTTAGACCAAAATATTTTTTTCTGCTGTAAAGTTGGGCATTTTAACATGGGGAGTCTATGGGACTGACTCCTTTTTGCAGCCAGCGTCAAGCGGCCCATCGATAAATTGCAGTTTTAGTCACTTCCTTCCTTCCTCACTTCCTTGGCCTCACGTGAGAGAGCGGGAAGTTGGCGCTCGGGTTAGATGAAACTTTTCAGTTCCAATAATGGCAACAGATCTGTGTTTTTAGAATAGTAAAAGCATTTTTGTATTGTAGTTACACTGTTGTATTGAGTCACGTTTATCATACAGCACTGATAAAAGCATATACCCGCACTTTATTAGTATTAAAATAGTTTATATGATTATGTTGAATTTTATTCTTGAAAAGATGGCGCTGTATTAAGCAGTTTCTAAAAAAATGTTTGTTTCTCATGGAAATGTTTCTGAAATGTCTGTGTACAGGTATGTGACAAATATTACATTTAATTCACTTCATCTGTGATAAAGTATGCAGACGCCGCATGAGTGTCACTGACGTGGTCAGAAAGTGTCCGGATAGACGGCTCCGTTTTCAACTCCGCCCCCGACTGCAAGCAGCTGCTCTCGTTGATCACCGTCTGTAGCTGTGCTTCAAGTCGAACACACCCATTGTGATCTTATCACATGACTAGTAATTTAACACATCAATTATGAAAGTATAGAAACTTATACAGACAATGTGTTTTTTGAAAAATCAATATATATTTGAGCAAACCCATGTGAACTTGAACAAACCCATACATACTTAATCAAGCCAATATATACTAAAAGAAACCAATACATAGTAGAACAAACCAATATATCCTTGAACAAACCTATATATAAATATATATATATATATATATATATATATATATATATATATATATATATATATATATATATATATATACATACATACATACACACATACATACATACACACACACACACACACACACACACACACACACACACACACACACACACACACACACACACATATATATATATATATATATATATATATATATATATATATATATATATATATATATATATACTTGATCAGAGCAATATATACTTGAGCCATCCAATGTATCTAAACCAATATATAGTTGAAAAAAAATATTCCTGAACAAATCAATTGTAACAATATTCATAGATACAGGAAGAAGCAGGCGGAAACCAGTGAACATTTAAACATATTTAATAATAAAATAAACACAAAACAAAAAATATTGTGACAGCCCCTCACAGACGACTGCCACACAGAAACAGACCCAATACAACATAAATAGCCCAGGCCTGGTTTTTTCTCATCCAACACTCTCGTCACTTTTATCCTTCCAGAGATCCTCCTTGGGATTTGAGACCAGTGAATGGCGTAGGCTCATTATCTTTAACTCCACTGGCCTCGCTCCATTCTCGAGGCTCCACTACTCACAACAATATGTAGTTGAACAAACCAATATAAATTTAAGCCAAGTGATGTATCTAAACCAATATATATGTGAACAAACAAATATATAGTCCTACTTAATCAAACCAATCTATAATCGAACAAAGCAATGCATACTGGATCGGACTGATTTATACCTGAGTTAATTAGGACAGACCCATTTGTGCTTGATCAAAGTAGTGTATCTAAACCAGTATATGTCTGGGTATATAATGTGTACACATACACACACACACTGGATTTCCACACTCTAATTGGGTTCATTTATCCCAGTGTTTTTAAGAGTGCATGATTTATGGGGACATTACATAGAGTATTTTTTTTTCTGCTGTACACACTGTATTTTCTATCCCCTTACTCTAACTCTACACCTAAACCTCCCTCTCACACAAAACTACAGACATTTTCTGATTTTCAAAACACCTCATTCTGTGTGATTTATAAGTTGTTTTCCTCATGGGGGAATTTTTTGGTCCCCACAAGGACAAGGATTTTGTATATTTTGCCATTTGTCATGGTGGAGATTTCAATTGGTCTTTCAATGTTTTCATACTGTGCTAATTATGTATTCGATCCTATCAACCATTTGACTGGCGACTGGGGATTGTAATGCACAAAATCACCTATATCTGTGGGGGGCTGGACAGCCTAGAAAAAAAAGAAAACAAAACATATAATAAGGAAATCCCTTGATTTGATTTTGTGTTTGAAAATATTAGACATAATTAGCTTATCATATTTGGTCCTCACAATGCAAGTACAAAATGAAACATTCACAAACACATCATGTCATGTCAACAGATTTTATGAGGCAATCAGTGATTTTAAATGAAGAAGCTGTTTATTTCCAACCTGCTCTGACTCTCCATGTATTTTTTTCCTACAATATTATAGTGGCCTTTATTTGAAACTATAAAAAAGCTTTTTGATGTCACACCCACAGCTGTCGCTTCTTTTGATTCACATTAAGAGGCTATCTTTTCACCCTCCCTCCTCTTCCTCTTTCTTTTTTGAAAGGGAATACATTCAAAGTGAGAGCTGTGAGCCGTAATGGCAGAGCTCATGAGAGGACTGCCACTGCCTTTGAAAATACAGCCAATCAACTGTGATTGTTGCTGCTTCACTGATTCATTTAGGGGAATAATAGAAATTTTTTATGTATTTCAAACCCTACAGTCTATACATAGTCTGCTCATTTAACTCCATCTATCTATCTTAACTGATTCAGAAAATTGAGACCATTTAAATTCCAATTACTTTCCTTAATTTTAACTGAAGTAGTAGACGATGCAGAACTGTACATCAAATCTGAAAGTATACACACTACGATTAAAGATGTTGGGGTTCATTAAGATTTTTTAATAAAGAAAAAAGTGAATACAAACACTTTAGAACAGGGAACACTTATTCACTATTAACTACGACTACGACTTTAAATTAAGGTACTGGGTAGGATTAGGGATGTACAATAAGGTCATCTAGAATAAGGCATTCATATATGTACTTAATTACTACTAATAAATGGCAAAAATTCTAGTTATATGCATGCTAAAAAGCTAGTTTAGAGACTCTAAAGTAAAGTGTTACCAATATTTCTGTTTCAAATAAATGCTGTTCTTTTGATCGTTCTATTCATCAAAAATGAAATAAGTAGCACAACAGCATTCAACATAAACTATACTTACATTTTTTATTGAGCACCAAATCACACACATTTGATTTGTGTAAGATCATTTGACACTGAACACTGGAGTAATGATGCTGTAAATTTGGCTTTGCATCACAAGAATAATGTCTCTATCCCTGGTTCCCCGAGGGGAACTCGAAATGCTTTGGGAACGAGTATGCCCACACCACCATAATGACAAATGCCTATCTAGTGTGAAATCATTGCTAGCAATGACAGAAGCATCTGAAAGTCTGGAGCAGCACAATACTTCTCCTGGCCTTAAAGGGGGGGGGGTGAAATGCTCGTTTTCACTCAATATCCTGTTTATCTTGAGTACCTATAGAGTAGTACTGCATCCTTCATAACTCCAAAAAGTCTTTAGTTTTATTATATTCATAAGAGAAAGATAGTCTGTACCGATTTTTCCCGGAAAAACATGACCGGCTGGAGGCGTGACGTGTGGGCGGGGCTAAAGAATCACGAGCGCCAGTAGGCTTTTGCGTTGACAGCGTTTGGAAGCTGTGACTTTACCGTGAGGAAACCAGTTTTACTCACCGCATGCGGTTCCAACACACGATCGTGACCCTTTTTCGTTGGGACTGCATTATCCTTAAGAAATAAACAATGTGCAAATCCGGCGACAAACTGGGCCTTGTTTGTAAAACAAGCATCTTCAAAATGCAGGGGAACAAACACAAACACTTGCACAACTCCGTTGATGCTCTGTAAAAACTCCATCCACTGGTCCCTTAATGCCGTTTCTCTTTTGGTAATCTGTGCAGGGTTGTCTTGCCCTGGCAACCAAAAACACACTCCTTTTGTGACATTTCGCGACGCTCTCGCTCTGATCAGTGAACATCTGTTGTGCTCTCACTCAGTGCCCTGCTATACGGGAGCATGCACTCTTCCGGCAGACGTGCCCTTAGGACCCATATAAGGAAATTCCGCTCCATCTAACGTCACACAGAGCCATACTCGAAAAAAACTTTCCGAAACTTGTGACAAACCGGAAGGAGTATTTTTGGAACAGAAATACTCCTTCAAACGTACAACTTAATTTTTGAAACTTTGTCCATGTTTAGCATGGGAATCCAACTCTTTAACAGTGTAAAAAACTCAGTATGCATGAAATAGCATTTGACCCCCCCCCCCCCCCCCCCCCCCCTTAAACACAAAAAAAAAAACATGTACCAATGGGTTTCGCCCCCAGTGAATGATCACCCAAAGGGACGTTGAGAGTAACTATGGCCACCACAGACACTCTAAAGGTAGAGGGGGTCAAACCTGTTAATAATGGTTCCTGTGGGAACTCCAGAACTGAATCACCCGGGTAGTAAACTGGGAGAAGCTGATGATTTCTTCACCATGAAGTGAACAACCCATTTCAAGGAGTAGAGTTTCCATAATGGAGGAGTGGTGTATGGTCTCAACAACCTTAGTTGAGAGACTGGAATTTACTAGTTGTGCCCCCTTAACCACAGGGAACATTGTGAGGTCTCTCAAGATGCAAACAAGACTACCTGGGCTTGACCAAACTTCTTCCAAATCTGCTCCATCCCCTAGGTGTGGAGCTTTCTTTCGCCGGGCCTCAGCCCCTGCCTCGAGATGATGTCTGCTCCCTGATTGAGGTGCACATGGATGTCCACTGCCCTCACAGAGAGCAGTTTCCCCTGGGACCACAGAAGGATCTGGTGCTCCAGCCTGTTAAGAGGATGCAAGCTCAAACCCACCTTGTGGTAGATGTAAGACCACCGATCTGTCTGTGCTAACAAGAGCTGTTTCAATGCTCAAAATATGGCCAGAATCTCCAGGCAGTTGATGTGCCACATGAGAGGGGGACCTTCCCACAGACCCTGAGAGAAGCAGGCACTCATGACTGCTCCCTAGCCCCTGAGGGAGGTGTCCATCATTAGCGTTACATGACGACATGGAGACCGCAACACTGGACCTTGTGTCAGGAACCACCTCGATGGACTCTTTCCTCAAGAGAGTGTCAACTACATGTTCCATGACCAGAACCTGCTCGGGGCCCACCAGAGTGGGAAATACGCCAGTGAATAGAGGCAAACACAACTCAAGCTGAATCTTGTAGCCTCGTTCTACAGTGTGCAGGACCTAATGAGACACATTTGGCAGAAGCTTTCACATTGCCAGATGATGTACTAAGGGAAACCAATCTCTCAAGACTGGCCTCTGGTGCATTTACAGCTTCTAGCTAGCTGACCTGAAGTGGAGGACTGACAGGAGACGGCCAATCTAGCTGCTCTAGAGACATTTTCAGAGGTAGCAAGCCTTTTCAGGAATGCTATGTTTCCTGGTGGATGCTGAGAAATACACTCGCTGGAGTGTGTGCCCTGAAGCACCTGGGGTGGCAGGGTTAACGGAACTATCTCCTGAGGGCACTGAAGAGAGACTGGCACCGTTTGATTATGAGAACACCGCTCTTCCGCAGACATTCTGAGCCAAGGGGATCAGGTCTGTTTGGCTGAAGTCTCCCATTGAAAAAGATGGTCCTCAGACCCGTCATCTCCTTGGAGGTCTTAGACTGACAACTATAACCTGCTGGGGGCAGGAATCAATGAGATACGTTTGTTAGGAGCTCCAACACTGCCAGATGATGTACTTAGGGAACCAGTCTCTCGAGACTGGCTTCTATGTACTTATAGCAGCTAGCTCAGTGCCCTGAAGCGGAGGACCAGCAGGGGATGGCTAATATAGCTGCTCTGGAGAACTCCTAGGAGGTAGCGAGCCTCCCAGAACAGCTACATTTATGTTCGAATGCTGAAAGATGTGCTCAGTGGAGACCGCTGCTCCCCTCAAACACCGGGGGTGGCAGGGTTGACAAGCCAGTGATAGTAACTATATGATGAGCTGTACACCGCTCTTGTGGTGTCAAGGAGCCTGCCCTCAGAATTTCTGGTCCATAGGCAACAGGACCTTGTAGTCGAAGACTATCTAGCGAGAATGATGGTCCACAGATCCACTTTCTGCTTAGAAGCCTTCAACCCAGGAACACTGCTCTGATACCAGATATACTGAGGGAGTATGAGGAGCGATACTTCCCGAATGAGGAGCTGGAAAACAGCTAGGGATGCTCCTGCCCAGCAGACCATGAAACCTGTGTCCAGCACTGAAAAATGTCGGGGCCTTAGGGGTGATGCTGCATTGGGAAAAGATAGCCCACCGGCATGTATCCCATCAGACCTATTCATTTAGCCCTTCAAATAAAAACTTTTTTTTAGGTCAGATGAGCTGGAATAAAAATTGGTTAAACCCATGTTTGGTTAACCATCTCAGTGTGGAGACAAGGAAAACCGGCAGGTGCCAACATACCAACTATTCATTTTACTGACCACATCAACCTCTTCAGAGCAAGACAGGTAAAACACCATGCTGCAATGGGAGATTTTTTTATATACCAAGAGAGCGCTGTATAAAGATTATTTGTAATATTTAGAGTGAGGGAGGAGAAAGGATGAGGCCCGTCTCCAATACCTCTGCTGATTAATATATATAGGTGTTGGTCATATAATTAGAATATCATCAAACAGTTGATTTATTTCACTAATTCCATTCAAAAAGTGAAACTTGTATATTATATTCATTCATTACACACAGACTGATATATTTCAAATGTTTATTTCTTTTAATTTTGATGATTATAACTGACAACTAAGGAAAATCCCAAATTCAGTATCTCATAAAATTAGAAAACCAACTGAAAAGTATGAACATGAAAAGTATGAGCATGTACAGCACTCAATACTTATGAACAGGGATACCATGGTCCTTAAACCAGGTACTGGTAGCTATGGCACTGTGTGCAGGTGCTTCCTGGTATACAACTGCGTTGATCTTGGACCTCAGAAAACACAGTGGACTAAGCAGATGACATGGCACCCCAAACCATCACTGAAACTGGGAACTTCAAGCAACGTGGATTGTGTGCCTCTCCTCTATGGGCTCTGGGACCCTGATTTCCAAAGGAAATGCAAAATTTACTTTTATTAGAGAACATTACTGTAATAATAAAAACTCCATAGTTGTCGGGAAGAAGGAGGCGGGAACCGGCGCACAATCAAATAACACTTTAATATTCAAAATAAACACAAAACATAAATACATAAATAACCAAATATACGTAAATAAAAACCAAAACATAAAATAATGTCCCAGGCCTGGTCCTCTTTCGTCCTTCACTATAGTTGCTCCAGTTTTATATCCTTTCATCTCCATACCCCCTTCGCCCCTCGGGGCTCGCCCGTCCCCGGCAACTTGCTCCAGCCACATTCACCACAGCGGCGAGGGATCTTCAGCAGTGCGTCCCTCCTTCTCCCGGGCTTCGATACCGGCGGTGGGGCGCAGGTGCAGCTCATCATCAATCACTACACCTGGCCTCACTCCTCGTTCCCACGCCTCTCGGCCCCACTCGCCACAATTATTTTGGACCACAGCAGCAGTCCAGTCCTTTTTGAAGCAAGACTCTTCTGATGCTGTCTGTTGTTCAAGACAACGATGAAACACGTGTCTTGCATACGTCTGTGCATAGTGTTTCTTGAAGCACTGACTCCAGCTGCAGTCCACTCTTTGTGAATTTCTCCAACATTTTTTATTGGGTGTTGTTTCACAGTCCTTTTCCAGTGTGCGGTCAGTATTGCTTGTACACATTTTTTTCTATCATATCTTTTCCTTCCCTTCGCCTCTCTATTAATGTGCTTTGACACAGAGCTCTGTGAACAGCCAGCCTCTTTTGCAATGACCTTTAGTTTCTTGCCCTCCTTGTGCAAGGTGTCAATGGTCGTCTTTTGGACAACTGTCAAGTCAGCAGTCATCCCCATGATTGTGTAGCCTACAGAACTTAGTTGTCCGTTATAGTCATCAAAATTAAAATAAATAAACATTTGAAATATGTCAGTCTATGTGTAATGAATTAATATAATATACAAGTTTCACTTTTTTAATGGAATTAGTGAAATAAATAAACTTTTTGATGATATTCTAATTATATGACCAGCACCTATATATATATATATATATATATATATATATATATATATATATACACACACACACACACACACATACAGAATATATATTTTACTTTTCAAAGCAAGGTTAATATTCATTATATTTATGATGTGATAAAAATAATTATGATAAATAGCCTTCAAATGCATTTATACATTTATACACGTTTGGGGGAAAAAGGAGAGAAAAGGAATCTCCAGTCTGCTCACTGATTCCCGCCACATTATTTGCAGCAGAGCCTTGGCAATGTGCAGGACAATGTGCAATGTACACTCAATTCTATAGTTAATATGACTTTTTTTTCCCTTGAGAAGAAGCACCAGTGGGAGAAGAGCTAAACATCCAAGGTAATGCACACTTGTACACTTAGGGATATTTCATGAATGAACACTGCCTCCTCAAGAGCTGACTGCATGTGATGTGCTACAAACCAAACCAAACATAAATTGTTCGCATCCCCACCCATAATTATAGAGAGGGCAGGGAGAAACAGATCTTAAATGCAATATGCTTTTTTTATGCAAAAGATTAAGATGGCGAGTCCTCAATATATTATACATCATTGCTAACATCAACCTCCTCAGAGTAAGTTAGCTGCAGCATAGAGCGCTCACTCAAAGAGGGAAGAGACTGCAGCACAGCCTGCGACCCCAGTCACTGCAGTGGCTAAGCAACAGGGGGACAGGAACAATAGAGACAGCAAACATGGACACACTCCTCGAAGTGTGCCCGGCGGGAGCAGAGCGGAGCCATTCCATTGGAATGATTTCACATGTGATTTATAGTATGCTTTATGTAAATAAGTCAGAGGTGGGTACATGATGGCTTTATAATCCTATTTAGAGCAACAATGGTGTTTACCTCAGTAAAGAGTGATGTTCAAACAGTAGTTCTCTATATTTAAAGGATGGCAACTCTCCCACAGTACTACTTTCATACAAATACATATTTCTCTCTCTGAGCACCTTAGTGAAAGTGGCAGCAAGTGGCTGATAGGTCTCCTCCTTTGAGGCTTTGATGTTATGGAACAAGAACAGAAGTCTGTTCCCTAACAAGATGATTCACTGAGCTTCCTGACTTTGAGACCTAAAAAAGAAATGTATTCTCTCTCTCTTTTTCTCTCACCCTTTTTCTATTCACCTCATTCTCTGTTTTCTTCCACACGTCGTTTCTTTTCAATCTCTTTGTCTCTTATCTTTTCCCCTACTTACTTGTTTTTCCCCTTTGAATACTCTATTCTATCTCACCTCTCTCTCTCTCTCTCTCTCTCTCTCTCTCTCTCTCTCTCTCTCTCTCTCTCTCTCTCTCTCTCTCTGTGTGTGTGTGTGTGTGTGTGTGTTATGGAGATGATCAGATGTGAGTGATAGGCCAGGCTGAGCGGTGCTCATGCATAATGCAAGTGGACTAATGAGCTACCAGGGTGTCATCCATCCTCACATCCCAACCAATGCAGGAATTTACATGCTTATCAAGACCACTGCACAATCTGCCCTATGAATGTGTCTGCGATAGAACTGATGTGAAATTAGTAGATTTTAATTGAAACATTTCACACACTTACAAAAAATGCAATGGTCACACTATGTTGTCTGTTGTTTTGGACATTTACCATGGTACTTCCATAAATTTCATTAATTTAGAATGTGAGTGTATATACACAGTTAAAAAAAAAATAAAAAAAAAATAAAAAAAAAAAAAAAAAATATATATATATATATATATATATATATATATATATATATATATATATATATATATATATATATATATTTATTTATTTATTTATTTATTTTTTACAGTATACAGTGGGCTAGAGTGACAAATTTGCTGCCGGCCACACCAGATGTGGAGGGACGGCTGCCATCCGTGAGGGACCGGAGTTGGCACCATTCATCTGGGGCCGGAGCCTGCTGCCATCCACCAGAATGGAGAGGAACAGGGAACGGGGGACTCCAGCCAGCTGCCCAAAACCGGAGGAGCCGTCACCGTCCACCGGGCGGCAGAGGAGTGTCGTGCCGTCCACCGAGGGCCAGCCAGTGCCACCGCCAGGCACCACGGAAGAGTTCACCCAGCTGGTGGAGGGCCGAGCGGCAGTTTGTCTGAGAACCTGAACAGTTTTTTTTCTCCTCTCTCCCCTCTCTCGTCTCTGTCACTCCTCAACCTTCCGTCTCCTTTTCTCTTGTCTCATCTGTCTGTCCTTACCCTCAGGTTCCCGCAGCCACAGTGAGCGGTTCCCCCGGAGGGGGAGGGGGGTTTGGGAGTAGAGTGCAGTCACTGAGGAGATCAGAAGGATACAAGAGAGGAGCTACGACAGTGAAGGACAAGAGATAACCAGGCCTGGACTTTATTTTGTGTTTTGGTATTGTTTGTGCGCGGCAGTCGTCCGTGAGGGTCTGTCACACTGTTTTGGGTTTATTTGGTTATTTAAATGTCCGCCGGTTCCCGCCTCTTCCTTCCCGTGATTGTGAAGTTTTTATAGTGTTACAGTCACATATATTAGTACCCCTTGAAACCCTTATGTATAGAATATCTCTAAAGTATATTCCCATTCATATTTACATTTTTTAAGAACACCAGGGTCACTATCAACAGGAAATTGTCCAGCCATGATTTTGTTTCACAGAACTATTAATATAAGAGAACACAAAGGTCTTTGACATTCATCACAAATTAGCAAAACCCAAACAATATAGTTCTAATGTGCAGCAAAAGATTGCTAAGCTTCATAAAATAGAAAGTGAATTGCTGGAATTAGTTTTGGGATCCAAAAAAAAACAAACAAACAAAAAAAAGTGCACACACCCACAGTTTCCACAGTTCATTACCACAAGGAAGGTATCATGAAGAAAAAAATAATAATCTGCTCTCATCCAAAAACAAACTAATTTAGCATATTCAGTTGCCTTATACTGATTGGAACTTCAAATGGGATTGGCTTCTCTGTGGTCCAATGCTTTCTGGTATACATGAGATGAGTTTAAAGGAAAACACAATAATAATAATAATAATAATAATAATAATAATAATAATAATAATAATAATAATAATAAAAATATTAATAATAATAATAAGAAGAAGAATACATTAAAAAAACAATGTCCATATACTGTTTTATCTTTCTACCTGAGGTCCTAGACATCTTGTTCAGATACAGGGCATCATGGATTTTATTAAGTACCAAAAGATAAATCATTTGATTTTAGAAAGTCTGATGAAAACCTGCCTGCCTCTTCTGGTAATGTTATAATGCTATAGTCAGATCTTTCATCAGGACAATGATTTAAAATGCACATCAAAATCAACACAAAAATTGGTTACTGAGTCCAAAATAGCAGTTCTGCCTTGACAATCAAGGTCCCCTGAAATTAAACCCTATAGAAAATGAGCAGAGAGAACTGAAGAGGAGAGGCACCAATTATAGACCTAGCAATCTGAAGGATTTGGGGAGATTCTGTATGAAGAATAGCTTCTGAACTTCGTCATCAGACGTGATGTTGAAAAAAAATGGGGGCAATAATTGTGGCCACCTTACATTGGAGAAAAACATTTGATATTCCCTAGTCTTCAATTGTTTACTTAAATTAAAGATTTTTTTTTTTTTTTTTTTTCAGCATTCTATGCCCATATTAACCAATTGACCATATTAACCTAATTATGACCCTTTACTTTATATAAATACACTAATATATTTTTTTATAATTGGGAATTTTCTTACTGTTTTGGGGGGGGGGGGGATGTATCTTATGTTTAACAATGCTGCATTTATTTGAGCAAACATATTGTTATTAAGGAAAAAACTGATGACTTTGAGTATTCAGTCTTTAGCACATTAATTGATGGATGGAAGTGTCTGTCTCGTGTGAAAGTGTTTATTTTTTCACAAGTGCAAAACTGTGGAAATAGCTTTCCAAATCACACCTCAAAAGACTCTAAACAAGTTAATGCTTGGCAGAGCATCCATTTAGGCATGTTAACATCGCACTGCAAGAAAACAAGAGTGGTTTAAATTCTCCTCATTTTCCCTCTGTTACAAGAGTCTCAGCGCTGTGACAAGTGCACTCTTTGAGGTGAGAAGCCTGAGATGCTTTTATTAAGAGTGACAGCATGCTATGGGAACACACCTGTAAAAATGCCACCCTGCCACTCTGTCCTGTCAAAATGTCAACAGAATATGTCTAACAGCTCAGATGATGCTATGACACCCTCTCTAGCAGCTTGTCATGGAAACAGGCCATATTTCAAGGTAATTTAAACCTAACAATATGTAGGAACAAGTCAAAGACTCGTTGAATGTTTAAGAATGGCTTGATCAGTTATAATAAAAACAACTACAATAATAATAATAATAATAATAATAATAATAATAATAATAATAATAAAGAATAGTACCTCAGGAAATATGGCAGCATATGAAACTCTTAGCAATTAGTCTGTGAAGGCAAAACATAAATGAAGAAGGCCTTAATCAAATGTGTGCCTGAAAACTTCAGTCCAATCAACGGTCACACATAAACAGATGTAAATTGTGTGGATTTGATTTGTGTAATTATTCATCAAAAACTCTTTGCCATTATTCAATTTTTGGCATGTTAGCATGTTAAGCATTTATATGAACAAACATACATGACTTAAAGAATGCTAGCTTTCTTTCAAAAATAAACTCAAAAGAGGACAAAAGGAGTGATTTGTAAAGTCTTTGACTTTCTTGTCAACAATGCAGAGCACGGATGCTTTATTATCAGCTCTTTATTCATAATTACAGCTGAATCACAAATGCTACTGCAGCCCACTCACTGTTATTTTTACTTAGCACAAAGCGACTTTGATTTCTGCTTTATGCAGGGGAGTGTGTTTGTAATAATTAAATCCATATTAAATATGTTCAGCATGTTTACACATTTAATTTATTTAATTTACCTTAATTTATTAAACACGTTAAGACTATTGTGTTATAAGACCTGTTGGAGACTTTGTGAGTTTGTTTGTGTGGGTGTGAGAGAGAGAAAGAGAGGTGGTGACGTTGTTGATGAACTCGTTCACAAATTCACTTTAATTAGTTCTGTTTAATTATAGATGTCTGAATGAAGATAATTAGCATTTCTATTTGCATTCAGACCTGACAACAACTACAAATGTCACTGTTTGTCAACTTTATTCTTCAGTGCTTGTGGAAATATGATCAATGGATTTGTGTTATGCTTTGCCTACTTTCTGCTCTGTTATCTTTTGTTTCCTTTTGTCTGATTTCTCTTTATTATTATTATTATTATTATTATTATTATTATTATTGTCTGTGCTACTTTATCATTAACAAGGATGTTAGCAGGTGGTTGAACCGGCAATACCACCTTCCACAAGGCAGAAAGCCACAGATGGTGTGAGCATGGAGAGGAGCTCCGCCCCTTGCACCACGGCTGAGGGTGAGCCGTGTATGGAATGCCAAAGGGGCCAAAATGTCGAGGAGGGGGATCTAATAGACCGGGAGTCTGAACTGGAAATCGAACTGCCCCCTCTCCTCTCTCCATCATCTCCGCTGGTCCCGTCCAGCCCTCCTGCTTCCTTGGTTTCCATGTCCAGCTTTGACGGGGCTTCTGATCCTCCAGTGCCCGCTCCTAGAAATTGTCCTCCAATGCCTGCTCCTACAATGTGCCCGCTCCTCGAAAATTCCTGCCCTCTCACCTGCTCCTGCCTCCTCTATTGCTGACATCTGGCAGTCCTTCTGCTCGCCCTCATCCCACCATCTATGCGGTGTGAGTTCCGTCCATCCTGCGCCTCAGGACTCCACTCCTCTGGCTTCGCCTTGTCCCTCCGGCTCCTTTGTCCACTGCGGCCTCCCGGATCCACATCTCCGTGTCGGTCACAAGTGCCATCTGCTCCACCTAGGACCACCAGATCCTCCCTGTCACCCTGGATCCTTGGCTATCTGTCTCCGCCTCAGGCTCCTCCACCATCTGCTTTGATGCCGTTGGTGGGCCCCCTGGAGTCGGTGGCCATTCCTTCTCCTTGGCTTCTCCCTCCATCATCTCCTCCCTGGACTCTGTCTGCCTGCCCGATCCCTGATATCTGTCCTCCTCCTGATCCTCCTACATAGTTTCCACCCACTCCCCTCTCCATGTTGTTCCTACGGTGAGAGGACGCACCTTCCAGGAGTGGGGAGTAATGTCACACCACCGGACTCATTATGTTGTGTTTTCCCTTCACATGTGTTCCGTGTCTCTGTCAATTAGTTATTCCATGCTCATGTGTTTCCCCAATGATCCTGTGCTTAGAAGCCATAGACCTTTCAGTATGTGTCTGTTGATCCTTAAACGCCATTTCTTGTGTTCCAGTGTCTCCTACGTACCCCACGTGATCATTAAAGACTGTGAATTGAAGTTATCTATGTGTTTCGTCGTTCCTCAATCCTTGCCTCTAGTGAAGTAAAGTATAACCTTAATTTCAAGGCTGAGGCACAGGAATGAAAGATCTAATTCATACATGAATTCTGAGTCATACTGAATGCATTTTTATGGCATACCAGTGAGTGTTTTCATACTCTTATAATTTCAAAACCCATTAAATAAATCTAATATTATTAAACTGTTTTTTAAGTTTTTGAAAATGAATTGCATACAGTATACAGTACTTCATACTTCATCATTCTCCATTCCTTTTCTACAGAGATGAAAGCCAAAACATGAATGGAGTTTACTTGAGGTGAGCTGAGGTCTAATGAGAGGGAAAAAAAAAAAAAAAAAACTTGAAGGAAAATATCCCTGTGTTCCAGGGTCAACTGAGGTGATTTCTTGCCATTTAAAGAATGTTTCTGCTCTGCTTAGTCATGGATGGAACATTTAGCTTGTGCAGGACCGCAACTTGAAAAATGTGATTTGTGGAAACATGGTATGGATATTCTACATATTTCTAAACACTTTATGCCCACGTACTGTATGGCACCAAACCATGTTTTACTTTTGATAACACCACTTCATCACCTTTATTTCATATTCATGTCCAGTCTGTTTACACCTCCCACAACAATTTTTTTTTTTTTCTAGCTTCCAGTCTTGGTTCATGAAACATAATGCTGTGGAGCTGTGTTTTATTTTATTTTTTCCTTTTGTTTTTGATTATTTGATTTATATTTTATATATTAAATTATATATAATAAATTATCTTACAATATTTATGAGTAAAATAATTCTACCCTAATAAAAGAAATCAACAAACATAAAGCAAAACAGGCCTGCTAGAGGGAGAATAGCTTGTATTTTTGTTTTTAAAAAAAAAATTGTATTAGTATGTTACCCAAACATAAAACACGATATAGATTCGCTGAACTGACAAGAACATAGGAAGGACAACCTAACCCTAAAATTGTTGTCACAAAAAGGATCCTCACTGAGTTTGAAAAAGATAAGCTTGGTCAAATACACACACAGATTAATAGTAAAATCACAAAATGTATCAATAAAGTAAAACATGTTTCTAAATGAGTAAGCATAGATAATGTGTTTCATATCAAATGAAATATGTCAAAGAAATAAAACCAAAACATAAAGTAAAACCTTATGATTCTAAAGAATAATGATAAATCATGAATATACATACACTGTATGTGAGTATAAAATGTTTATTTTATTTTTATTTTTTTATCCACACACCAGTGTCTCAAACGTTTATATAATATCCACACTTACGTCTGTTACAAATTAGAATAACACTATTCTACAGTGTCCTTGTTTCAAGTTACATGTAAAAACAGTAAATTGGTAATAATTACAAGCAACTAACTCTAAACCAAAATAATAATTAAATTATTGTTAATTAATATTACACAGTACTCATTTGTGCAATTACACTGTAATGAAGACACCATTAATCAAACTGAAACCTAAATTAGTTTATAATAAAGGTTGAAAAAGGGCTAAAAAAGAGATGCAGATTTTCTGCTGAAGCGTTTGTAATTCTCCTACATCAGCCTTAGGCCAAACTGTCACACTGACATTTGTCACAAATGCTCACAAAGGTTATGAGATTATCATTTATCTGAAACTTCTGGCTCTGCACTGTTATTAAAACCTTGATCAGAGAGATGTATTTGCCATGTCAGGAATCAGAGCTGGGGGGGGGGGCATATGGGCATATGTTATTATCTATGCTGTTAATAATCATGCATTGTGCAAGATGGCTTTTGAACTCCGATCCCTGACAAGCAGTAATGTTTTTTTTTTTTTTTTTTGGCTTTATATCTCCGGTTTAGAAGGTAAACACTTTGAATGATTTCCTAGGATGCTTGGTGGAGACATTGGCAGTTTTTCACATTGTGTTCTTATGCAGGACAACATTCAGGAAGCGGTTGTTGAGATAGAAGGAGACTGAGCAAAGGGAAAGAATTTCAGAAGTATTTAAAGCTGAATTTCCCAAGCAGGCATGAAATGCATGATGTTGGCCTGATGTGCTATAGGGTCTTCTGTTTATTGCCTGCATGCTTACTTGATTATAGATGAAATCATTCTAAAAAGTTACATTTAATTTTCTACACAAAGAAGTAACCTAACTTAAAGAGAAATTTGTGATATTGATCAAATGGATCTAGTGACTCATCTATATCTATATACATGTATATATATATATATATATATATATATATATATATATATATATATTAGGGGTGTCGCGATATACAGGTATTGACAATAACCGTGATATTCAAAGCAACAATTATCGATATCATGTTAATTTAGTGTGTGACGATATACTAGTATTAGTGAAAACTGCAATATTTAAAATGAACAGTTCTCTTATGATAACACCACATGTAAATAATCCATCGCCAGCACCTGGTTGAGCTCCCAGGTGGCAGTATTGTGCCTTAACCCCACACCTGTCACACAAGAAGAAGATGCGGTGTTAGCAGTTAGTTGCCATTATTTTACTAGTCATAGAATGAGAAATGTTTTAACCTGTTAACAGCGGTTTTCTGTATTGATATATTGAAGTAAAAGGATTATATTAGTACCACATTTCCTTTACTGTTCTTATTTTTGCATTTGAAATCAATACGGCCTGTGCGCAGTAACACTTTATTTACTTGTTTAAATCTATTAACATTTACACAATTAAAACTGATCTTGAAAAACTAAGTGACCACATTGCTACATTAAACTCTGTAAAATGTTAAGTTAGTCTTAATGCCTCATCTGCGGTCATTCTTCAGTAAGGTTCATTAGTTAACATTAGTTAATTACATTAGTTAACATATATAAATAACATAAATAATAATTTAGCATTTATTAATCTTAGTTCATGTTAATTTCAGCTTTTACTTATGCATTATTAAAAGGTAACTAAACCCACTGGCAATATTTGAAAAATGCTGGGCTGAGCAGGTGGGGCGCGAACCTCTGCTGGAAAACTATGCAGTCCAGCAGTGCTGTTGCAACCAGCAACCCTACACCTACATACCATCTTGACCACTGTACTAAATACAGATAAATCTACGCCAACTTGAAGCTATCCTTACTGATGCAATAGTATGCTACTAACTAACTATGGTTCTAACAAAACTAACGTTACACTAACAGCTATGCTAATTAACTACATAGGCTACACAAAATAATCTAAATTTCAAATTCTCATGGTTCGCTCCATCTTTTGACAGGTTGCACAGACACTGTTGGTATTGGGTCATCACCAATGCAGAACTTCACATCTTTAAGCTGTCCCTTAGCTATTGAGAGACTAGCTTCGTGACTTTTTCAGTTTAATTTTCATCCAGGTCCACTTGATGGTCTCCTGCAGTTTTCTGAGTAGTTGTGTGGTACATGCTGCGGTAGTGGTCAGGGTGGTCATGTCATCCATATATGCTCGGATAGGTGGAAGGTGAATCCCGTTCTTAGTTTACTCCCCTCCCATGACCCATCTTGAGGCCCTGATGATAACCTCCATGGCCATTGTAAAGGCCAGGGGTGAGATTGTACATCCTGCAATGATGCCTACCTCTACACACTGCCATGATGTTGTAAAATCAGCTGTTGTAAAAAATAGCTGCAGGGCTTCGAATTAGGCTTTTACTAGACTAGTGACAGATGATGGAACATGGAAGAAGTTGAAAGATTCCCAGAGGAGATTATGGGGAACTGATTCAAAGGTGTTGGCCAAGTCAAGAAATATGACATGGATGTCTCTCTTGTCTTTCTTCGCTGCTTGTATCTGATGCCAGATCATGCTGGTATGCTCCAAGCAATCAGAGAACCCTGGACTGCCGGCCTTCTGTAGGGATGTATCAATGTACTTGTTCTTCTACAGATTGATAGACAACTTCGATGCTATCACACTGAAAAAAAAAATTCCCTCAACTTTGAGGAGGTTGATTGGCCGGAATTGACCATTGTCTGTCGCATCCTTCTCCTTGGGAATTAGCACCCCTCCAGCCCTTCGCCACGCCTTAGGTATTATTCCCTCCTGCCACACTATTTTCATGAGCCTCCAAAGATATCGTAGGACATCTGGTGTGTTCTTGTAGAGCTCATATGGTATTCCATTCGGCCCGGTGGCTGACGCTGATCTTGCATGCCGTACCATAATCTCTACTTCCTTCCATTTTGGGTGGCCAGTCTCTAGGTCGAATTTGGGAGATTAAATAGGTTGGATGTCATGTGGGATAGTTATTTGTTTGTGCCTTTTAGGGTCACAAAGAGCATTTTCCAAATGCTCTTCTAGTTCCTGCTTTGAAATTTTCAGGATTCCACTTTTTTTCCTTAGCGAAGAGATCTTTAAAAAACTTGAAAGGTTTTTTATAGAACCTGTTCTTGTGTGTTTCTTATACTTGCAACGTTTCCTCAGGTTCTCTGCTCTTCGCAGGGTTACCAACCAACACTTAATATCCCCCTGGAGTAGCATGATACCCTCTCTCCCAACATTAGAGGCCTTCTTCCACTGCATTCTTAACTGCATTCTCTCTCTTACCAGCATATCAATCTCTTGCTGCCTTCTGGATTTGGCTGGTGTTGGTTTTGCTTTGTCACTTCTCCTTGCATTTAGTCCAAAGCGCACTTCTCCGTATGGGTAGATGATGTCACCCAACTTCTCCAGTTTTTTCCACTGTACCCACTTGTTGCTCCAGGATTTTTGTCAGGTCATCATTGACTATTTCCCACTCTTTCTTTTCAACAGCTTTGGGCCACTTCACTCTTGGTCTGTGCCCTTTGATCTTTCCCTCCTTAGAGGGTATCTGTGGTTGAGTGGGTTCCTCCACCAACATTTCTGATCTTGCATTATCCTCCTTAGTAACAATAGTGCTGATGCTCTGTGAACTTTTTTTCCAGTCTCTGTGCTTCAATCGACTGAATTGACTGGTTACTTCGTAAGAAGTAATGGTCATTGCGAGGCCCTTGTTTCTGCTCTCACAAGCACTCTCTCTTTCCTTGGAAGGTCTTCAACCCCCTTTATGATGTCATTTTCGCCCAGCCACAAGTGCACACTTGAAGAGAGTGTCCAACCTCTGCTGTGGTTATCTCATGTGCCGTGTTCTTACTCATAGTCTTGTCCGTTCCTAGGACATACATATTCAGGGCTGCATTTGGGAAGTGAGAAGGGGGTGCAGGTGCTGCACACCTGCTGAGAGTTAGATTAAAGAATCCTGCCCTTCAGGCCAACCACAGTGATCAGAAGAAGAACTACATTAAAGTCCAGCAGTACCTTCAGTGTCTAAATTCAAATCAGACATGATCCAACCAACCACAGTAACCATAGAGTTTTAACTGATTTTTATTAGCAGTAATATTACGTTTAATGACATTGAAGCTGCTAAGCCACATATTAGGGGTGTCAGTTGATCTAAAATATAATCACATTAAAAAATATACTGTTTTTAATTAATTAAATTAATACACAATTATGTAAGGTTCAGTGCAATGATGAAAAGCATCCCTTTTTTTAACTGAATGACACGTATCTGTTTAGTAAATTATAAGTACTAACATAATGCTCACTCCTGAATATTGGTACTATACTCTGTGATGAACGAATCATTGTTTTCTTAAATCAACATGCAGAGACCAAGAAGGCTGACAGATATGTCTTGAGGAGTTGATGGCAGAGTGCAGCGGTTATTACAGATGAGATCTCAGTGGGTGGGTCTTCTGCATGACATTTCCAAGTCTAGTGGGGCAGGGATATCAAAACAAGAAGCCTTATCTGATGTCTTCCAGATCCGTCTTTTACGCTCCACATCATTGCCTGGGGAATAACTGACAGAATCTGTTTTGAAAGTGATGTGTAACCCCATTTCTGTCCTTGGATCAGTACAGATAATACCTCTTTAGGTTTAGGTTGTGTTGGTTCTCCACAAACCATCTACATGAATGAATGGACAGTTGTATTTATACTGGGCTTCTGGAGAAAGTTGGCTTTCTGTGAGTATGTGGAGTCTTGTGAACATGAACCCTGCCAATTGAAGGTTGACCAATTGCAGCTGATATGCACCAGAGCTCACTGGCACTTGAAAGCAGAGAGAAGATTTCTGAGCCAAATCATTGATGGTGGATTACAGGAAAATCCTTTTTCCACAGAGGATCTTAGGATCAGGAGATTTCTAACAAGTCAATATTTCAATTATAGCCATAAGCAGCAGGAACTGACTGACACTTTTGTACAAAGAACATTAGCAGGCTTCAAAATAAATTATGGAGCCATTACTTTTTTTACTGAAGGTGAAGGATTTTGTGAATCTCATGCATTCATGGATAGTTTACAAAAATAAGACATTATAAAAGAAACTGTTCTGTTGTACCTAAATTTGCTTTTCAGAAACAGAGGTTTCTGGGAAGTCGCTGTGCTCCATTAAAAATCTAATTTCTCACTTAGAAAAGTGCAACAGAATGCCAAGTGAAAACTTATTAAGTTCTTAGAAAATATGCACATAATTATGTAGGTTTTTTTTTTTTTTTTTTTGTAATCTCATGTCTATAGAACAAATGCTAGTTTAGCATAGCAATTTTTTACACTCCAAAAATATTTTTATTTTATTTATTTTTTATTGACAAAATCCATTTACTCAATGCATTGAAATAATTTACTTAATTTGAGATTATTTGGAGAATTCCATCACTTTTCTGCAGTACCCTACTACTGTTGTTTACACAAAGTTTTTTTTTTTTTTTCATTTACACAATGACAATGATGTCAAAATGATAATATATATATATATATATATATATATATATATATATATATATATATATATATATATATATATATATATATATATGTATATATATACACACATATATATATACATATATATATACATATATATATATATATATATATATATATATATACACACACACACATATATATATATATATATATATATATATATATATATATATATATATATATATATATATATATATCCATCCACACTACACAAGTGTATACAACTTTTTGTTTATTATGAATTTCTCAAATAAATATCTCAATTGCAGTAGGCCTATAGATAAAAGATATGATATTTATGGCTTTAAAGCAATATTTAAGTATTAGGCCTAAATAAACATGTTGTGACTCGAATGGATTGTGCCAAATTGCAGAGCTTTTGCACATACCTGCATCACTACGATGATTTGATTTCTTAACTTTTCTCATTCATCTAAATTGTGCTCTCATCAGTGTGTATGTCAGTATGTTTGTTAACTAAAAACTAAAAAGAACTTTGCTTGTCTGATATCACTAAATTTATCTTTCCTCAGTCAGCTTCTCCATACTCCCTTTAAATTTATTCTTCTTCATTCTTAAACGGATAGTTCACCCAAAAATTAGAATTTGATGTTTATCTGCTTACAGATTGCAGATGCCCTGGGGGTAAGCAGATAAACATCAAATTTTCATTTTTGGATGAACTATCCCTTTAACTTTGATGTTTACTGTGCATTTAGGCTATGTATAAGGCAACTTCACAACTTCATTAAAACAATATTTGACTCCAGAATCTTCGACCTTTTGCCTTTTTCACATATTCTCAAACCAGCATATCACAAAGAGCATTCTGCTCCGTTCACAGGCTCTGGCTTATAGCTGAATTTAAATAGTTTCCAATTAATTAACTTCACGCTGTTATTGAACTGAACTGAACCAACACTGACTTAAGCTGAAAAATGACACTACTATTGATTTAAAACTGCTGCTTACAGCAGAATCGGAATTGACTCCATAATTGAGTTCCTGTTATTACTGTGAAGCTGCTTTGAAACAGTCTATTTTCTACAAGGCGCTATATAAATAAAGTTGACTTGACATGTATGAATATGAACATGAGATCAGCCTTTGTACTAAGCCATGTATGCATGAGAGGGGTTATGTCTATAGCTCACAGATTTGTGAGCATTGGCATTGCTTGAGTTACATGAAAAAAAATTACCACAGTTCCTCCTCCTCCACATTTCTGCTCCTCTTCACTCACAGAAAAGACATTGCCCATACAATGATTGGGTTAGAGGTATAATTTGCAATTTACCATAACATTACAAGACTACAGTATAGTGTAATTTGGCTTCTGGGAGGGAACAATCATCCATGACTTCAAACTGGAGCCCTGTGATGAAAATCAGTAGATAAGTGGGTTTTGATTGATATCTACTGTGCCATGGCACTGTGATTAGCGCAGGTTACAGAGGTTCTGTATTGATCCGTGATCGCTGAACAAGCTTTTTACAGACTGTAATAACAGAGAGAAGCTATTGGACTGGTATTATGAAATATCGTTGTATTGTCATGAACTGCAGAACCATTACAGATGAAGACAGTTTATTAATGACAGACACCTTCTTGAGCAATCAACAGCAACCAGGCACATTCATCTTTTTGAGCCTGATCAATAAAGCACTGATGGACAGCTTGTTGACTCTCCATTTTGACCTTTATGGGATCATGGAAGACTAATAACCTTTTTTACAACCGGGACAGTTTATATGTAACATATAATCTTGGCCTGTAAATGGACATTGTTGGATCCCGGTTGAACTTGAAGGACTTGTGCAGGATTTTATTTTATTCAAGTGACAGCTTGCGATGGAGTTTGCACCATTTAGTGTGAAGTTTGTGACTGCAGATGAAGTAGTTGGACAAGGTGAGTCATGGTGCAGCTGTTTCTATAGGAAATGCAAACAGGGAGGATGCTGTTGTAAATTTGTATTTTTTTCTGATAGATTCTAAAATTGTAATTAATTATGACTAAACCACCTAAAGTGTATGTGGTAATATAGCAACTGGTGTGTCATTTATGTTAAAAGATGTCTTACATTTATATATATATATATATATATATATATATATATATATATATATATATATATATATATATATATATATATATATATATATATATATATAATTAATTTTTTTTATTGTTATTATTTTCATTCTATTAGATTAGATTAGATTAGATTAATTTATTACTTAAATAACTTTATTGTCATTGTACATGTAAGGTACAAGGAAACGAAATGCAGTTAGCATCTAACCAGAAATACAATAAATAGTAAGTACAAGATATACAGTGTCTACAATATTTTACAAATGTACAAGAAAATACACAGATTGTTATGTTCATGGACTTTCTGTTCCCTTTCAGTCGGTCACTCTCGATGCCATGTTGATGACCAACGAATATGGGATATCGGTTCGATAGACCATCTACTTTGAGTCTAAACTAAACGAGCCAGTGTATATTGGCATGCAATTATTGCATCCAGCTGCCGCTGATCACTGCGTGAGTATAAGGGTGTACTCACACTAGGCACGATTGCCATGAACCGGGCCCGAGTACGATTTTCCCCCCTCCCCACTCCCCTCTGGCCTGCACTCACATATAGGGTTTCAGCATTTGTGCCGGAGCACGCTTACGTCATTATGGTGCGACGGTTTCGGGATAAACAGGAAGAGCGGCACTCTCTGAACACAATGGAGTCCATCGCTCTGTTTTCTTTGTGGATAATTTTGTGTCGTTTGGTCCACAGCCCTCTCACAGCCTGTTGTTAAACAGATGTGTCGCCTTAGTGGCGCGAAAATTTCACGTAATCGTGCTGCTCGTATGAGGATGTTTGCAAGGTATCAATCAGCTGAAGTGCAGCAAGGACTTTGCAGTTTTTAGTTTTTATGCATTTTGCACCTCTGCCGTAGACCAAAGCGACTTTTCCCTGCCATGTTGGTTTTGGAGCGTAGCAAAACCGTGACGCAATGCGTCCTTTTTCGTGCTCCAGCATGGTTAGCGCTCACACTGCATGCAAACCGCACCCGAGTCCAACTGAACCGTGCCCTGGCCCACCTCTTCCAAGTGGGCCAGGGCCGGCTAATCGAGCCGCGCCTGGGCACGGTTTGGAGCACTCACACTAGTCAAACGAACCGCGCTTTGGTGGTCAAACGCACTCGGGCACGGTTCAAATTGGCTAGTGTGAGTACACCCTAAGAAGACAGCAGGTGCAATGCATTCCAGCTTTTCGCTTCGGAGCTGCGCGTTAGTATCGCTCTGCTTAACTGTGTCTGCTGTGAACTACGAGTTCAGCACACTCTCGGAAGAATCAGAATCAGAATCAGAATGAGCTTTATTGCCAGGTATGTTTACACATACGAGGAATTTGTTTTCGTGACAGAAGCTCCGCAGTACAACAGAATGACAGCGACAGAACATAAAACACATAATAAAAGAATAAAAAATACAAATAAGTAGATAGTGAATGACAATATACAAATGACAATTGTAGGCAGGTATATTACAAAATGCAGTTATGTATGTACATGTGTATTATGTGCAAAATTTAAGTGTATACTAAGTATGTGTGTTAGATAAATAAAGTGTATGTGTATATAAATATAAAGTGTAGTGTGTTCGCCGTTATTATCAGCTGTTCATAAGATGGATTGCCTGAGGAAAGAAACTGGTCCTGTGTCTGGTTGTTCTAGTGCTCAGTGCTCTGTAGCGTCGACCAGATGGCAACAGTTCAAAGAGGGAGTGTGCTGGATGTGAAGGGTCCAAAGTGATTTTGACAGCCCTTTTTCTCACTCTGGATAAGTACAGTTCTTGAATAGATGGGAGAGTTGAACCGATGATTCGCTCAGCAGTCCGGACTACCCTCTGTAGTCTTCTGAGGTCAGATTTAGAAGCTGAGCTGAACCAGACAGTTACTGAAGTGCAGAGGATGGATTCAATGATGGTGGAGTAGAACTGTTTCAGCAGCTCCTGTGGCAGGTTAAACTTCCTCAGCTGGCGGAGGAAGTACAACCTTTGCTGGGCCTTTTTCACAATGGAGTCAATGTGAATGTCCCACTTCAGGTCCTGAGAGATGGTGGTTCCCAGGAACCTGAATGACTCCACTGCAGTCACAGGGCTGTTCATGATGGTGAGTGGGGGGAGTGCAGGGGGGTTTCTCCTGAAGTCCACGATCATCTCCACTGTTTTGAGGGTGTTAAGCTCCAGGTTGTTGAGAGTGCACCAGACAGCCAGCTATTTTACCTCCTGTCTGTAAGCAGATTCGTCACCGTCCTGAATGAGGCCGATGAGTGTGGTGTCGTCTGCAAACTTCAGGAGCTTGACAGAGGGGTCCTTAGATGTGCAATCGTTGGTGTACAGGGAGAAGAGCAGTGGGGAGAGAACGCAGCCCTGGGGAGCTCCGGTGCTGATTGTACGGGTGCTGGATGTGTATTTTCCCAGCCTCACTAGCTGCTGCCTGTCTGTCAGGAAGCTGTTGATCCACTGACAGACAGAGGTGGGCACGGAGAGCTGATTTAGTTTGGGCAGGAGGAGGTTTGGGATGATCGTGTTGAAGGCCGAGCTGAAGTCCACAAACAGGATCCTCACATAAGTCCCCGGTCTGTCTAGGTGTTGCAGAACATAATGCAGTCCAATGTTTACTGCATCGTCCACAGACCTGTTTGCTCTGTAGGCAAACTGAAGAGGATCCAGCAAGGGCCCAGTGATGTCCTTCAGGCGGACCAGCACCAGTTTTTCAAATGACTTCATGACTACAGACGTTAGAGCCACAGGCCTGTAGTCATTTAGTCCTGTAATTTTGGGTTTCTTAGGGATGGGGATGATGGTGGAACATTTGAAGCATGAAGGGACTTCGCACAGCTCCAGCGATCTGTTGAAGATCTGTGTGAAGATGGGGGCCAGCTGGTCAGCACAGGATTTTAGACAGGCTGGTGTAACACAATCTGGGCCTGGTGCTTTCTTCCTTTTCTGCTTCCGGAAGACCTGGCGCACCGCATCCTCGCTGATCTGAATTGCAGGTGCCCCACCTGAGAGGGGGGATGCAGGAGGTGTGAATGGTGAGAGTGCTTGATTGGAGAGGTGTTTAGGATGGGTTGCAGGAGCTGTTAATGGTGTGAACGGTTGTTTGGAGAGGCATTTGGGGCTGGTTGCAGGAGTTGTGAAGGGTGTGAATGGTTGTGTGGGGAGGCGTTCAGGGCAGGTGATGGGTGTTCTTTCAAACCTGCAGTAAAACTCGTTCAGATCGTCTGCCAGTCGCTGATTCTCTACAGTGCTGGGGGTGGTGTCTATACACATATGACTATACACATATGAGTACCGCTTAGGTCTCAATATGGAACCCACCCTTCCATGGTTCTCACGGATACATCATGAAGTTCAAGCTTCGTGTGTTGGTGAGACAGCGCTTCAGCAATGGTCGTTCCTGTGTCGAGTGGATTGCACACTTCAGGCTGCACTACCCCTGTCGTGTTGCAAGCGGCCAATTCCCCTGTGCGCCTCAGCACTAAAAGAGCATTTCCTAAAGAGCAAATTTCTCTTAAAGAGCTTTACGGGTGCGTCTTTGTAAAGACGACGGATCGTCCTTATAAGGATGCCGTTTCACCCATGCATTTCTGGGTGCTGTCGTTAACTGGCAACGGGTGATGGTCACGATCGATGCCTCACGTGTCTGGGCGTCGTGCACACTGAGGTGGCTTTCATGGATGAGTCTTGTTCTCACTGCGGGAATATGACCATCTCGTAGCTGCGAACCAGGCTCCTCTACCTTCAGGGAGGCGGAGTCCCGTTGCTGCGGACGAGATCTTGGGCTCGTTCTGGCGGCCGACAGACGAGAACCACTTCCGGCAGTAGCGCGGGTGGTTTGAGGGTCACAGTGGTGGCAAACCCCACAGGGAACCAACCCTCTGGGGACCACCACTCCTCTTGCACCTCCGATCCAGTGGAGCATCCCACGGAACGCGCTGGGCCCTCTTCAAGGAGCATACCAGCGGTATCCAGTGGGACTCCCCCCGACCAGATGTCGATCTCAGCATCGGAGGGAGAGCTTTCAGATGACGATTGGGATGAGAAGGGGAGTGCCGTCTCTAAGCAGAGCATGGCCCACTGGATTGTGGATGCCATAACCCTGGCTTATCAGGCTCAGGATGTGCCCTGCTTGTTCAGGTTGCAGGCTCACTTAAGTGTTGCATCCTCCTGGGCGCTAGCTCGTGGCACCTCGCTGACAGATATTTGTAGAGCTGCTGGCTGGGCGACCCCTAACATGTTCGCTAGGTTCTATACCCTTCATGTAGAGCCGGTATCCTCCTGTGTTCTCACCTCAAACGGGTAGTGGCCCTGAGAGGCCCCGGTTAGTGTCGGCTTGGTTAAACTACTCCAGAGTGTCCGTACTGTAGACCCTGTTGAGATCCTCCATCACCGGAAGCAGCTGGACGTGGCGGAACGTCCGGCGCCAGAACTTCATGATGTATCCGTGAGAACCATGGAAGGGTGGGTTCCATATTGAGAACTAAGCGGTATTCATATGTGTATAGTCCATGGTATAGCCTTAGAGCCCATATTTCCCCGGCAGACTTCTTGCTTCCCAAGAGGGTTTTTAATCACCTCAAATTTATCCGTATACTCCTAAACGAATGCTATATGTGTATTTGCCTCCAAGACCTCCCTCCGGAAGGATGGGCCTTCCGCAGCGTCCCGGTTCTAAGTGGACCAGGTACGTTTTCCCAGTGTTATCCAATCTCACCCAGTGAGGTAGTGCTTTGACAATGGTGAGTGGAGCTACTTGTTCTGAGCCCTGGCCTACACCCAATACGGGTGCAGGCGGCTTGCACAGAGCACTGGAAGGGGCAGCACCCATGGCGCTTTGTTAGGGATCCCATATTCGTCGGTCACCGATGTGGCATCGAGAGTGACCGACTGAAAGGGAACGTCTCGGTTACGTATGGTAACCCTCGTTCCCTGAAGGAGGGAACGGAGACCATGGTTGCTGTTCCGCCGCTGAGCTGCCGGGTCCCTGGCTCGGCTCCTCAGAGAAAAACTGGAATGCAAAAGTGAACCTGCTGCCTTCTTATACTCACGCAGTGATCAGCGGCAGCTGGATGCAATAATTGCATGCAAATGTGCATTGGCTCATTTGGTTTACACTCGAAGTAGATTGGTCTATCGAAGCGATATCCCATATTCGTCGGTCACCGACGTGGCGTCTCCATTCCCTCCTTCAGGGAACGAGGGTTACCATACGTAACCGAGACATTTCTTTTAAGTTTCCTTATTTGGTCATGTTCCTTTTCATGTTTGGTTGATTTGATTAATCCCCACCTTTCTCCATTCCCCTGATTACTTCCCTTGTGCTTAAATACCCTGTCTGTTTAGTTCCTCCTTGTCCGTGATTATTTTATCGTATCGTATCATATCGTATCGTATTGTAATGTTGGATGTGCCCTTATCATTAAAAGGACCCTTTTAGATATCTTCTTCCTCGTGCGCCTTCATTAAGACACCAGCAGCTGTAACAGAATCACGGACCTAAAAGTTAATTTAGCTGCATTTTTCTTTCCTTTTTGTTTTGTTTTCCTCCCTCTCCCGGAATGGCCTTACCAGCAGTCCAACTACTGTGCCTGGAGCAACTGGACAGTTTGCTGGAGGACCACACCAGGGGCTTTCTCGATTTGGCCTTACCCACTTCCCTGAACGCTCACTCTGTAATTTTTATTACACCGGCCTGAGCGAGCAGTTTAAGGTACGCCTGCCAGCGAATGGTCCCAGAGAGGATTTAGCCACTTTCGTGGAGTTCACCATCTGCACCGCTGAAGAGGATATCTCTAGCCCTACTCCTGAACCAGAGCCCACCACAACCACAGAGCCTATCATTGTCAGGGAGCTAGGGCTCGAGAGCGTGATTGACCAGGTGTGTGAGCCAGCAACACTGTGCATCATGAGAATACTGGTGGAGATCGAGGGCATGGAGGAAAGCCCTGCCCAAACTCCTGTGACTGAGGGTGAGCTGCACTTGGTTTCTGTAAATTATATGGAGAAATTAATGGACTTTATAGACTGGTCTGTGGAGCCAAATCCTGAATCTTCTATTTCTCAGCTGGTTACACCCAGCCCTGAATCTCCTGTTTCTCCGCTGGTTCCGCCAAGCCCTGCAGTCTCTGTCTGTCAGCCCCCTGGTGTCGTCACCTTCTCCTCCACCATGGCTCCTCCCGCTGTCGACTCCACTGTGGATCGTCATCCTGGCTGGTCTCTGGAGCACCATGTGGCTCTTCGTACTCCAGGCTCCTCCTTGGCATCCACTCCACCCGGGTTCCAAGCTTCTTGTTCCCATTGCCTGCCCCATTCACGCCTCCAGAACCCCCACCCTCCCTCCACTGTAATTCCTCTTTCAGTGTGAGGATGTACCGTTCCGGGAGGGGCCGAACTGTTATGTTCATGGACTTTCTGTTCCTTTTTAGTTTCCTTATTTGGTCATGTTCCTTTTCCTGTTTGGTTGATTTGATTAATCCCCACCTGTCTCCATTCCATTGATTACTTCCCTTGTGCTTAAATACCATGTCTGTTTAGTTCCTCCTTGTCCATGATTATTGTATCGTATAGTATTGTATTGTTATGTTGGATGTGCCCTTATTCTTACGCGATCATTAAAAGAATCCTTTTATATATTTTCTTCCTCATGCGCCTTCATTAACACACCAGCAGCTGTAACACAGATAAGGCAGTACTATGGACACAATTTACATATTTTTATAATAATATCAGCATGATATACAGATAGGTGTACTATGGACATACTATAAAGTGTAGTGTATGTAGTATGTAGTGGTGTGTGTGTGTATGTGCTGGGAGTCAGAAGGCAGAATTCAGTAAGGAGACAGCTGTAGGGAAAAATCTTTTATCAAGTCTGCTGGTCCTCATCCTGAAGACCACTGGTTCTTATTCAGTATTCTAAGGAAGAAGAGGCACTGGTGAGCCTTCTTGACCAGTCTGGAGGTGTTTGTGGTCCAGGACAGATCCTTCAGGATGGTGGTTCCCAGGAACTTGAACCTGGAGACATGTTCAACAACCATCCCGTTAATGTGGATGGGGTCATGCATGCTTCCTTTCTTCTTCCTGAAGTCCACGATGAGCTCCTTTGTCTTACTGGTGCTGAGGAGCAGGTTGTTGTCAGCACACCATGCGGCCAGGTGCTTTGCCTCCTCCCAGTGGGCACTCATCATCAAATGTCATGTCAGTGTTATTTTAGTGTTACTAAGACACTATAATATTTTTTTTCCTGATATTTTTTCATTCGTTTTTATTTTTATTTTTTTCTGTTTTCAATTATCAAGTTAAACATGAGTAATTTTGTGGTGGGTTTTTGTCATTATTATTATATGTCTGTAGTTTTTATACATTTTTATTTTTATTTTTATTTTTAAGTTTTTTAGTACATCAAGTTAAGCTAAATGAAAATGAGAAATATTTCCTTGGCAATTAGGTCTAAGTTTTATTTATTTATTTGTATATATTGTATTTCAGTCAATGTTTATTACATTTCAAGTAACAAAAATGCTTTGATTGGATTGCATTTTAATTAACTAATATAACAATTGTTCAAGCAGGGTTCAGAATCTTTAAATGGTTTAAACCAATACATTTTAGGTTTACAAATGTAAAACAAAGAAAGGATATAAAGTAAAATAATAATTAAATATGTAATATTCTACACTACGGCACTGTTTATCACATTAAATACATAAAGTTATTCATTTAAATTAATACAATAATTGTAATAATACTTTTAATAATGTATGAAATCGTTTAATAATACATGCATGTTCAGCAAGGATGCATTAAACTGATCTAAAGTCACTGAACATGTATGTATTATTAAATGATTTCATTAATTATTAAAAATATTATTACTATAATTATTGAATTTTCTGTTAATCATATTATCCTGGAGAAAAAAGATGACATTTCACAACAAATATTAAGCATCACACCTGTTTTGTTAGCACAACATTGAGAATGAGAAGAAATTGAGTAATGACTGCTTAGAATTTAGCTTTGCTGAATTAAAAATTACATTTATAAATATTATAGGTAAAGACATTTACTGCAAGCTAGTAAAAAAAAAAAAAAAAAAAAAAAAAAAAAATATATATATATATGTATATAAAACGTACTCCATAAAATACAAGCTATATATATATATATATATATATATATATATATATATATATATATATATATATATATATATATATATATATATATATATATATATATAGCTTGTATTTTATGGAGTACGTTATTACAGACCATTGAGACATAGCCTTGGATTCAGGCCTGACGGTCAGTTTATTTTTTTTATTTTTTTTATGCATCCAGAATGCTCTGAAGTAAGGCTGAGACCTGTGCTCGATATTCCAATAGATAAAGCCAGGCCATCTGTCACAGAGACCATCCCTCACATCCCAGACCATCCGTGAAGGTCTTATGTTTTTATTTTCTCCATCTAGTTAACCTAATACGTCAACTCAAGCCTTCCCCCACCACATACACACCCACGTACTTACACACACTCACTCACACTGTACAGTGTGTGATTGGATGCGCCACGCTCCACTGACCTGCAGGGCAGCACTCTGGCCAAATCAAATAAGCTCTGAATTACCAGAATGGCAGCAGGATGTGCAGAAGACATGAGATGTATATTTTATGAGAAGAAGACAGTTTGTCAGAAGTGGTTTTTGGGCATTGAAAGATAAAAAAATGTAGCATGGGACATGGGATCTGTGACATGGGATCAGGTCGTTTAGGTATTTAGGTATATATATATATATTTATATAAAAAAAAGATTAAAAGTTAAAAACTAGAGGCATAAGTTATGGTCTTGGAGTGTAGAAATCATTATATCTGGATGGAAATGCTCCCCAAGAGAGATGTTGTTGTAGCTGGAAGAGAATACGACCTTAGATCATATGTGCCTTGTGAGACAATCATATAAAGACCCTTACATTGCAGATTTTTTTTCACATGTACGACTGCCATTTGGCCTGGGAAGAGACAATAGAAACAGCGTGTATTGCCATTAATCAAAGAGCAATTAACAATTAAAGTCTTATTTGACTGGCATAACTATAAGTAATTATAAAAAGACACGGGTTGATATAAGATTTTTCTTTATGTTTCTGAAATAAATGCTTTCCAATGCTACATTATTTAGTCATAAACACAGCAAAAACAGTAATATTGTGAAATATAATTACAATTTAAAACAGCTGTTTTCTATTTGAATAGATCTTAAAATAGTATTTGTTCCTGGCGTGAACGCTGAAATTTCAGCATCAGTACTCCAGCTTTCAGTGTCACATGATCCTTCATAAATCATTCTAATAAGCTGATTTATATTAAAAAAAAAAGTTTTTATGTAAACTTATTTGTTGTTTTAACACAATTTGGTGTGCAAAGTAAAGCGCACGATGAAGAAGATATATAGACAGTTCTTTTAATGATTCACAGGAGTAGAAATGGCACATCCAAACACAAATCCGAATCGTGGTATCATCACATCAATAGCGGACAATACAGAACTGAACAGACAGGGTTTAAAAATTCATGGAAAGTAATCAGAGGAATTGAAACAGGTGGGGAGCAATCAATTAACAAAATGAGGAACGGAACATGACCAAATAAGGAGAACTCAAAAGGAACAGAAGTCCATAACTGTAACAGTTTACCCCCTCCCAGAAAAGTGCGTCTTCACACCCGCAGAGATAGACCAGCAGAGGGAGGGTGGGGCTTCAGGAGGCGGGTGTGGGGCAGGCAAGGGTCAGGCAATGGAGAGGGAGCATAGACTATAGTACCAGGGCCGAGTGGATGGAGGGAGGAGCCAGGGAGGAGCCTGGAGCAGGAGGAGCCAGATGGTGCTCTAGAGACCAGCCAGGATGATGACCCATGGTGGAGTCGACGGCGGGAGGAGCCATGGTGGAATGAGAGCCAACCATACCAAGGGGCCGACTGATGGAGACTGCATCGATGGATGAGGAGCCCAGGATGGAGTCGAGCAGACGGAGAGCCAGGGTAACACAGAGGGTCCAGAGGTCCAAGGTGGCGCTGAAGGCACAGGCGACCGAGGTGGGGGCGGGGCTCCGGAAGACCACTGCGGAGCCGGAGTGAATGATGATGGAGGTGGAGCCGAAGGGAAGGAGGAGCCTGACAGAGCCGGGGGGATGGAGTGATGAGGCAAAGCCATAGGAGTGGAGTCTTGAGGCGACGGATTGTCGACGACTGACCAATGCAGAGCCAGAGGGACAAGGGAGCCCGGTGGAGCTGCTGGGATGATGGGCCTCAGTGGAGACGAGGGAGCTAGGTGCCAAAGTGGAGCTGATGGTTCGAAGGACCAAGGTGGAGTCCACGGCTCAGAAGCTGGAGGTGCTGCGGGACTGACTGGCACCAGCGGAGATGGGGTTGCGGAACTGGCTGGTTTGAGAGGAAGTGGGAGAGAGAGGCTTAGAGGGAACACAGATGGACTTGTGCTGGGTGGAACCAGTGGAGACGCAGGAGATTCAGAGTTGGGCGGAATCAGTGGAGACACAGGAGATTCAGGTCTGGGTGGAACCAGCAGAGACACAGGAGATTCAGAGCTGGGCAGAACCAGTGGAGACGCAGGAGATTCAGGGCTGGGCGGAACCAGCGGGGACACAGGGGAATTGGGTAATGTCTCTCACCAAAACAATCAATTAAATCCGTCTGGAAAACATCTGTAAATTCCTCAAAATATCATCCAGAAACCAGATGCAGCTCACCCTCATTGACGGGAGGTTGGGCAAGGCTTCCCTCCAAGCCCCCGATTTCCATGGAAACTCCCTTGGGAATGGACGATGTTGCCAGCTAACATGATCGGTCAGTCCATGATGAAGGCTCAGGCACCCCTTCTGCAGTGGGCTCAGGCAGTAATTCCGTGCAGTGGGGGGGACGCCTGGCTGGTCTCTGGTTCGGGCGTGGGGCTGGAGATATCCTCCTCGGCGGGGCCGATGGTTAACGGGGATCCATTATTCACTAGCACCCACTCCACGAAGTGGACATACAGTATAAACAGTTCAATTAATTAACAAAACAAGGAATGGAACATGACCAAATAAGGAGAACTCAAAAGGAACAGAAGTCCATAACTGTTCAATTCAAGTTTATTTGTATAGCGCTTTTTACAATACAAATCGTTACAAAGCAACTTTACAGAAAATTATGTTTCTACAATATTTAGTAGTAGCTAGTAGTTTGTGCACATTTGACAGGATTTTAGAAAAAATAAAAATAATAATAATAATACAAGACGTAGTCAGCTAGATGATGAACTATCAATATTATTAAGTTATTATATGATGCAGTCACACATGTAGCAATAATTGTTAGTTCTAACTGTAACAGTTGTCACTTTTGATCAGTTTATTTAAAAGTATTAATTTCATTAAAATGAAACTTTTGTACAGTAGTGTACACATTTAGTAATTTAGTAAAATTGTTTGATGTGCTGCTCTCTTATTTTCTGTATTATATCTCTTTCTCTCTTTCTCTTTCTCTCTCTCTGTCTCTCTCTCTCTCTTTCTTTCAAAGTTTTTCTTGTCATATATTATAGATAGCAATTTTACAGACAATTTTGCATATTAGACTCACATGGCTCACTCCAGAATTAATTTGCAATCATTAGCAATCAGTTTATTTTTGATTAGCTGTTTCCACACACTTAATCAAATCACAGTTTGTTTGAAAAGCTTTTATAGTGGTCTGCTTTTCTCCTCAAGTCATATCTTAGTTTAATATTTACTCATGATTTGTGCTGAAAGTAACACACACACACACACACAAAATGTTACTAGACTGCTAAGTGATCATTATAATGCATCTTGTGAAATTAGATTTATGGAATGTAGAGAAGAGCAGAGAGAACATACAGTATAACTTCCATATCAATGCCTCGTTTTATCTCTTATTTATTTGAAGCAACATACCAAGGCACACAGGTGTTTTTAAAACCCAAAGACAAAACACGAAGCAAATTTATTCAAGAAAGAATTTTATCAGCTCATTGTGTCTGATGGTTAATGATTCTAATGTTCACTTGCACATCCTTCAGGAAACAAGATGTACACTCAATTACATAATACTAACTGTACTGTATGTGTTCGTTTAAATTCTAATACCGCATTTGTTTTACAGATGAAAGTCAGTTTAGTATTGTTTTTTTTTTATTTCAATATTGTGCAGATCTGGACAAAACAGGAGACTTGAAGAGGAAACATTGACAGTTTAGATTTTTCAAGTATTCTTTAACAGAATATAGTGGCTGTCCACCTGGAATTTTAATCAGAGATGATTTTAATTTAAACCATATGTATTAGGGGGAATTATTTGATCATTCATACAAATCTGCTCAGTCCATCAGTTTGCAGCTCATTCTCCATTCCAGTCAAATCATGAATTAAAATGTAACCAAATGTGCCCTGTTCCTGATACATATAGTGGCTACAAAAGCATCCATCACTTGTAAACATGAAGAAACAAATCCAAAATAAAATATTCTAATTATTTTATCAAATTAATCACAAACACAAAACTATAAAAACGCAAGGCCAATTATATATCAGCACTTTGTTGAGGACAAAAAAAATGATAATAATTAAGGAGCAAGGATAGTTGCCATGACAACTAATGGAGGTGTTTAGCATGTTAATCAGTTGGCACTCAAAGATGGAGCAAATTTATTTAGTTGAAAAGCAGTTTACTACTTTAAACAAATTCTATCCCCAGCCTCTAACACAACCTCCTCTATCTTTCCATCACCAGCTTCTAACACCCATAGTCAAGCTCCTTTCACACTGACGCCGATTAAATCTCTGGAGGTTGGTGAGTCACTGTACTGTTGAATGTTCCTATTCTGCCGCGGGATTAAGCGGATCTTTGGAACACTTGTTTTTTGAACACTCTGTATAGCAGACCTCTTATTTTGGGAACAAGCTTCATGCAACTTCCTACAAACACAACTGGTACCATTTTGTATCAATAGGGCTTCATTAATAATGTTCCTATAACACTGTTGCTTATTTTTTTAATAAACAAATATGCTAGTCACTTGCTAATCATGCTAGAAACATGCCAGCAACATGCTAGTCGCATGCTAAACATGCTATAAACATGTTTATAACATACTAGCAACATGCTAATCATGCTAGCAACATGCTAGCAACATGCTTATCATGCTAGAGACATGCTAACGGCATGTTAATCCTAAAGTCCTATGCATTACCCAAAGTTTGATTGTAAATTTATCTTTATGTTACATTTTCAATATTGTTTGCTTCAAATCAAAGTGGTTCATATCTTAAAACAAAGACTTTTCTTTGAAATCCCTATTGAAAAAAAAAAAAAAAAAAAAAAAGGTTCCAGAACAAAGGCTGCTGAAAAAATTGATGGACACTGTTTCACTCTGTAACAAAATAAATCACCTCATGTTGTCAGCTAGTGGTTATGATATGATCTGGTGGTTATATATTGGTTTGTTCAGCTGTCTGAACAGATATGCTACTAATATTGCCTGAGAGAAGACGGCCCTCAGAAACAGGGAATTCCATAAGAGAAGAAGTTATACCAAAAAAAAATAAGAACAGAGAGACAATGAGCATTTGTGACCAACACCAGGATTTCATACATTAACTTTAAAAAGATCATGCATTTGAACTCATTTAACTCATTCAAACAGTAGTGGTTTTGATTCTGTACAAAGGGCAAAATCCCTACAGTGTTACACTAGGTTGCATATCCACATTAGCTTCAATTCCCCCGAGGTATATCTGAGAAAGAGAGAGAAAATAGAGCTTAAACAAGACAGAGTGTGTGTCACCTCCTAACAATATTCCCGTCAGAGCAGTTCTATTAAAGCCACAGTACGTAACTGTAAAAAATAAAGTTTACAAATGAGTTTCAAATACTCCTGCCATTGCTTCTTTTTTAGGAGTCTTGCAGCACAATTACAGTGGCAAAATGTATAGATCTCTCTAGATTTTTATATTATTTATCTAAGTGGTTGGTATCAAAAGCTGCTGTTGAGATTACTAAACAGGAAAATTATATATTAAAAAAAATCAATGTAAAAATAGTACATGTATTTAAATACCATTAATGCAGTTTGAGTTCCTTGCCACTTTTGCCTTTTGGCTTACTCAGTTGAGGGCACTTAATTTTTTGGCACAGACACTATTGGAAAAGAACTGAAATGAGCGGGACTTTGACATAACTGGATTATTTAACTGACTTCAACTGGAAAATTTACTGTTTACTATTGTCCTCCTTTTAGGCCTCGTCCTCACGGAGACATGTTTAACTGTATATGCATACATTTTGTATCATATAGGTGTTTCACCCAGAGAGATCTGGCATTTTGGGAGAGTCAAACCAGGTCCCAGAGTGGATAAATCTGAAAACGACCCCCTTGCGTTTTTATGTGGAGAGTGAATCTGTACATTTTCTAAAACGAAGTCATCAGACCATGTCTCGCCCCTAATCAGACAACACTACATCATGTAACAGCAACAGAAACATGAACAAATACTGAACAGTTCCATGTTAATTTGTATACTGCATGCAAGGTTTATGCATAGTTCAAGTCTTCTTCTCTGTTTTTACTGCATCTCTGTGGTAGAATTACAGTGCCACATGCTGGTCTGGCATGTATACAAAGTTTTGTGATGGTTTTATGGTTTCGTGTGGACGCAGATATTTCTTTAGGCTGGGGACAAAAAAGGATCAGACAGAGAAAACTCTGGCTTCATGTGGACGTAGCCTTAGAGCTGCTTTACATCTGAATTGAATTTTGTTTGCATTACTGAGAAATAGTTTTCCTGTCTAACAATGTAAAGCTGCTTTGGCACAATCTTTGCTATATAAAGTGCTATATAAATAAAGGTGACTTGACCTTAGATTATAAATATTAAGCTAAATATCACAACAGCCTGGTTATTAGAAATGCAGTAAAAACCAATATTGTGAAATATCATTACATTTAAAAAGCAAATAAATAGACTATCAATAATAGATAGACAGTTTTCTATTTAAATGTATTCAAATGTATAAAAACTACATTAAAATGGCTTTTATTCCTGTGATGGTAAAGCTGAATTTTTATTACTGAGAAATTGTTTTCCTGTCTAACACTGTAAAACTGCTTTGGCACAATCTGTATTGTATAAAGTGCTACAGTATATAAATACTGCACATCTTATCAGTAAAGCTGGTTCTGTGAGTGGTAGTAAGTCTCCATCAGTAGTAAATCTCTAGATCACTGACAAACTATGCATCAATGACCACGGCTTCCGCTAAAAATCTTCTTTACTTTTCTACTGAAGACAAAAGTCACCTACATTTTCAATGCAACATTATCAGCAAATTAAAATTTTTAGGTGTACAATGCATTTAAAACAATCTATTTCATACAAAAAGGTGGTGCCAACTCAAATTCGCGTAAATACATTCATTTGCACTTGTCTGAAATAGCATTTTAGTTTGAAATTATTTGCAGTACCAAAAAGTTTTAAAAGATAAGTATGATATTCCTTCATTTACTTGTGCGAAGCACATTAAAAACATCTTCCCATTGGCATCTCTGTACAGACTTGTTATTTTGAAGTGCTCTCCATCAAACAGTGTGCGTAGCCTCATATTACAATACATCAGATGGAAGATGTAAATTCTGTTTTATCTGAAATGTAATTCTAGAGCTCTAGAGAATTCTACAAACTGTTGTGTGGTGCTTTTGTTGTTCTCATTCATTATTCTCTCTCTGTTGATGAGATGTGGTACCCCGGCCCAGAACAGACTCAGTCTTAAATAGGTCAGCCCAATCCAGCTGTCAAACCCTGGGGCGGACGGGAAGGTTTTGGGGCGAAGGGAGAGAAGGGGATCAAATGCTGCATGCTGCACACCTGGAGCTGTTCAAAGGCATTAGAATCACCACAGGTGAGTCTCTATAAATGCTGCTCACTGTTGAATGTAATCTCAATGCAGCTTTGTCTAAACTACTGGCATTACTTCTGAAACATGGGACAGCAGAGAATAAAGAGCGCTCCAAACAAATGCGGACATGCGAAAAGTAACAAAAGCTCAGCAGGTGCCAGAGATGTACACAGGACAAGCGCTTGTCATAGTATCACAACTAATAGCGGTGGCCCCCCACTCACCATTCGAACAGCCAAATGGCCAGCGCCGCTGCTCCCAACACGCGCATCACGCACTGTGCGTAGGTCACCAAGTGCTGAGGGGGCACCAAAAATAGCCTAATGCTTTTTTTTTTTTTTTTTAAATGCCGGTATTATTTCATTAGCCTATAGAAATATTAGCCATATTTTAGCCATGTATATGTAACAAAAAAGGGGGAACAAGAAAGATATTTAATAATTTAATAATTGCCCCACCCGCTAGATAGTCCGTTCCGGTTGTTCGCGTGGGCGAATGTTTTTTCTCGGGGTCGGAGTCGGGGCATCATAAAGGAATTATGCTTAAGACACCAAAATGGCTAGCAGCGGCACTGCAAATGGCATTGGCTATTGCAGATGCAATAGCAGGATTTGATAAGGCTTCAGCCTTTTGGAGAACAGGAGTTTTCCCTAAAGTGCAGTGTCGAGAAAGCGACTTGACACTCCCTCTGAGTTAAAACAAACCAATATCCCGGAGTAATTCATTTACTCAAACAGTACACTGACTGAACTGCTGTGAAGAGAGAACTGAAGATGAACACCGAAGAAGAACCGGTTAAATCAAATGATTCGTTTGGGAACAGTATATCACTACACTTGAACGTGCTCACAACAGACCCGGAAGAGAAGACAATGCTGAATAAAGTCGTAGTTTTTGTTATTTTTGGACCAAAATGTATTTTTGATGCTTCAACAAAATCTAACTGACCCTCTGATGTCACATGGACTACTTTAATTATGTTTTTATTACCTTTCTGGACATGGAGAGTATACCGTACATAGGTTTTCAATGGAGGGACAGAAAGCTAACAGTAACACATTACTGTTAATAAATTACTTATCCACTGAAAAAGTGATTACTGCAAATTTTTAGGTAATTTAATTACAGTTACTTATTAAGTGCTTGTGTCATACATAAGTACAGTGAATAATTTAAACAGTTCTAAAATCAATATTGAATTTGAAACATAGATTTACCATCTAAAAATAAAATTGAATGCAGCATCTTTAACCCTCTGTGTGCCACTTTCACTTTCAGTTTTACAGATAAGACTAAAATCAAATCTAAAAAGGCCAACTTTTATTTGTTTACACTGACAATAACAACAAAACATTATGCTTTTGAAAAAAAACAAAAAAAAAAATAGGCAGATTTTTCTGCCATCTAGGTCTCCATGAGCAACTTCCTACATTTCACAAACTCAGCGGAATTTGACACAGAGACATGAGAAATACGTTTACAGAAAGCCTGTCTACTTTTTAATGAATTCAAAATGTTTTTTTTTTTTTTTTTTTCTGATTATGTAATCCATATGAAACTAAAGCGAGGCGCAGTATTTCCCATTTCTGAACTTTAAGTGTTTAATTTTAAATTAATGAATTCCAGTCGAAAATGAATATTATCTGATTACATAATCCGTATGAAACTAAAGTAACAGTCAGAGGGTGAATCAACTCCAGGGTAAGACTAAAAGCAGCCAAATGTATTAAACATCATACAACTGTCTTTTTAGGCAACAGCCAGACATGGGTGTCATTTAGGCTAATTAAATATGTTTAATGGGACTGAACTTGTATTGAACATGATTACAATTTAATAAAAATAGTACAAAATAAACTGTTTATAGTAGCTATGTGATGATGTATACAGTTTATAATCTACAGAATATGTCAATTGCACTGATGCAAGTATTTGTGAAAGTAAATTAAATCTGTTGTATGCATGGAAAGCCCCTGACACTTGACCGTTTACTTACAATATCTAGAAAACAACATGTTTGTATGTCAACATAACTCCACCACACTTACGCCCTTGTAACCTTAGATATGGCTTAGAAATGGCTTATGTCCGGCAGAGCATGGGGATAGTGTAACATCACATAAAACAAAGACTGGCTCAGTGCTTTGAAAACATAATCTATAGTAACTACTCACTTAGAATGAACACCACAGGAATAGTTATTACCACTAGCACATAACATACATGCAGAAAATGATTTTAAGACATTAATGATAATGTTGAAGTATACAGGCCTGAACAATGTCAAAACATTAATCATGAAATGGACACATGAAATGGGTAACCTTACCATGTCAGTCTTTGAAGAAATGCGATGACGTTGATGATGATGATGATGATGACAAAAAAGTCAGAAATGTGACATAACTGGATAGAGTTAAAAAGCAGTATTAATTTATAGTTTCATGTGACATGTATAATACTTTAGTGCTGTGTTTTTATTTAACTACTTCTTTCAATGAAGAGACGTGTGAGAAGTCAAAAGTTTCTCTGGTAACCGGCATTATAACTCTGTCTCAGGTTGGCTTTGATAAACCTCCAGCTACATTGCTGAAAAGGTTGCTAAAACTGTTTGCTTTTAATGATGTAGAGTCTGAAAGGCCCTGTAAGAGTAACCAAAGTGTCTTCTGTTTAATCTGAGCTGAAGCTCAGGGCAGCAGGAACCGATGTGTGTGCATGAGAGGCAGGGCTGCCGTCACTCAGATAAAGCATTTCCTCTCACTCAGTCACAGAGACTTTAATTAAAGCTGGCAACACATGAATGAAAAGGAAAAAAATATATTATGCCTCATTTAATGGGACCATGCGCAATATTACTTATACTATTATTACTTTTCATTTACCTGATAAGCTTGATCTGAGCTAAGAGGAAATGAACACGACACTAGTAGGAATACAAGGTTATTCATATCCTGAAGGTAAACCCAGAATTATCATAATATTGTCATGAAACTGCTCTTGCACCTATTTTCAAATGTATTTATATATGGTGTGTATATATTCAAAATTCTGTTGGATGAAATATGTGATAAGCTTACAGCTTAACAGCAAGAGTGACCACATATTTAGGTTTTGCCAAAGAGAAATCTTCATAGAAATATTTGTATCCCATACAGAATGAATGATAAATGAATGAATTTACATGATTAAAATGAATGGTTATTAACATTTCCGGACCATGAACGCAGCACCTCAATAGAGAGAAATCTGCAATATGTCGCATACTTCTCAGATTTTCAGAAACATAAAATATATTAAAATTTTTGGAACAATTATGCAACTATACATACATGGTCCAGCATGACTTGACTTGAAATGTTTTATTTGTTGGACCCGTGAAAGAAATTTGACCCAGAGGAAAATCCGAAATAAACCTCTGTCCGTGTGAAAGTGATAAAGGAGGTCTGAAGATTAGAGTTTCTCATTAATGAAAGGATATTCATGCTTCTGAGAACAGGACCAAACCATGTGAATGAGCTGAGGATGGGTTTCACATAGCTCTGCTGGCATGTTGCTTCATTTATTCCAGAGATGTTGAAGCCTGTTGTAAGAGTGGATACACTGCTGGAGAAAACAACTAATGTCTGTTAAAGTGTGTTTAATTATATATAAAAAAAAGTTAAACATTTAAAAAGTACTTCAGGTGTGAGGACAATTCATGCTACGTGTAATGAGCTGCTTCTTTGGAGCATAAAGAATGTTTTAGTTACTCATCCTGTTCACACTTAAATGATCATGGTTTCTTTTAAGATCTGAAGGACCATTTGAGAGACTTACATGTAAACATGCCCACACAGACAAGCTGGGGGTGGCAATAAGTAATAATATCAATATTAATACAAATATTGTAGAAATGAAGGTGTGGGTGTTTCAAATGTAACACCTGAACACATTTTTTTTTTGTTGTTTGTTTAGATTTTTTGATGCAATAGTTTAAATCAGTCCTTTCCTCATGTACTAGATATTTTCAGTTCCTTTAAAGTTTATAAGTTGTGCATGTCTAGCGTTGCCTAATAGCTTGGACTGTTTCAGACAGGTTTCCTGAGGCTGGTTAATAGTTTCACCTCAAACTAATTCCATTGAATCAGTCTTGATGTGGTTGGGCTGCTCAGATATAGTAATGTTTGGTTAGTGCCACAGAGCCAAAATCTCTACATCTTTCAGGGGAATCAGACTAGAAAATTACTTAACATTTTTACATTCAAAAAATTGCAAGTGTGTCAAACAGAAGTCAGGCCTCACACATACTACACCTAGTCATATTCATTTTGGTGCCCTGTTAAATGTTAAAATGGTCAGTTGTTTGCACTCCAAGTCACCAGAGGGCACTACACCCTTAATACTGTTCCATGTCAACATGTTTTTTTATCGTGTTTGCTTGGCAAACCTTTGTGAAGTATTCTCAGTGGGTCTGTAGTACTACCATCAGCGAAAGTGAAACTGTCAACTTGGATCACGTGCCTTGATAATAAATCACATTACAGCCTTGACGTAATTGTATTTCAGTCATAGTTGTGTGACAGTCAATCGCCGTTTACGCATTACAATGCAGTAAACTGAATCCTACTTGTTGCAGAATGTCAGTGACTTCTCATAAAATTGAATTTTTTTTATTGTTAATATTATTATTATTATTATTATTATTATTATTATTATTATTATTATTATTGTTATTATTATTATTATTATTATTATTATTATTATTATTATTATTATTATTATTATTGATTTTGGTGTAAACTAAAAATATTTCAATCCAAAACTATTGTTTTGTGTGAAAGATTAGTCGACATCATGTTGAAGATTAGCCGACAGTCTGTTGATTTATTAAATGATAAGCTGTTTCCTAACAAAAGCGGTTTATTCAGTGTAGTGAAGTCTCTCCTCCATTGACATCAATTTAAAAAAAAAAAAACGGCCTCTGGTCTCTCTCCCTACGTACCGCCAAAGCGGCAGTGTTAGCATTAGCATTGCACTTTTTTAGCTAAAAGTTGCAGGCTTGCCTTCTAGTGGCTTTGGTATTCTTTTGATAGTTTGTCACTTATATTGTATCAGTGTGTTTACAATTAGATTCATTTCTTTATTCTTCTCGTTTTCAAATGAACCTCTGCAAATGGGTTCTAAAGAAGCTGGTGAGTGTGAAATGTTCCACATAACAAGTGCAACGTTAGCCACTGGGCCTATATTATGATCACAGAACTCAGTAGAAATCACACTAGAAATGCACTATAAACTTTATGCACTAAACATTAGAAACACTTTTTATTTATTTCGATATAAATGGCTAGCAAGCGATCCCTTCTATTCAATAATTCTGACCGAATCAGCAAATTTAAGTTACTTATAGTCCAGTAAGTTTTAGTAACCTTTTGGATCTAAATGTAAGCCCAGTCCTCATGTAAGTTAGATTCCATCATGATGTAGTATTTAATAGTTCTCAGTCACCCACTCCTGATAATCATTTAATCATTTATGGCTGTTATCAAAGGAAATTCTCAGTGCATTACCCCCTAAATGTTTTTTTTTTTTTTTTTATAGAGCAGCAGTTATGTCACCCCGCAGAATAAATGCTGCGTGAAAGCACAACTGGAGCCTGTTGTAGCAAAATGTGTGAAAGTGGCAGAAAAGGAATTTAAACCAAATGCAGTACGTTATGTGGTTTTCTTGAGAGATTTTGTGCCTCACTACTCCTTTATCTAAAGCTCAGTCACTCCACAGAGCCTCATTTACACAAAATTAAAGTCTAATCTGTCACTACTGCTGATTGCTCTGAACGGTCTCTCTACATTTGCCCATTAAAGAGAGATTGAGCTTTTAACTCATCTTTAAGTCTTTGAATCAGTTCCAGAAGATTGGGCTCACTCACCAGAGCACCTCTTATTACCGCCAATAGAGCAAAAATAATCTGTATTATCACAGACATCAGCAAAACGTAATGTCGCTTATCTTATGTTTAAACAAGACACACTTAAGATAATTTATTATAGAAGCTTGAGACTGTCATTTGCTTTTTGAAATGCTCACTAAAATGCTCTCTTGTGGTTATATTAATAATAAGAAAGGCTGAAAGAAATGCAGAAGGATGACTAAAGCACTAACCTATTAGATGTCAATGTATTTAAAACTCAGAAAGGTGCTTTTAAAGGTTTTTAATGCATTTGCATTGGCATATGATGACATCCTTGCAGCTTAAGAGAAGTGTGCGCTTATTTAAGTAAAAATTGCATTTAAAAAGGAAAATGTTTTAATGTATTGCAATGGACAGGAAAAAGTCTTATTGCATGTAGTGAAGGGAGACTAGAAAGAAATTGGAATATCTTTATACAAATCAGTCGTTTATGACCACATACTTCAATCCTATTTGATATTTATGCCGGATATGGACTGCTCTTTGGAAGCTATTAATTCAGCTTAATTTCATAAGTGAAACAAGGTAAATCATATGTCTAGTATTGTTGTGTCTTAAACAGTGTTGTGTTTACTTTGATATTAAATGTTAGTGTTTATGAATTTGATTCAAGAAGCACAGAGGATTGTTTTGGAGGAATATTGCTATAGAAGCTGACCTCTGATTTTTGGTCTTCTCATCATCTGTCACCCTGTCAAAAACTGGAGCTAATGAAGCTGTCAGTATTGTGAACTAATTTCCATCCTTCACACCGCCACCTCAACTAATGAATTAGACAGAGCGAACACCACAGATGCTGCACCCTGAATGGTCCAGTGTCAGGAATGAAAGGGTTAGGCTTTTTATGCTGTAATGGCACCTGGTTTATTGTTATTTTGTATACTCTTATTATTATTATCCATATGGAATTTCTAGTAAAGAGTCTATGAGGAATATACATGACATGAAAAGGGGGTGGACACATACATAAATGTATTAGGCTGGCTCATGAATTTTAACTGGTTGAGTAAAATTAGGTATGTGGGTGCTACAGCCATATTAGAATGACAGCTTATCTATCGCATTTCAGTTCATCTGATCTACTGCCAATGAAGCAGAGGTACATGATGTTAAATCATTGTTCCTCTAATTCCAGTTCAATGGTTTGATGGTTTCCGCTTACTCAATTTTCCAGAATTAAATATCTGACAAAAAAAATTGTTGGATCTGCCATTTTGATAAAGTTTAGGATTTTTTTATGTTTTAGTTTGGCTTTTTTATGTTTTAATTTGTAATTACTGATACTATGTGTCTGTCAATCCAAAGCCTGCATGACATGAGGGTGCATGAGGGTGCCCCGTCTCTGAGAAAGAAGGTCCTTCCTCAGAGGAATAGGCCAGGGAGGGGCTGTCGCGAGGAGTACAAGTTCGGGGAACCAGGTCCGGCCGGGCCAAAAAGGCGCAACCATGAGGACCTGCTCCTTGTCCTCCCTGATCTTGCACAACGTTTGTGCAAGAAGGCTCACTGGGGGAAACGCATACTAGCGCAGGCCCAGCGGCCAGCTGTGTGCCAGGGCGTCCGTGCCGAGGGTGCCCTCAGTCAGGAAGTAAAACAACTGGCAGTGGGAATTTTCTGGAGAGGCAAACAGGTCTACCTGAGCGTCTCCGAAGTGTTCCCAAATCAGCTGAACCGACTGGGGGTGGAGTCTCCATTCCTCGGGGCGAGACTGCTGTCGTGAGAGCTCATCGGCTGCACGATTGAGCCTGCCCGGAATGCGAATGGCACGAAGCGACCTCAGATGCTTGTGACTCCACAGGAGGAGATGGCGCGCGAGTTGCAACATGCGGCGGGAGCGTAGACCACCCTGACGGTTGATGTACACTACGGTCGCAGTGTTGTCCGTATGGACCAGAACGTGCTTGTCCTTCAGCAGGGCCCTGAAGAGGTGCAGAGCAAGACGTACTGCTAGCAAGTCGAGGCTATTGACATGCCTTAGACAGTGTTCTAGGTTATTTCATGCAGAGTTTTTAGGTCCTATAATTAACACCTCTGTTTTTTCAGAATTTAGCAATAAGAAATTACTCATCATCCAGTTTTTTATATCGACTATGCATTCTATGCATCCTAATTTATCAGTTTATTAGAAGTGTCCCTCACAAAATTAAACTGTCAGTTATTCATTGCTTATGATGTAAATGAATACTGACATTTAGATGGCCTTTATCATTTTGAGCAGCTTCACAAAACAATGTTTCAGTCCCACAGACCTGACCCTCTTAACACTGTACTTTCCCCTCAAGATACATGTAAATCCTTGATATGCTTTCATGACATTCATTTTCCTCCTCTTAGCTTCAAACGGAGCCGTATGTTTGAAAATGCAGCAGACAGGAAATAAATTCTCAGGCTACCAATTTTCACACTGTTCTCAGAGCGCAATTACACTCCAGAGTCAGATCCAAAATAAATTTCAAGCTCCCAAAATGTGGGGATTATCAAATTGATTGTCCTGATGTGACCACTCAACTTTATGTCAGTGAGTCAGTCCTCACTTTGCTGACAAGGAAATGAAGGGGCATACTTACAGCAACCTTATAACAAAATAATGTATTATTGTATTAATGATTTGTTTTTTTTTGTTTTTTTTTATAGAATGAAGACAGAAAATAGAATGACATATTATTTTTTTCTTCTCACAAAGGGATTTTTGTTGCAGTACTACTTGCAGTAGGCCTTTTGACTAGCCCACCAAAAGCGAGAAAGGGTTAGTTCACCCAAAAATTACAATTCTTTCATTTATTACTCACCCTCATGTCGTTCCAAACCCATAAGACATTAATTCATCTTCGGAACACAAATAAACATATTTTTTGATGAAATCCGAGAGCTTCTGACCCTGAATAGACAGCACATAGTCATGAAGATGTGTTTTAGACCGTATAAGCTCCTGCTTATAGTGTTTGATGTGTAAATTACTGTGCATGTGGGCAGCAACAGAAAAGCATGGCTACCAGCAGGAGTGAGAGGTTTTAAAGCTTGTGTGTGGAAATGCAGGACTGTACAGAGGTCTGAAGGTGATCTAATGCTCTGACAGTTAAATTCATGTTGAACAAATATAATACATATTTGTATTTGTCTTGTTTTACATTTGCACCAGTTATGTAGAATGACTAATGTTCAGGAATACATAAAGAAGAAATATTATATATTTTGCAATAATGTTCTCAGAAAGGTCACAAAGGAAACAAAAAAAGAGGCCTTGGAGCGTGGAGAAAATTATATTTAACTTTTGATGCATGAATAACTAAAAATAAAACCAGGTTGACTACAGGGTTGTATTCGATTAAAAATTTGAATCATATTGTGAAGTATGCCATTAACTGATCACGTTAATCACAATTAAGCTATCAAAGAAGAAGCCAGTAGTTCAATATAATATAATATAATATAATATAATATAATATAATATAATATAATATAATATAATATAATATAATATAATATAATATAATATAATATAATATATATGTTTGAGGTCTGTATATTTTGAGTGTTTATTCTTTTGAAAGAATGTATATTTTTATTCGTTATTGCATTAAATTGATCCAAAGTCACAGTAAAGACAATAAAAAATAGTTTGTTCTCTTGAGCTTTATATTTAACAATCCTGAGGAGGGCTAGGTATGGTTCCACAAAAATATTAAATAACCCAACTGTTTTGAACATCAATATTACTATAATATAATCATTATTAAGCTGCAAATCAGCATATTATAATTATTTCTGAAGGATCCTGTGACGTTGAAGACTGGAGTATTGATGCTGAAAATTCAGCTTTGCATCACAGTAATAAATAACATTTTAAATTATATTACAATAGAAAACAGTCATTTTAAATTGTAATAATATTTTACTTAATGCTTTCTTGGTGAGTTTTAGAGATTTACTTCAAAAACATGAAAAAAGAAAAGAAAAGAAAAAACTTATGGACCCTAAACTTTTGAACAGTTGTGTATACTATTATCTCTTGTAGAAACTAAACATGTTGAATGATAGAGGGTCATATAAATGATATTTAAACCACTTTTCCTTTGCATATGACACCTCTGTTTGAAGCATGGATCTGATAAGCTGATTTACTGTAACATTGTGAATTGTGAATGTCACTTATATTGTATCATCTTGTGAATGTCAAATCGTAATGCATCACATTGACTTTGCTTCTGAAATATTATCTCATAAGGAGAGGTGTATTTGATTAAGATGATGTATGACATGCGGAATAGATTGAAAAGAAAACCCTGAAAGCATTTAATGATGTTTCAAGGGATTGGTTGAGATCTGCAAATGTCAAACATGTAATTCCTCTGACACAGTTTTATCAAAGTGTTGTCTTTGATAAAATATTCATCCAGTTCCATGACATTTCAGTTAACCCTATTCTTTAGTAATTTAAAGTTTTTCCTCTTTTTTTTCGCCTTATAAGGTGGTCTCTCTCTGTTAACAGGGAAGCCTTGCTGTGACAGGGTTGTCATCAGGGTTGCTGTGGCCGTGAAAAGGTCAGTGTGGGGGGGTGACTCACTCTGGAAAATAACTTTTTTTTTTTTTTTTTTTTTGCTTTTCTGATAATCCAAACAACGTCACACCTGGATTCAAAGAACACTGTGTTTACTCAAAGACAGAGAGGTCGACTGAGGCTAGATCCTGCTCTCCAGTTGTGTATTGTAACAAAGTAATAATACTTAATTACAGTACTTTTTAGTGACATGACATTCAGCCAAGTATGGTGACCCATACTCAGAATTTGTGCTCTGCATTTAACCCATCCGAAGTGCACACACACAGAGCAGTGAACACACACACACACACTGTGAACACACATCCGAAGCAGTGGGCAGCCATTTATGCTGCGGCGCACAGGGAGCAGTTGGGGATTCGGTGCCTTGCTCAAGGGCACCTAAGCCGCGGTATTGAAGATGGAGAGCACACATGCACTCCCCCCACCTACAATTCCTGCCGGCCCAAGACTCAAACTCACAACCCTTCAATTGGGAGTCCGACTCTCTAACCATTAGGCCACGACTTTCCTTACAGTATTAAGGACTTTCCTTCCCTTTAACAATATTTTTACAGTATTACAGTATTTTTGTGGAGTATCTGTGCTTTACTTGAGTTTTTATATTTCAGCCAACTTTGACTTTTACTTCACAACACTTCCTAAATAAAATGTATACTAAAATATATGTATATTTTTTTTTTTACTCCGATAGAGTCCCCTGAAGCATATTCAACTTACTGTACTACAAAATAGTCAGAAGTCACAACAACGCAAACTGCAAGAAACCAGGTTTGACGAATTATCTGGCTTATGCAAGTTAGACTCCTAAAAACACCTTTGCTCAAGTGCAAACGTGTGTACATAACTGCAGATGATTTCATTTTCCACTCAAGTTGAGACTGGACTGTGCGATATATAGTATATCTTCTGCGATAATATGGTAAGTGTTTTTGTAATGTGCTATCTTGCATTATCAAATAGGCTTCATCACACACAGAGTGTGCATGCGCCTAAAAACGCGTGGAAAACGCTAGGCACGCCGCTTTTTTCCTTCTTTCCAAAGCACTCGGGCAGAAGTGCTCCTGAGGCGTCTGCCTTTGCTAAGCAACCATGACGTGCTCTCTCCATGGAGACGTGGAAATTTCGGCAAAGGATAAATGGATATGCAGCACTAAAAATCGCTCGCAGTAGCTCTGCTAATAAATTTATCTCAAAATGGCAATCCGTATACAGCTATGAACAGCTGTTCCTTCATCTTGGCTGAGTTTTCAGCGTTGTTACAGGAAAGGATGAAGCTGATTGGTTAGTTCTTGTCACATGCTCTCTGAAAAGTTGAGATGTTTTTAACTCGATGCGGTGCGGACACGCATGAAAAAAACGGGCGCGTCGCACCGCGTGCGGGTCGCGACCTCGTCGCTTCCATTATGAGCATGCATGCCGCGCGCCTACATTGGAAATAACGAACTTGCGCGAGCAAAAGACACGATATGTGAACGGCCCCTTATTCTTACCCAAAATTACAAAATGGAAGAAAGAGTTAAAACTGAATTCAATCTTGCTACTCACGCTGTTTATGAACATTTCATTTTGCATTCACTTGGACTTTTACTTTCAATACTTACATATGTTTAAGATGTATAAAATACTTTTTGCACTAAAGTACAATAAATATCACATACTTTAAGACTTTTACTCAAATAATAATCTAAACGGTGACATCAACTTCAACTCATTTTCTGGTAAGATATCTGTATTTTTATTTGAGTAAGGCTTTAAGGTACTTTATACACCACTGCTGCTCTCAGTGGTAAACTTGACCTCAGTTAACTCTCCTTTAGAAAAAAGTATGTAATACAAATTATTTCGTTACTTGGTTTAAAGAGGCTATAATAGGGACACTGAAAGAAAGAGCTAGTGAACAAATTATTTACATGATTCTTAAGATAAATGTATTCTCACATCAGGCTAAATGTGGGCTAATACAGTGTAGAAACAGTTTTTGTCTAGTTAACATTATTATTATTATTTTATTATTATTTTAAGACTTGCAGATCACAGTGGCCTTATCGCTTTTTGCTCAGAGCTCAGCAGTTCACACTTCTTTCCTGATGTTGAGCTGTGAAAAACAGTTTTGCAGAGATAATGTCAAATTTAGAAGAAAACTAAAAATATCAGTTCCCTTTCAGTCGGTCACTTTCGACGCCACGTCGGTGAAATATCAAACATGTTTGAAATTTACGATTTGAGTTTGGCGACGCTCAGTTTCGATCAGGAGCAGTTAAATAATTGTAATGACACCACACAACAGAGGATTTATTTCACCAAGTCTTAAGTCTTTCTTTCTTTCTAAACCCCTTTTTAAGTAACCAAGCTTATTTTATGCTTTTAGTTTTAGGTGACTATCATATCCCTGAACAGATTATGAGGGCTCAGTGAGAAAATGTGTGGGAAAAAAAAAAACACTAAAATTGGAGTATTATATGCAGTGTTGGGGAGAAACATGTTACATGTAGCAGTATTACATAATTTAATATTACAAATTAAATGTTACTGTGATCTGTTTCAGTTAATAAGAATTTTTTTGTAAACTATATTATATTATACATTATATTAAACTATTATATTATATTAAACTATATTATATTAGTTAGTTTACATAAAGTATTTTCACACATAAACACATACAGATTTAATTCATTTATTTCCCAATTTGCATTGACTGCTCTAAAATATGAGACACACCAATGCTTCAGCAATTTAGGGAACATAATAGGACACATATTTGATAAAACTTTTATTTCCATATGGGTTTATGTATATGCTTTTCCCAAGGCATTGTAAGATACCAATATTTTCTGTCATCGATATGTAAAGATATGATTTCAAAACTAGTATCATAGTTATTGCTGTACTTCAAAATTAAATTATTATAATCTTAATTCTAGTGATGAAGTATTTTGAAAGTCTGACAGTAATCAGTGTTAAGTACTATACTGTAAGGCAGGGATCCTCAAATCTGGACCTCGAGATCCACTTTCCTGCAGAATCAAACACACCTGAATATGCTAATCAGTGTCAATCAATGTCTTTGGGATCATTCGAAAATGGCAGACAGGGGACTTTAATCAGAGTTGGAGCTAAACTCTGCTGTACATTGGACCTCCAGGGTAAGATTTGAGGAAGGGGGCTGTAAGGTTAACCCTGCCTGCTTAAAAATGTTTGAAAGAGATCAACAGTTGAAAACATTTGCTAGAAATTTAGAAAAGTAATCCAAAAGTAATAAAACAATAAGTTAAATTATTTAATAAAGTAATCAAAATAAGGTAACAGCTTATTATAACTTAAATTTATAAATGTATACGTACATTGCTATAAATATGATATAATGTTCATGTTTAATGAATTTAAGAAATATTACCTAATGGTTAGTCTTGTGTAGCCAGACCTTTAGACTGAAGGTCTGGAATGTATGGCAGCTTTCATTGGCCAAAGTCCGCCCATGAGGCCGTTTGACCGACATGTCAAACCATCAATAACAGTTTGTTTTGTTCATCGTCACGTTTCGAGGCCTGGAAATGTCGCCACAATAATAAACCGGTGTGTAAAACTCTCTGAAGTATTAAAAAAATTTGATACCATGAAATTTCACACACTTTTGAAAATCCATTGTTTATGGCGTTTTTTCCCTGTCAAATGTCGAGAGTGCATTATTGTAGCACGAAAGTACATTAATATAATGCACAAGCACGAATCTCTCTGCCTGGGCGCGGAATATAATGTACCCAAGCACGAATCTCACACATGGAATAAGTTCACTGAAGTTCAATCAAGACGAGCCCAGATGGATCCACCAAATCGACGATCTCAATTAACCAGTTTTATTTGTTTTGATGTTAATTATGTCAAATGTATCGTCTTGATTAAACTTCGGTGAACTTATTCCATGTGTTCCATATGTGGTTCAATATCAACCAATAAGATTCCATGTACGATGTCGCATTTTCATTGGTCAGTCGTTGAAGCCTATTTTTGATTGGTCGTTGCCGTTTTGACAGCGTTTATGCCAAGAGCAAAGAGAAATAAATCGAAGAGAAGAGTACTTGGCCATGCGCGAACGCACGGGACAAAGTCTAAGCACATACACACCTACTTTAAGTGAAGAGGAGAGATTCGCCATTGCACTAAACACGTTTTAAGTTCAAGCGCAACGTGTATCTGAGAGCGCGTGCCCAGTTAGCATGAAAGCAGAGAGATTCACGCTCGGGCATATTATATTCCATGCACGAGCAGAGAGATTCGCGCTCGCGCATTATATTAATGTACTTTCGCGCTAGAATAATGCGCTCTCGACATTTGACAGGGAAATAATGCCATAATTGTTTAGTTGATCCTGATTAGCGCTCGTCGTCATGGTTGTAAACACAATGGCTTTCTTCTTTCGTAAGGGGGTTTGGTGCCATGGTATCTTTATTGTTTCCAGGTGGAACGTTTAAGAACGCGACACATTATCTCACATTTCTAATTATTTAAATATATATTAACTAATGAACCATTAAGCTTCAAATAACATTTGTTAATTATAAATTGTTACTCTGTAACCTATTACATTTCAAAAGTAGCCTTTCCCAGCACTGATTATATGAAAGACATCAGTGAAAATAGATATGGACATATGTCCTATCATTCTGCACTGTCTTTGTCTCTCCTATCAGCTTTATTTTTTAGGAAGGCAACAGGAAGGCAACTGTGGGTGACAGGGACTGGACTGGAGCCAGGGTTTGTTTGGAGCACTCAGGGCCCCATTAAGGCTAGCCATGTCTGTGTGTCTGTGAACGGCAGGCGGAGGTGGATACTGATGGAGAATGCAAAGGCGGCTGGCATTTTTATGAGAGAGAAACAAGCACTTGCGCCGTCTCTGATCTTTAGGTTCACTCTTCACCTTTTCTCCCAGGCTGAGTAGATGCGCAGCCTGTCAGGAGCCATCACCAGCTGCCTGACTGCGTCCCCAACCCCTGGCCTGAGAGAAAAGAGAGGAACAACAGAGGGAGAAACCAGAAATGTTAGCAGAATACATATATGTCTTATTCACTAACTATATCCAGTTGAACCAGACGATATCTACACTATTATAATGCTGATATATTTTAAAATTGAGTCATAGTAAATATTTACAACTATTTCTGTGCTTTTCATCTATAAGACCAGGTGTGCTAGTAATAGCAGAGATGAATAATACATAAAGTAACAGCCTTTGAAGGTTTTTTTAATGACTCCTAAGGGAAAGATTCAGACTAAAATAACCAGTTTCTTGCAGTAGTATTTTTAACTAATTTGAATCTCACAATCACAGATTTGCATATTTTAAGGTGACTAAAATGAAAGACAGGATAAAAATTCACCTAGACAGCTCTACAGAATTAGCTTTCTTCTCTCACCAGTTGCTCCCAGAAGCACCTTTCCATTTCCCAATTTTTACAAACTATAATTTCGATATAAATCAAGGACATATTCCAGAAACCCTGCCATTTAGAGTCGAAACTGAGTGTTTAGGCGCCAGGGGAAAGGAGTTCACTTGTCCAGAGGGTCATCAAGTCATCAAAGCTCAAAGTCACTGAGATGTTTACACATTTAACCCTATTACATCCCACGCAAATCTGCAGTTGAGCAGCCAGTTGACCCTCCATTTCCCCTTTTTGGGTAGAAACAGTTCGGACTTTGAACCACCAAAGTAATTTGGTCTTAAACTCCATGCAGATCGAGAGCCACTCACCACTGTATTTCTGTTGTCTCAGAACTGTATCTAATTAGAACAATTAATCCAAGACCCTGTAGATTAAAGTGCTGTATATTACTGTACAACAGCCTCTCTAATTTGCATTTAAACAGGAAGCATTTTTGTGTTCGAGTGACACTCATAAATTCGCATACAATGACTTGTACATCGTGCAGACACATAATGGTTCTCATGCTGTGCAGAAAATGAGATGAGGACCTACACTTTTATAGTAAAATTGTTTAGCTAAAGATCGTGGTTGTAATTGACCTTGAGTCATTCAGAGTGTGAAACAGATGTGTTCTCTCAGCAAGGACATGCTTGATTATTTGGCAAAGTGCTTTATAAAAAAAAAGAATATATATATATATATATATATATATATATATATATATATATATATATATTCTAACGCATGAACACGTTATTCATTGTTTTGCATGTCCTTCACTGCACATAGAGTCTTCTATAACTTAGAAGACTATGTGTGGTGCTGATTATACAAAACCCCAAATATATATTTATTTATTTATATATGGGGGGTGATGGCTAAAGTTCCAACAGACTTTAAGAATTACATGCCTATATTGTATATATGTATGTATATATTTGATTAAATATTTTGCAACTATATTCTTATGTTTATCTATAACATTGCCTATAACATTGTTCTTTTCTCAGTTGTCAATTCCTGGTTTGCAACAAAACTAGTCACTTGCAACCATATTTATACCTCAGGGGGAAAAAAAACACTTTAGCTTAAGAAAACAGAAACACATGGGCAATATGAGAACTAAACAGAACATAAAACTGAAATGCATGTTCATATGTATAGGCTGCTATTCAAGCATTCTTCTGGATCTCTTTAGTCTAAACAAGTAGAAACTAGAAGCATGCATTTCTCAAGCATTTCTCACCACAGCACATGATACCTTACTTTGAAATGTTTTTTTGTTTGCTTATGTTCTGACCCACAGCAGTAAATAAAAAAAGTAAAAAATAAATAAATAAATGGATGAAGGAACATTTGAGAAATTTAAGACATAAACAAGACGCAATTTGAAGGGAGATGGAGGGATCTGATTTTGATGTGGGTGGCTTCAATTTCACTGAGGTATGATTTGATGACAATACCACTCTCTAATCTTGATAAGCAGTCCACATTTGACACATGTTTTTTGATTATACCATTTATTGCTCAGCTTATCTTGTGAAATATAAGTCTTGTGAATTAATCAAACGTAAAAAAAAAAAAAAAAAAAAAACTGACAACACTGAAAAAAAAGGAATTATTGTGAAGAAAAATCAGAATTTTTTTTGGTTCTCTCAACTATTAGTATTAGTTTTTTTCTAAATGCAAATGAACATGAACGCAATGAAATGATCAGCTAATAATTTCATTGAGGCAACTAGAATACTTGTTCAGCAAATTTACGAAATAAATAGAAATAAATAGATGTATAATTTTGCTAACCATAGTTTTTTAAGGCCATTGTGAAGTGATCTTTGCTATATTTCTATGCTTTGTTTTGGAGACACTTTATGCCTTGCAAAGAAAATATATCAGAGAAATAGTTTTTGAATTGTACATAGACTTTAACACTACATAAAAAAATGTAAGAACGGTAGCAATCAACAAATGTAAGGAGCTTAACATCACAACACAACAAATAATAATAAAACAACAGCAAAAATGTTTAAAAGTTAGTTCACTTTTGGCAACTATGCAAATTCACAATGAATTTCATTTTCATATCAAGAGCAAGCTGAGCACTCATGTATTTAAACATCAGAGGAATATGTTAAGAGAGCAACAAAGCATTACAAGCCAATTAACGCTTGAATTTTTACCAAATAAGTATTGTGGGAACTGCAAGCTTGGGCGATCAAATGAATTAGTCACTCAACAGCATGACTGATGGCGCTTCATGATCGCTGCTGCCTCTTTCCGACATTTAAATGGCTCAGGGGGCTGCGACTACCCAGCGTTTCCCCAATTCTGCCTGGAAGCCTGTATCAGAGCTCTTAATGTGCTTTGCCACTGTTGCATGGGCTAATTAGTGCACAGTAGCTGCAGCAGATGTCGACTCACTCTGGGCTGCTCTACAGTGTACCTGTCATATTCCCTCTGGCCCGTTACTGTTATCATTTTTAATTCTTGCTCTCTACTCAGGTTTAACCGCTTTTTCAAAATCCTCCTCTCTTTGAGAAGTGGATAAAGATGAGCATCGTGTGATCAATATTGTTGTCCTCCCAGGGGCTCCCTTTCATTCTGGTTTAATCTCTGTGATAAATACAATATCTGAAGGGGGATGTAGGGTTATGTTGTTGCACAACAAGATATGATTTTTAGGGGTGAGTAGAAACATGTTTCTCATGCTTTCTCATCTGCTTTTTAAAAACAAAGTCAACAGGAAGAGTAAACATGGTTAACACTGGCCATTTCTGTATTAATATGTGAGTGATGAGTAGCACGTTTAAATGTGATGGAGCAGGTAATGAGGCGAGCCTGCAAAAAGGCCATAGGAGAGAGAGAGCATGAGGAAATAGACTGCATTGTGTACAATATTATTGAAGTATTATTTTCATCACATTTGCATTCATTAATTTGCCTGCCCTTTTTATACGAGAATGATATATTGTACTAGAGCTCGTAACAGTTATGACTAGAACTCATATCAGATTGACGTCTTGAAATTATTTAATGTATTACAATATATATTGTATAGAAAAGATATCTTTTGCATAGCTTATCAGAATAGGTTTCACCAAATTTTACTATTTATTAGTTGCTAATATATTTAAACCATGTGTAGTCATGAGAGCAGATAAAACACTAAAACAAGTGCATATGCTCGATCATTCAAGTTTCTCAAGTCCTTCTTCATAGAAGTATTCAAATCATTTGATTGGGTTTAGCACATGCAATCAATGCATGCACTTGATTGCCCTCCAACACATGCTGCTCCCAAAAAAAAAAAAAAAAGAAAGAAAAAAAAGAATGAAATGTCTGTTTCCATCTTATGGAAACATAATATACACCAATCTGTGTACATACAGTCCTAAGAAATTATTTATTACAAGTTGCAGGTATCATTGTGTAATGTATTTAACCAGCATTAACCGTAACCAGCATCACCTTTATGTCACCATGGCAACAAAGTACACAATTGGATATGTAGCCTTGTGTTATTGCAATTTTTGGGATTATCTTTTCTTTCATTATACTTTATATAAAGTTGTATATGATAAATATATAATGTATACCATATTTTAAATTTGTAATAAAAAAAAAAAATTCGGTATGCCTTGGTAAAGCGCTTTGAGGTGTAACTTTTAAAGGCGCTATAGAAAATAAAGTTTATTATTATTATTATTATTATTATTATTATTATTATTATTATTATTATTATTATTATTCAATTTTTTTGTTACTTTAAGGCAGAAAATCTGTCATAGTAATTAAATATTTGCTTAGTTATCACCAAAGCTTGCTCAGTTTTGTGGTAGATCAGGACACTGTTACGCTGCCTCTGAAGCATTTCCAAAATCAGATTCATGAGGTAGCTTTGTGCGCAAATGTTACCTTAGAAGTCATTGCGTGATAAGGCAGTAAGGCAGCAAGTCAGCTGCCTAGGTTTTGGATGCAGACGGTGTACAGATTGTCTGTTCTTCTGCTCTTTCCTGCTGTGACAGTTAGCATTGCATTACTAAATAGTTAGTTGTGTTAATTAGTGGAGATTATTATGATGAACAAAATGTTTAAGAACCATTAACACTTGTTGATAACAGAGCTTATTTTCTGCAATAATCCAAAAGCCAGTAGAAAAATCGTATGGAGTTTTTGTCAAGGGAAGCAGGGTGAAGTTATGTCGCATTCCAGGCAACCTGTAACCCGTGTTTTTCCAACCTTCTACCCGTGAAAGTGCACCAAAACAGCAGTCAAACCCATGACTTCCCACCCTTTAACTCATACTAGATCAATGCACTCCCAGTTCCGAGGCTCTGACATCACAAAACCCATGAAACAACAATGGCAGCCCTTTACTTCCTGCTTGTACATCACTGCAGCACTCGACTGGCAGTTCCAGTTCCAGTCCCCTGAGCATCAAAATGTTCTCTGCTTGCGTGAGTGATGTTGACATGAGTGATGATACAGCGCACACTTCCTAATGTCATCATTTCTCAGAAACGTGCTTCACTTCAGACAGGCCCTATCAGTTCCTGCAGTCCTGCCTCTGTCTCATCTGTCTGCCCTTCCTCATTAGAGCTCATTAGAGCACATCACTTAAACCGCACCTTGTCAAAAGCCCTCCGCTTCCAGCCCACCACCAACCAACTTTCCACAGCCAGACCAAGAGGTGACGCATTCAGTCTCCCACCACATGCCAATGCCACCTGACTAGCCATTATTATCTCTGATGCTCCATAACACGAGGATGGCCCGGTCTCTGGCTACACATAAGTGAGAAATGCAGCTTTAAAAAAAGACACAAATCCTCAGGGGCTGTGAAGCGTCATTACAACCTGTCATTTTGATTATGTTTTTTTCCTGACTCAAGTCAGATTGATGTGTGGTGCCGAGGGGATGTTTGAATTGTTTGGGCTGGCAAGTGTGGATTGGAGTAAAGGCTATGCCACTCAGTCAGATGTTGAATTATTGCACAAGAGAACCATTCACTCTGGGTAAAAACTCAATTCAGTTTGTCAACTGAAAAGTTTGCAGCAATGTGGAAACAGTTTAGAATACTTTTACAGCATTTATGTTTATTTCTAAAATGTACACGTTTAAACATTGTTCAGTTGTATACATTAATGTATTATGTTTAAATCTAAATTAAATATAGTTTTAAATATTAATTAAATACAATTAAATGGATGGTTCACCCAAAAATGCAAATTGGCCCATAAATTACTCACCCTCAAGTCATCTTAGGTCAGAGTGATATTAAAAATGTTTTTTGATCTTTCAAGCTGTTTGATGGCACTCAGCAGGTGTTGCATGCATCAGTCCAAAAGAAGTTAAATAAAAAGTGCCCATCCATAAAAAAAGTGTCTCATAACCCTCCAGGGTGTGAAAAAAGTCATAGCGAATTGATGTGGTTTTTTAAGAAAAATATCCATATTCTAAATTTAATAATTACTTTAATGTAGCTTGCAACAACAGTTGGCGCCAACAGAAAATAAGTAAAATGCGACCATTTGGACACATTGAAATCCCCATATCTATGGGACTGAACTATACATGGTCTTAAGAATGAGAATTTGCCCAACTTTACAAATTTTTATTTCTATGTGAAGAATGAGAAAAAAAGGCATGAAAAAATATCAGACATTGAATCAAGCTCAATGTCTTGCAAGTTAAGTGTACATGAATTCAAGCACAAGCAATATGCTGCTGGCTGCAGTTCATTTGACAGCCACCAAAATCGCTAATAGGGTTTTGGAATTCAGCATATAAGCTGCATACCAATGTGCTAACTTTTACTATGCCTTTAAAGTATGTACTCTTTTGGTGAAGTAAACATACACATTTTTAAATGTGTAGAAGAAGAGTAGGCAAGCTTTGGGACATACTATCACATCATACGGCTGCGTCTTTAACAGAACTTAGTTACACACTCCTTGTTACTGTAAACTTGCCTGTCAATCATCTTGTCACAGTCAACATTTCATTTCATTTAACCTCCTACCCTATTGGAAAGAAAAGAAGTAGCACACTGATCTGCCAACCATTGGTCTGTGAAGAACTCTGCACATATTGAGAAGGGTCTGGCTGCAGACTTGCACTTGCACTCTCAGACTTGCATTCTCAGACTTGCACTCTCAGACACTTTTTTTATTTTTATTTTTTTTCTATTTATTGATAACTTTTTGTTTGAATCTTTCAAAATTTTACAACAGTAGCCAGGTGGTGAAGACAAGAAAAAAAGAAACTAAATTACACAACCTGGTCTCACAGAATTCCGTGAAATGTCCACGGGTCCTTAACTCAAAATCCGTGAAGCCATCACGGAATTGCCCCAAATTCCGTGACCCGGCCACGGATATTTCTCCAACGCAAGTCAATGACACTGACCTCCCGTGATCCACACACGGATACCCGTTTCAATGACGGAGTACAGAACTCGCTGAACGGACGTGCTTTCTCATTTGGAAACGCAACATTTGAAGTATTTGTTTCTTTTCCAATATCAAATGCCATAATGACGTTAACCAGACAGCTGTTGTAGTTATTGCATTGTCCTGTCATCATAAAAATTACGTTTGTTTCAGTTACAAAAGTCCCGTGATGGCACGGACCTCCACAACCTGACCTCACTCACTTGTTTAGGAACTTACAAGCTTTTCGTCGACACTAGTTGCAATGGCATGTAATTAACTTGGCATTTTTTCTCGTCCTGTCATCATAAAATCCAGTTTGATGGCGTTTTACACACATTTTGGCTATAGTCAGAACTAAAATCTGTGATAGGAGCACGGAGTGAGTCTGTGCTTAGATCACGGATAACTCTAACGCAAGTCAATGACACTCATCTTCCGTGGTCCACACACGGATCGTTTCAGTGATGGAGTACTACAGACCTCACTCAATGGACGTGCTATCTCATCTGGAAACGCAACATTTGAAGTATTTATTTTTTTCAACACCAAATACCATGACCAACCTGACTGTTATTGTAACTATTGCATTGTCCTGCGATCATACAGATTCATTTTGATTCTGTTAGCCTAACTAAAATCTGTGATACGAGCACGGAGTGAGTCTGTGCTGAGATCACGGATAACTCTAACGCAAGTCAATGACACTCTTCTTCCGTGGTCCACACACGGAAACCCAGTCTCACGGCAGTTCGTGATTTTGTCACGTAATTTAATCTATTTATTCGTGGCAGGCACACGTTTATTTCCTTATTTTCATGATTGCAGCACGTTTTTTTAAACTAATGCATTTCAACTGGAGGCATCTTTCGTGCATCAGCACAATATTTTCTGATTAATTATTATTATTATTTAATTTTTCACAGGACAACAGAAGAAACTCACTGAAACTTGAAAAAAAAAATCGGAGCTTAACTTACTGTACAAAACTGAGCAACATACTGTATTGCTGGTGACAAAAACACATTAAAACTTTTTTAGCTGTAAAATGCGCAATGGTTCTTTTTTTACTTTTTCATTGATTTTTATTTTTTTCATAGGCCTAGATTTAATTTTTTTTTATTACAGAATTCAATATCAAGTCCTTGACACATAACTGTAACACATTTTCACATTAAGAAACAATTTAGTTTAAATAAAAAGAACAAAAAATATCTAAAAATAAATAAATTATTTATTAGCGATAGGCCTACAGATTTATTTTTTTTTTTAATTTATTTTTTATTTTTTTACTTTAGACTCTAAAGTTAAAAGTTTTTATTAAGGCTATTGTAAAGGCTTCTTAAAAATGATGTCGCTGATGAGCCTCTGATCGCTGTCAGATTCTGTGATATGAATGTCCGCTAATGGGTTTAGAATGAGCCCCGCTCGGCCCGTGTTCTGGCTTACTGTAATATTTCACCTGTAATAAGACCGAAATAATATAATTAAAATAAATAAATGAATGAATACATGATAACATCTAAATAAATGTTGATAGATTTAGCGTTATAGTTTTAAAAATATTAATAAACAGCAAATCAACACAGAAAGACCTAAATAATAATAATACATAATTAATAAACAGCGCCGCCCCTCCCACTACGCGCATCACGCGCTGTGCGTCAACCCCAAAGCGTCAAAAACTGAAGCGTGGTCAAGCGCCTCTAGCGTCACTGACATGAGATGTTTATCGCTTTGAAATCACGTTCAAGAAGTCTCATTCAGCACACATCGCGATACTTTCCATCAGTTTGCAAGAGCCGCAGGTTGGGTGAGTTATACAGTCTATGGTGAGTAGTAGTAAATATGCTATTTTAATGCCTGTCCTAAAACGTATTCTGTCTTCTTTATTAATCAGATGAGCGCCTTATGTTTACTCTCTGTATTACATCGGTCATCTGAGGCTGTCTTTGAGTTTCATTGTGTTTAACTAAATGAACACAGCTGCTAACTGGTTAAACTCTATCGGTCACGTGACGTGACGTGCCACAGACCTGGGATCCGTTTTATATTCATTTCAGGTTCAAAGATGTAAGCTGTATTTGTAGTAAAATCATGGTAACCATGACACCTACACAGGGCTCTCAAGTCTCACGCATTGGGCGTGAGACTCACGCATTTCAACCCGTTCACACGCTCACACGCCACACCTTGTATTTCTCACGCAGAGACATTACGAGGACAACGCCCACCAAGTTGCGGCGCTATTTTTTTAAACAGTGAAACAGGTAACGTAGAGGAATATGAGGTGTATCTTGTGCAAAATCTGCTACTCACTAAGCAAACTGAGAGGAGAACTATGGAAAGCCAAAGTGGTCATAAACGCCTGTTCGAGCGTCTGATTGCACACAGACACGTCAAAAGCGTGCGATTTTACAGTAAAACGCGCGTCCTCGACGTGCAATTTGCCATGATAACGCGCGTTCTAAGCGTGCGCTTTGGGTTTGCAGAAAACGCGCGTCAGTAACGCGCGTTTGGGGGTATCAAAACGCGCGTCCTCGACGTGTGATCGGATGTAAAAACGCGCGTTCTTTGCGTGCGCTTTGGAGTCACCAAAGACGCGCGTTTTTGACGTGCGTTTATCATAATATAAATCGGCGTCCAAGACGTGCGTTTTGAGTCGGACAAAACGCACGTTTGGAACGTGTAAACAGGTCAACCAAACTGGCGGTGCAAACGTCTTTTGAAGTATCCAAACAGGCGAAAGGAACGTGCGCTCTCACAGTGTTTTCAAAATGGCACGTCTAAAACGTGTGCTCACTTCACAGGGCAGGAGTCTGTAATGCTTTGTCCGCTATATATGGGCTATTACGGTAAGGCATGGCTTCCGCAAACATATGTTTTTCTTTTTTTCACTTGGTCTTAAAGAGCGATGTTATGTCGTTTAAGGGACACATTTTAATTATACACTCTTTATTATAGATCAGTGGTGTGGTACAGTTTACACAATGTTGTTCATTTTAGCTGCTATTTAAAGTTACCTCTGTAGCACCATGTAGAACCAGCACAGATGAGCACCAAGACATAATAACTCTTGGGAACGTGATATTATGTCTTGGCCACGAGTTTCATGCGTAAACAAACCTGCGTGACCATACCAGCACGACATTGCCAGAGTTGGATTCATTAATGTTTTATTTTGAATTAAGAGATTATTATATTATTTATTATATAATTTATTTTATTATTATATTAACCCAAGGGCCTTGGCTACCGGGCTGTATGCGATCGTCAGCAATCAAATTAAGTTTATCATAAATAAATGTGACATAAAGTGCATAATATAAAATAGTCCTACAAGAAAAATATTTGATCATTGTCTTGAGTCCATTAGCGAACTGATCGTCTTTTCCCCGTAATATTTCTATATTATTATTAGTACTATTATGCTATTATTATTGGTTATATATTTTATATTCATTTATATAATGTAATATAATTTTTAAGATCAGAATAGTTAAGGGATCAAGAAAGGGTAAACTGACAAAAGCTATACGGTGAAACTTTGCCAATCAGAATGTTGAAGCCAAGTACACAAGCAAAGGCACAACAACCAAAACCTTAGTGTCAAACAAAGTGTAGCCTACACGTATGGTTAGCATATATTTGTACGTTCAATTACCTATAAATTGGAAACCGTTATTCACTGGAACAGCCACCATGACAATATTAGACAAAAAACGGGGAGCAGAGCAAAGAGAAACTCGGCCACTCGATAAATTGCTATAGTGAAAGTTTTCACAGATCGAGCTCAATCTAAAACAATGTTCTTTTATTCCAGCAGTCTGCGTGTTTATTGGTAATAGACGTTAAACATGAATAACGCCTTTCTTTCAAATTCCTTGCACTGGCGGACTTACCAAGGGGTTTACGGACAAGAGCTTTGCTGTGAAAAAAATTCAAGGACAGCGTGACCAGAATTCACAAATCATGGAGAATGATATTCGGTATTATTTGCATGTCTACGACAGCGCACTGCCTATTTATAGCCAAAAGAAATCTGAATATCAAACCGCAAACTATCTTTACTGTCATAAATGACGAAATGTTATGTCGCTTAAACGACACATTTTAATGTTTTGTCACTTTTTTTATGATGACATATCATAAAAACGTGAAAATTAAGTTATCAGGCTGTATTGTTACATGATGCACTGTTGGAGTCTCCAGTCCTGTAAATATAAACGAGGATCTGCACGCTTCTGAAGCATGATAAAGCATTGTCTTAAATATTTTTTTTTATTGTAGCAACATGTTTATTATGGTCATTAAGTTTACTAGATTATTCTACAATATAATGCTATATAAGAATTACACACAAAACCGGAGGATATGACTCCGTTTTGTATATGTTTTGAATAATCAACTCTGGTTTGGGAATACTTCTTTATTTGAATGACTTCAGTTTGATTAGAATCTGATAGAACAAACAAAACAACACCAAGAACATGACTTTTATGCCATTCCAAATTCTGTGGCCTGCAATATCCCACTGCACATGTGGTTGCAGAACTCCTCATAACTTCTGTGCACTGGTAGGCGGAGGACTACATCACATGTATTGGCTTCAGGGAATTTGCGGTCAGTATGCATAAATTCAATTATTGGCTGGTTTTTGAACCCCAGTGGGGGCAACTCCTCCAGCCCAGAAGTAAAAGCAAGAACCTCCTGCAGAGTGAGGCATTTACTTTGCTCCACTTGCATTTCTCCACCTGTGGAAAATAATATAATCATCATAAATAAAAAAATATTTGAAACTAGGTTTTGGCTATATAGCTTTGTTATATACTACTGACATCATACCTTCCACATCTATCAAAAAGTCACGGAACCAAGCATATGTTCTTATTTCAGTGTGCCTGTGATTGCTTCCCTCCTCTGCGAAGAGTGGGCTGAATATGTCAATAAGGTCCTTGGCAGTCAGCAGGTCCTCTTTGGCCAGGAACAGATACCTGATATGTATCGGATTAGCCTTCATTGCAGCATGCAACCCTAGACAGCCCAGACCATCCACAAACCTAGTATGTAACAATGAGTTCATTTTGTTAATTTCACACACACATTAGCAACTAATGAATACGTTTGGTAACACTTTATAATAAGTTTCCTTAAAAATCCATAACAAACATTTATATAATGCTTAACAGATATTTAGTTAATGTATATTCACATAGCTAGAAATATATGCTTTTTAATGTTTACCAACATCATTTTTATGTCATTAAACTTTCAGTTAATATGATTGTGTACTCTGTAAACCATCTGTCAAACAATAATGATTTAGAGCTTCATTAATAAATAGTTAACAAACATAATGCTTAACGGATCATTAATTAATTCTTACAAATGTCATTAAACTTTCAAATCTACTAATTATTTTGAACAGAAATTACACAATCATTAAAAGCTTATTTGTTAATGTACATTTGAATGCTACCAAATGTCCTTAAACTTAAGTTCATATAACCTGTGTTTTTTTTTTTTTTTCAAATGTTGTGGGTAAAAAAGTAGCTACATTTGTCTTTAAGCATTTTACAATAATTAATGTTAGTATAATCATTAACTCATAATCAGTCTGTAAAAGTCATATAACTGATATCTTGGTTTGTTTGCTGTGATTTCTACTATTTTCATACTATTTTCTACTATCTTAATTTGTTCATGTTTTTTTTTCTTCTTAAATGAATTACGGTAAATTAGTACTTTTATTAGCAGTCATCTTGATGGCAAAATGTGTCCCAAATATGAAATTCTTCACTCAACTGTTCCATTGCAGCATTAAGTCGCCCCTCCAGGTAGAACTTTGCTGCACACTGGACGACTGTCTCCCTGTCTTCCAGAGTCCGACACTGGATGTTTAAAGACCCAAGGAGAGAAAGGCTGTTTGAAGCCTCTTCTAAAGCCTCCCTGGTCTCCTCGATGGTTATGGCATCTTGGATCTAAAAAAATAGTTTATGTTTAGTAACATATCAACTTCTACTTTGGCAGAAACACTGTATTATCCAGGACTTGGCATCAGCATTAACAAATAAACGTGCCTTCTGCAGCTGGCTCCTGAACATCTCATCAACAATTTCTGTCAGGTCCACATCTTCTGTAGCCTCACCCACAACCAGACTGAACAGTCGTGGTGCAAAGAAGTGGGGTGCTACACCACCATGAATCAGGCAGATACTGATCATTTTCCCAAGCAATTTGTAATCCCCTTTTGAGATGGCTGAAAAAGTTTCAAACAGACATTTGTATTCACATTTGTCAAAATTTGTCTCAAAGTTCAATGCAAAGAGAGACATTGTCTTTTACAGAATTTGATATGTAAGGCCTACAACAAATGGCTGGTAGGTACTACAGTGAGCTACTTCCTGAGTTGGTGGCATCACAAGTCCTAAAATTTATATAAACCCTGCCCCTGGGAACAGAGTGTCCAACAGGATATTAATGTAGTTTGAGGCTTTATTAATGCCTACATCTTCCCCAACCCTAAACCTAACTGTACAATATTAAAAATACAATGTTGGTAGCAAGATCTGATAGTTATGCATTATTTGTTAGAACACTGGATTCTATCAAAAACTTATCCTGAAAGATGGAGCAGTTCCCACTTTAAGAGCAGCTGTTGTTTTTGGGCCACAACCTGTATTTTTTATTCTTTGTTGATGTTTTTCATTAATAGCTTCTAATGTTAATTTTATGTTGTTGCAAAGATGTCAACAATGGGCAGTCCTGTTAAGCTCCACTACCCAGCTAGCTAAATGCTTCAACAGACTGGATTTAGGAGAAGGGAAACAGCTGTGTAGAATAAAGGCAAAATAATCTTTTTTGTTGTTGTTTTTGAAACGAAGAATGAACATGTAAACACAATCAAGCCTAAAAAACTTAGTGGGTTGACCACCCCTTTAACATATTTTCCAACACGGGTTGGACCCTTGAATAAATATAAATATAACAAAATGCTTACCATGACTATCCAGGGCCAGTAATTTTGAATGATCTGGCCCTTCAAATAGGCACCTGTTCTGTATATCCTTCATTAGGAGTCGACAAAATTCCCTTGTTGGGCCACCATCATCCACTGCCCCTTCTGAGTTATTGCCAAGATCCATAAACACGACTCCCAGTGGCTTATATGGGTCGAACAGGCGTCTAGTGAATGCACGTTTTGCAGATCCATAAATGTCATCTCTGCATGCATTAATCATATTAGACGTGTGTCGATCCTCCAAATTAAGTTTGTTGGTGAGCTCCGTGAGTATCTCTATAGCACGTTGCCTGAAAGAGAACAAGTGGAGTACAAAAATAGTTAAGAAATTAATCAGATATAACATTTTTGAGAAGACCACATGTCCACCAATGCATTTTTTCCCCAAGTCTAGTGTATTTTTTCAGTTGTTTTCAAAGGGGAGTTGAGTATTTTTGTGTGCGCTCTGCAAGTTTTTTTTCTTATCACCCAGAGTTGAAGAATGTTCGACTTTGGGTAAAATGCAGCGCTCAATGCTTTCACTTTTTAATTAGCCGTCCAATCACAGTGGAGGATGGGCGGGACTAATGCCACACAACCAATCTTTACATCCTTCTTGGTCAGCAACAGACCACAAGAAGTACAACAATGGAACAAAATTTTAAACAAGGACCAGAGCAAGTATTTACATTTTATATTCAGAATTAAAATATATGCAAAATCAGATACTAGGTACACTTATGTGGATTTTCCGTATAAAAAAAAAAACGCTGTACCACAGAATCACTCTCAAGTGCTCAAAGCTAGGAATTTTCATCAGAGCACCTGGCATTTTCAGTTGGCTAAAAATGCTTTGGTGGACACACAGTCTAAGGTTGTAAGGAATCACAAGAAGAAAATGAAATGAGTAGAAAGTGGGTGTTTACTTGGTGTTTACTGATGAGTCTATTTGGCCAATGTGTTCCTCCTCTGGCCATTCATCAATGTTGGATTCAGGATTTGGAGAGTTGAAAAGGATTTGCTGTATATAATTCAGACAGTGAATTATTTCAGTAATTTTCAATGAACATACCATATTTTCCGGACTATAATTCACACTTTTTTTCAAAGTTTTGCTGGTCCTGTGACTTATAGTCAGATGCAACTTATTTATAAAAATTAATTTGACATGAACCAAGATAAAACATTACCGTCTACAGCTGCGAGAGGGCGCTCTATGCTGCTCAGTGCTCCTGTAGACAGGACTAGGTGCGTTTACATGGACACTTTTTGCTTCCATCGGATTGAATTCATTCTGATTGACGAATCCGAACGTAGTGTTTACATGAACGGTAAATAAAGTGATCGGGTTGATGTGCGCGTTTATATGTCAGAAACTTCTGATCGCATTTACTTTTTTGACATGCGCACACTGCATGAATATACAGAGTTTCCTGCAGCTGTTTTAAAAAGCACACATTATATTTATCTACTTCGGGTCCTAATTAGGTGACGACCAGCACATGAACTGTAGTGCTGCTAAATTTTACTTTAACAAAAAAAAAAAAAGAAGTACAAGGCCCTCTTCGCGCACTCAAAACTAGTCGTCTGTTGAGTCTTAAACGAGGACTGGTGGTACATGGTCCTGTTCCACATCACATACGCTGAGTGAAAGGGGAGATTTATAATGACAGGACACTAATTGATGATATTTTATTCACCAGGAAGAACACCTCGTTCCACACGTCATATGTCATTACGCTATTTCTACGTCACTGCGCAGTACTTTCCAGTTTCGGTTTTAAATCCGATCAAGTGTTTACATGTCTTCTCGCTCGGATTACAAAAGGGATTATCCACCCTTTACAATCCGATCAAAATTTTAGTTGGATCGAGCCAATTCAATCCGATTGACGTGTTTACATGTGACATTTTTTTTCTGATTGTGCTACGAGTCCTATTACGATCGGATTAGAAGGGTCCATGTAAACGCAGCTACTGAAAACATAGAGAGCCCTCTCACAGCCAGTGGTTCTTGGTTCTAAATAAATGCGACTTAAAGTCCACTGAATCAATTTGAGGTAAACTGAGTGTGATGTCAAAAAGTCATAAAGGTCCATTATTACCTTTTAAAGCAAGACTGTTTTGTAAGCTACGGTTACACATAACTGACAGTATTAGCACCCCACACAACCAAAATAAGACAGTAATAAGTTTTTACAACACAAGGAAACAACACTTAAATAAATAACATACTTCCACCTCATCTCCTTCCAACCACTGAACAAATAATGTGCAAGGTGTAGTCAAGTTATGTTCTTCAAGAGTTCCAGTCATAGTGCTTGATAGCCGTGTGCCTGCACTTGGCATGCTCAACCAGAATATTTCACTGGCCGAGTTGTCATTGCCAGCGTAATCCATAAGGATCTATTTAAACACACACACACACAAAAACAGAATAAAAAACAGATACCAGGAAAAACATGCACACTTGTAGCCTATACAGAGGTTCATGTACAGTATCAATCAATCAATCACCTTTATTTATATAGTGCTTTAAACAAAATACATTGCGCCAAAGCACTGAACAACATTCATTTGGAAAACAGTGTCTCAATAATGCAAAATGATAGTTAAAGGCAGTTCATCATTGAATTCATTGATGTCATCTCTGTTCAGATGAAATAGTGTCTATTTGAGTACTAGTCAAAAGTTTGGACACTCTTTCCCAATTTCTTGGATGGGAAACTGTGTCCAAACTTTTGTCTGGTGCTGTACTGGAAAATAGCTCAACTTAATTAACCGCCGGTATCGAGTCCCACGTAGGAGATGGAAGGATATAAAACTGGAGCGACTATAGTGAAGGACGAGAGAGGACCAGGCCTGGGACATTATTTTATGTGTTTGCTTTTTATTTGTGCGCGTCAGTCGCCGTGAGGGGCTGACGCACTGTTTTGTGTTTATTTTTGAATATTAAAGTGATTTTTGATTGTGCGCCGGTTCCCGCCTCCTTCTTCCCGATGATTACAAAGATCCTATCGTTACAACAACATTTTGGTAAATTTGAACCAACTGAGGAATAACATGCTTGATATAACCTAACATCTCAAGATGAGAGTAGAGTAGGAAATACCTGCAATGACTGTGTAGGTAGGAACCGCCTCGACTTCATGGAACCATCACAGTATTTGAGCTGGATTCTGAAGCCATCTGAAGGTTCAGGACACAGGCGACTGCGTCTTTCCATTAAGGCCTTATGGAAACAAGACAACAAAGCTTTGGTAATTATCAAAGAAGTACAGATGAGATTTATACAGTCCCACAAATCTATCAATGGGTGGGAGAATGAGAGATTTGCTTGTGTACCTATCTGGACTGAGAATAGATGTGTGCTTGAGGTGGGATTTACAAAAACATGAGTAAATTAACTAACAGGTCGAATGTATCATTATTTTAAGTAGGGGGGTGAAATATATATTTGTGGCGGGGGAGGCGTGGTTCAGCGAGGTCTGCGACGGGAGAGCGAGTGAAGAGACGAGCGGTGGTAAGTGGTTCGAGTGAGAAACAAGTAACACCTGTTTAATAAGTAATAAAATCTTCCTCGAGCCTCAGTACCCCGACCCTGGTCTCCTTCCTTCATACACGCAGAAAACGTGAACCTGATTACAATATAGTCTGTGATAGTAGTGTAATTTGTTTTTACATTCTGGAGTATATTGCAAAAAAACATACAAAACACAAAACAAATTCTTTCACCGCATGATTCAGTCTATTAAAATCTGATTAAAATACACTTAGAATGATCACAAAATTCAAGATATAATTTCATATAGTTAATCTGAAGAATGCATTTTTTTCCCTCTGAAAATTGGCAAATGTGATATTAGTCTTATGCAACAGTTCAATAAACAAGAAGTTAATTAAGAGACTTATATATTAGACACCACATTTCTTGTTTTCACGCTATTTCAAAAAAATAAAAATTTATTCCAAACAAAGCCACATTAATATTTTGCATCTCTGAGCAACTTTATGGTGTCCCGTTCCTGAATGAATCAACCATTTAAATGATTCGGTTCAATCTATCACAAATCTGGTCTAGGAACTTTCGTTAACTCACCCCCAGGGGTCACCCTTTCACTACATGGACTCTTGCACCACACTAACTGTTGCATTTCACCCCGGACTCCAGTTCTCATCACCCATTGCACTACTTACACACACACAGCTGAAGGCACTGATTGTACAAAGCTGTAACCAATCACACATTCACTATATAAGACTCACTGAGATCACTTTCAAACTGCAGAGTATTATATTCACTTATCGCTGGTTGTGAAAACTATGTTATGGAGCCTGCTTTAAGTTTTTTAGCTTAATCTTGCCTTGTTTGTTTCCTCGTGTTCTGATTATTGCCATAGACAGTAAAAGAAATGGACACAGCGACCCCATTGGAACTTGAGACAATTGAAGCCCATTTTTAGCTATTTTTAGCACTTCCGTTCCACGTGCAGATTCAAACGAAGCTTGATGACGTCAGCAACCTGTCTGACAGATGTAAATCTTCTAAGTGGCTGTGCGTGCAAACTGCCATCGTTAATCTTGCAGAGATGGCGAGCTTGAGCGGGGAGTTCTTTCCATTAAATAAATAATGGACAAATGGAGTCTTTAAACGCATCAGATGTAAAGTTATGCAAATGAATGGGAGTCAATGAGAATGCTAACGCAAGTGAAGTTCTGCTACAAGATGGCGGCACGCGGCCGACTTCAACTTCCGGTCGACTTCCTTGCCGCCTGATTATTGCCTGTGTACTTTGGATTACCTCTCTTACATGCCATTTTGCAATCTTAAAGACTTGCTGCCACCTACTGGTGCTTTAATTTCTAATTTCACATTAAAGCTATCTTTTCAGTTTTAAAACCATTTCAAATATCAGTATTTAACATTTTGTTGAAATATCAAAACATTACAGATGCATAAATTATAGCAGTTAACTGCAGTTATGTCCTGCATTAAAGTGTGTAAACAGATCTAGATGCAGATTCTGTGTTTTCTCTGCATTGCAAGGATGAATTTTGTAGATACTGATTTAATTTGCTTGCTTAACAGCCCAAATGTTTTACTATTCTAACTGACTGTAAGAATTTGATTGAAGATAATGCACACTTTTAGTGATAAAATGGCTTTATAAAGGTAAATATGCCTATTTAAGGGAAAAATCAATTTAAACTTATTGGAAAAGATACATTTCTATCACTGCTGTGAACCACCAAACAGAATATGATTTATGTCAAATACTTTAGGAGTCAGCTGGCCAACGTAGTCCGATTCCAGCACAATAATGCACTCAGCAAAATATAATCTTATTATTGTTACTGATAAAATCCCAGAAATTACTGAGATACAAGTTTGTTAATATAGCACATCCCAAATTGGAATACTTATGAGCAGAAACTAAAGATGTTCAGTAAATTGTGCTTGCCTTGCTTTCTATAACATTTACATAAGTTTGGTCTTGGAAAAGTCCAGCTAACTGTAAAAATGTACTTACATTCAGTCTCCTCTCTTCCATCAACTGTGCAGCTTCCTCGCTACGCTCCAAAGACAATCTCTGCGCTTCCTAATAACAGAAAAGTGTATTACTTACATTTTATGACATTTACACCCCAATTTACAGGCCAACTATGAACATAAAATGGCATGGTGTCAATCCAGTAAATATAACCTCTTTAGTATGTCCCTTGCCTAAAAGTTAAGTTAAACTGAAAAGTAGTAAAAAAAAAAAGTGACTGTCTAAGAAAAACAAATGGATTTGCATTGTTTTGGACTTGCCCTCTCCTGGTCCCTTTGCTGGTCTCTGTTGAGGGCCTCCAGGTATTCTATGTCCTGGCTTCTCCTTAGTGTCCGTGTCTGTTCTATAGTCTTTATACGAAAACACACAAATTATGTGGCAACATAGACTTAGACACAGAATTAAGCACAAATGTACTATTTTAGCACTGGATATATCCTAAGCAAACTATAAATTAAACTGATTGCATATATAACATTTTTCATTTATTGGATGCAACTCACTTCCACTCTCCGTTCAAAAGATGGCACCTCTGGATTTTGCCCTCTAGCCTCTGCCAGTCGTGTTTCCTCAATTGAGGGAAAATACATAAAATCACAAAGGCATACACATTTCATTAAAAATAGATTTTTGAACACCTGAGAAAACAAGTAACCTGTTAAACCAAAAGATTTTATCCTCATCCAGCCTCTTTTGTGACTTGGAGGCTAATTATCATTGACTTCTTTGCAATCAGGAATTCAACATTTGTAATTATAAATAGTGACAATTCATCCAAAGTTCAACTTACCTCCACAAACACACAGTCTGAATCCTCACAACTGACATCATTATACACCTGACTTGACAATCTGCTTTAGCCATTTCTAGTTTGCTGTGCAGTGCTTAAGGGTATCCTTCCTGGTGACAGGTACACTGGTCTTTCTTCTGTGGGGGGCACATGGCTGTTGTCAGGTAACAGAGAGTCTGACTGTCTTTGTCTGGTAAAGGGAGTGGAATTTGGCGTTACAGGTAAGGGTGCCTGGTTGTGCACAGTAAAAGTAGGTTGGTCCTCAGCCTGTGTGTATAAATGACAGGTTAGTAAAACTGTTTAATGATCTATAAATCCATCAATGTTTCAAAAACTGAGTATTCATATGGAGTAGATCAATAAATCAAAAAAAGGTAGCAATAGATAATTCTGGTTCTATACAAAATGGGTTACCTTGATTCTGACGTAAACCGCAGACCTATTCAATTCAAGGCACTCTTTTATGTCACGTGGTGTGATGCCATGCAAATTCAGGATGATGATGTTATGATGGGCATCCATCCGACAAAGCTCGAATGTTCTATCACCAAGCATTGGGAAAACACGCCTTATTTCACTGACAAACTCCTCCTCTGTCTGGTCCAAAGGCACATACAGATTTACAATACCCTGGCTCTCTGCAATTAAAACAAAGAAAAATAAAAATCCAAGTCCAAATCCTGTGTCCAAAAACCTATGGCCAAATCAAACACTCGTTGAAAAAATACTATAGGGGTGCAACCAATGATTATTTTGATAATGAATTAATCTAACCTACATAACTATTATTAGAACAATTACTCGACTACTCGCTAGTTATTTCACTGATTATTCAGGTTTTTAAGTATTATTCTGCGTTACAATTACGTAGAATATTTAGTTAAAAAATTCAGCTTTTGAAAATTTCAGTTATATTTCTATTGTACAGTACTAGCTAAACGTAATTTTAACTAAACTTAATTAATAAATAGTGACCAAAGATTCTACATCGTTTTAACCTCCAACTGTTGAAAACTTATTATTTCGATCCACTCAATATATACCTCGAGCAACTTGACGATTTGTCCCCTCTTCAATGAATCCCAAGCGTACCCTTATCGTACGCGCGGCGGGGTTGGGCCTCCTCCTTCTCCTCCTTGTAGGTCTTGGATTTGTCTCATTTCTGAATTCTCGCAACCTACAAGTAAAACGTTACACTAATTTGGACATGTGGTTTTAGAATATCAATAACGTTAATAGATTAACCCTTCAATTATGCTCACGTGACTGAAGATTTCTTTAAGCTACAAGTGTCTTGCCAAAAAAGTTATCGGTTCAAACGATAATGTCCGCGGGAGCGCGCGCAGGATGTTCAATAACAATTTAAATTTATGGCTGGGTTATACAAAAAATAAATTAACTGTCGTGCAAGTATTCTTATAACTACACACTGTTTTATAGTAGCCTCAATAAAATACCTTTCAATAAGACTGCCTTCTTGATCCTCGTTTGCCAGACTTGCTTGTCCTATTAACCTATCAAAATTAGCATTTATCTGTGATCGTAAACTTATGAGACGTGATCTGTACCTCTGATCTGACATGTTCTTTCTCTTGTATAACAAGTTGAAGGCTGATCTTTCTCCACTATGACTTAAGTATGTAGCTAGATATGTGCTCTATGCAGACCACGTTTTCCCATGATACTGTTTGTCATGGCAGGATTTCCCAGACTTACGCAAACCATTTCGCGCGTAATTATATCGTTATTATTGGATGATATTATTCCTATTTAAAAACATAATATTCATTACTTTAATAATGTATTTAACAACGTAAAACGTTAATCCAAAGATTACAAATGCATTAATTAAATATTTGCAAATTAATTAAATCTTTATAAACTAATGATCACAACTAAACTAAAATCACACCTTATATGATGGACACTTAGGCGAGTTTAAATGCATATTAATACATTTGTTTGATATTTTACTGTTTGTCGTTTTAATTATTGTATGAACAATTCACTGCCAAATAATATGCCAGATAACTGAATAACAAAAACTCAATTACCCTTTAATAAGGACCTCCATACAACATTCAGGGACACATTTACAAATAGGCTAATGTGCAATGCAGTCAACATCACACAAACACAAGCTAAACTTATGTACCTGTACTGTCAAAATGGCCAAGTAGCTTACAATAACTTAGACCAATACATAAAACTTACCAGAACTACTAAAAAAAAATGTCACAAAGCTATAATATTAACAGTCTATGGATGAACCACAGACTGCAGGAACATAATTGTCATTTGAAGAAGGTCAACAGCCATGCCATCCCTGGAGACACCCAGAGGATCCACCAAGCATTGGAGTTGATGAACATCATCTTCATTTAGATTGAACAGACTTTCAGGGACATTAATGTCCTCTCTCCATAGAGGATCGGCATTATGGTGCTCAGGTGTGTCCATTTCTTGTGCCATTGCTGGTTCTGGCCCCTGTGGTAGAACATCACCCTGAAGTTGTGGGGCATTGACAGGTCCTTCAAATACATCCTGAATGGCTCTTAAGGGCCTGTTCTGCAACCGCAGGCATGCTCGGACAAACAGCTGTATTGGAGTACTAAATCCCTCAGTGCGCAGGCCATGATTATTCCAACGACGGCGGAAACTTCTGAGATCCCTGTTTATTCTCGGGAGATACACATACTGCAAAGCCCACATGTGCAGTTCATTTGCAGGATCAAGGATCCCCTCAGACTCCAGAAATGTAAAGAGGCTATGGTACACATTGATCATGCCAGACCAAAGATCACCCCAAAACCTCTCGATTCTTTGATTGTGTGTACTCTGACCTCTTAAAACACTCCTGGTGCCCATTCCATGGAAGACATTCATGAAGAGACAAACATCAACGTTCTCACCACCATAATCACAACGCACTTGTGATGGCACACCATACTGGGTGACTGCTGTGCTGAAATGTTGCAGGACTGTACTGCTGCGATTGTTGTTGGATGCAACAAGGAAAACCACAAGCCGACTGTAGCCATCAATCGATCCATGAATCACAATCCGCCACCTTTGAAAGCAAAGTATTTTTTGAAATTACCATGCAGCTCTTTCTGTAGTTTAATATGAATATGAAGGAATATTTCATACGTAGCTGATAAAGTCATTATAATGAAAATCCTTGAAAACAATGTCTTACTACGATACTATATAATATAGATTACGAAAATTGTCTAGTATTTGTCTAGCTTGATGAATGACTCAATATATTTACCACAATTACTAGTCAAAAAAACTGTAAACATGACGGTTGGATGAATACCAAGTAAATTACCATATAAATAGGTTTTAAATAATTGTAAGTTTATTTTTTTGCAGATGTTAAGAAAATTAATCATTACCTTATGAGCTTGTGATAACCGTCTAGGTGCCAGAGAGAGTTTGGGCCAGCTACGCGATATGTTCTGCGCTGTAGTCTTTGTGATGTAGCTCTCAAAACAGCTGCATCTGGATTGGTTCGAAGCATACTCGCCCTCACCCTCCTCCTCTGTACAAGCACATCTGCTGAGCTTAACTGAGCCCTCACAGATTCAGGTCCAATTAGATCATTTTGACCGACAGCATCAATGACCATGCTGTCAAGCTCCTGATCCGTAATCTGTGCATAGCGTCTTGAACGGTTGAGATGAAAGATTCTGTTTAAAGGGAGGATTTGGACAAAGCAGTTACTTAATATTGTTAACCATTTAATTTTGTTCCATTATTTTATTTAACAAATATCTTACAAAGTCTTACCCCAAATTCGGATATTTCTTTAGTTATCTAGGGGATTTACTTTATTTTTTTGCAGTTACAAAAGTGTTTGCCAATAATAGCCGTGGGGATTTACTTCCAAGTCTACAATCCTCTAGGCCAATTCAAACAGAGCGTTCTGATGAGGGGGGTTAAAAACTGGACAGAAAATAGTAAATTACTTCTAAATTATGGTGTTTTTGATGCAAAATTCTTGATAACATTATTAGACCGCAGATAACAGTACAAAATAATAAAAAGGCTATTCATGACTCCTTTAGGCTCCAAAAATATCCATGTGTCCACTCTATAGTTTCCTGACAGCCACTTGTTGTGATGAAAACATGTGACAACTTGACTTTAATTTAAGAAATTTGGAAGCCATGACTTCTGTTTTAACCCCTGTGCTAACATGAACATTTACAGTAATTTTATGCCATGCACAAATGTGTATTAAACATTTGAGATTCGCTAAACCTTGCCTTAGTCGCCGTCTCACAGTGGATTGTGACACACCAAGGATTTCAGCAATTTGCCTTGAAGTAAATCCAGACCCCACCAGAAGTTCTAGTTGTGCCCTGGTTATATCATAGGATGGGGGACCTTTGCCATCATGAATAAATGGTACTTGATACCCACTTACACGTTCTGGAAGTATAGAAAAAACAGATAGCATTTTCTATAAAGTGTTCATAGGAACTCGCACGCATGCTACATGGTCATACCATAAATGGACTGGCAAATAATTTCTGCCCATTAACAATCTGACAGGCTAACTGGAGAAGCTTTTTGATTTCAGGTTCAAAAAATATATATTTCCACATGATGGGCTCTTTTAATAGGGTACAAATTTCACCCATCCCAAGTACATTGCTTTATTTAAACTGAGGTGTGCAAGAAATGTGGTTTTATTACCAAAGTTCGGGAGGAGCACGATTAGATAATCATCCAATTTGGCACAGGTGCATCTTGTTTAGCTAATCATCTTAACTAGCACACAAGCCTGTATATATATCCAGTCTTCCTACCTCCTGTCCCACAACAGTTTTTCAGCATCCCTCCTCCACCCCAACTCCTCACTTCTAATCTATTTATCCCAAATTAGGGATAGAGGGAGTTATTTGGGTTCGGGCTATGCTCCGGGCCCGGACCCCTCCCCCAGGACAGCATGCCAAAATACGCCTACTATTCGCCTTCAGATTAGATGTAAGGGTGAACTCGTGAATGGTAAATATAAATATTATCAATGACATCAAACAACCTTGATTACTGGCCTGGTCTCGCAGGACCTGAATGAATGCTGAGAGAAGGCCGATGAGTTCTTGCAAAGAAGTAGTCCCAAATGGTATCCCGCGTAAACTGAGCAACACCGTTTCCAATCTACAAGCACATAACAAAAGAATGAAAAAATGTTCAAGAGACAAAAATATAGATTAAGTTCACACCTGGTCTGGTCTGGATGGCCGTTGGTCAGGAAAATGCATACAGTATGGGAACGTTAAAACAAACTTTAAATAACTAACATTATATAACGCGGTTCATTAGTTAATATATATATATATATATATATATATATATATATATATATATATATATATATATATATATATATATATATATATATATATATATATCTCAAAAGATCATTAATGTAAATTGAAATGCTTACAAATGTCATTAAACTTTCGTACAATTCATAGAAACATGTAATCATGCTTTTTTTAATCTTCAAATAATTTTGACAGATAGTTTACAATGATTAAAAACTTTATTAATAAATCATTAACAAACATATAATGCTTAACGGATCATTAGTTAATGTTTACAAATGTTATTAAATGTTCAATGCATTTTAAAAGTCTACAAATGATTTTAACAAAAAATTATGTTTGTTTGTAATATTGTTGTGTAGACACTATTTGTACATCTTAAATCATTTATTAATTATTTGTTAATGTCTTTGCAGTACCTTATCTAAAGTGGAAACTATTCATCAGTTGTAAAGGTTTATAAACATTTACTCATCATTAGTAGCTACCTTTATGAGCAGCCATTTTGATGGCAAAACCTTCCCAAAATGACTGGAATTCACCCTATTTTCACATATTTACGAAACATGTATTAATCATTTGTTCATGTTTTTGCAGTACCCAATCTTAAATTGAGACTATTCATCATACTAGTTTTTTAGTACCATTTTTGGCACTGGACTTTTAGATACTGTAACTATGTTTGTGTAAGGGTGATTAGTTAAGTTTGGCTAAATGCTTGGCAAAGGCATAACAAATTGTAATTTGGGTGCAAAACATGTTTCAACCCTTATATTAGTATGTTAGTTTGTATTATTAAACAGGATAGTCCTTGAATCATAGCTACATCAAACAGGAGGTAAAAAAATATTTTCAAGAAAATAAATTTATGATTTATTAAAGCAATAAAATATAAACATATTTAATTGTGTTCCCTTATCAAATTGACCTGTACACTGCTGACCCCTTAGCCAACCTTAAACCACCAAACTTGTCCCTAACCTTACCGTATCACTTTTAAACCGCAGAAAAAGTGTTGCACACTAACAAAAGCTTTTAAACATTGAATTAACATCTGTTAAAATCCTTTTTAGATTTTCAACATGTGCATGATCATATGAATTAGAAGTTTAATATCATTTGTAAGCATTTTAAATTACATGAAATGTTAATTATTAGGTAACGTTTAATACAGTTATTAGTAAACATTAACAAGCACATTATCTCATATTTATTGATATATATATATATATATATATATATATATATATATATATATATATATTACCTAATGATCTGTTAAACATTATATAATGTTTGTTAATGATTTATTAAAGTTATTATAAAGTGTTACCCTGGTGGTGAATGAAAATCAGTGATTAACCTACCTTATAATTGTGGCTTCCATAATATCGAGGTCCGGGTTTAACATTGAAAAAATTTGACGACAGCTGTCGTTAAAAGTTATCCTGCACTGTACAAGAATTCTACGAGCCATTTTGGTCATCTAGGTGCTACATGGTGCTACAGAGGTAGATAGCAGCTAAAATCAACAACATTCATGTAAACTGTACCACAGCACTGATCTATAATAAAGAGTGAATCAGACCCATTTCTTCAATAAAGCTTAACAACATACAATTAAAATGTGTCCCTTAAACGACATAACATCAGTCTATACGACCGAGTGGAAAAAAAGAAAAACATATGTTTGCGGAAGCCATGCCTTACCGTAATAGCCCATATATAGCGGACAAAGCATTACAGACTCCTGCCCTGTGAAGTGAGCACACGTTTTAGACGTGCCATTTTGAAAACACTGTGAGAGCGCACGTTCCTTTCGCCTGTTTGGATACTTCAAAAGACGTTTGCACCGCCAGTTTGGTTGACCTGTTTACTCGTTCAAAACGTGCGTTTTGTCCGACTCAAAACGCACGTCTTGGACGCCGATTTATATTATGATAAACGCACGTCAAAAACGCGCGTCTTTGGTGACTCCAAAGCGCACGCAAAGAACGCGCGTTTTTACATCCGATCACACGTCGAGGACGCGCGTTTTGATACCCCCAAACGCGCGTTACTGACGCGCGTTTTCTGCAAACCCAAAGCGCACGCTTAGAACGCGCGTTATCATGGCAAATTGCACGTCGAGGACGCGCGTTTTACTGTAAAATCGCACGCTTTTGACGTGTCTGTGTGCAATCAGACGCTCGAGCAGGCGTTTATGACCACTTTGGCTTTCCATAGAGAACTAACGTGTATACGCTCGCCAGCCGTCTGGCCAAAATCCCATAGTATTCAGTAGTCAGACGTAAGATATGAGACGTCAGACGTCACGGTCACGTGTTGGAGCTGCGCTCAAACTACGCGGCGGCGTGGCGGCGGCGTAGCAAAAAAATGATTTTTTTTACTTTGCGTCTGGATAACGTACGCGTGGATAAGCGTCTGGATAACGTACGTGTGGATAAGCGTCTGGATAACGTACGTGTGGATAAGCATCTGGATAACGTACGCGTAGATAAGCGTCTGGATAAGCGTCTGGATAACGTACGCATGGATGACGTACGTGTGAATAAGTACATTAATAATAATTTGGCGTTGTCCTATTTTGCTCTAAGTAAGGCTTTAAGGTAATAATCATGATAACAGCACCAGTACACATCTGTCTCCTCAGTGGAATAGTCTGGGTCCAGGATATGCAGGTGCATATGAGCCCTGGCAGTTTTGGGACATAGCTGGGGGAGAACTTCTAATTAAAACAAGGGAACGAATAGAGAGCCCTGCATAGGCCCGGCCTTTGTCCAACAGCTTGTGTGAATTCTTTGCCCAAGTCGACTGGATACCGTGACTTTTTCTCTCTCTCTCTCTTCCCTATTACACAGCTATTAAAATAGTTCACTTTTGATTTTTAATAGAAAAGTTGTCATTTCTATTTGTTTCTTTAAGTTAATTTTGAAATATGTTTGGAAAATTTTGCGTTTGGTAAATTCGAGTTTTTGATTTTTAAAGGAACGAGCAAGCTGCAGCTCGTTCAGACAGTAAGTTGAGCATTAGATGTTTGATCAATTTATCCTTCTCAAACCAACAAGACTTGCCTAAAATAAACAGACATAATAGGCCTACACTTCATGCATTTCACAGTAGGCCTATTAATTTAAACATTTAACTTAGGAAAATGAGCACAGGCGCATATCCAATCGTTTGTGCGGAGAGTGAGCGCTTTGCAGGACATGGAGGAGCCAGCTTGCTTTTTTGTTTTAATGACAGTAAAAAATAAAAAATGCGCCGTCATTTTTGCTCATAAAGATAAGAGTATGCATCATTTGGAACTCCAAAGGGTCTACTTGTATGTGTGCACTCACAATATCAACAAAACCTTATGCTTTTGTAAAATAAGGAAAACAAACAGGATGCGATTTCTTCTTGGTCTTTAGCAGGAGCGCTTCACCAACATGATAAATATATCTATAGAATGCTTTTTGCGTTTTAAATTACTATTTTAAAACGTAATAATTCAAATCGAAAACAAAATCTCTTTCATCATGTAATTCTAAAGATGTATTTCTCTATAAAGGCATGTACAATGAGGAGATGGCAAGTCAGGTTCGTCAAATTCATTTTTGCAACATTGACTCTGAAGACATTATTTTATTAATTAATAATACAAATATATCGCCACTGGTTTTACATTTTTCGTTTTTTTTTTTCGCTGTTCCAAAATTGTGTTTTCATTCAGCAGCCTAAGGCAGCATTTTGTGCCACGTTCAAAAATAACTGAATAAATAAGATTAACGTCATAATTTAAGAATAAAGTCAAGCTTAAGATAATAAAATTATGTTATATTGTGAAGTAAAAAAAAGTCTGTGGCATCCATCATTCTTTTAACTTTTTTTAACTAACTCTGATCGATTCACGAGACATTTGTTTGTATTATACTGTTCTGGGCCGGGTTTCCCGTTAACGATTGATCTTATCGCTTAAGAGCGTTTTCTACGAGTAATTTTACGATCGTTCGTTATTGTTTCACGTGCATTTCCCAAATATGCACGTAAAGCAATCTCACGTAGCCGTGCTTTAAGTGTTACTTAGGAGTTGCTATCCGTTTGTCAAGTGCTGAAATCTCACCTTAGAATGGCTCGTAACAGTAGTGCACGATTGCTTATTGATGTTAACCTAATGCTGCGTTCCAGACAGACAACTTGGATATAATAATTATAATTAATTATAATACAGTACACTATTATATTATATTATAGTGTATTATACTTTACATAATCATATATAATGTACTTTATATACAGTATAGAGAGAGAGAGAGACGTTATTGGTTTTATGAACTTCAGCAAGTCCCCCCCCCCCCCCCAGTCTTTGAATCATTTCCCACATTATTTCTTTTATTCGTTTTTGTTATTATTATTTTCAGTCATTTAATTTAGATGTGCTTCTATTTTTTCCTCCCCCTTTTAATTAATTAATTTCTAAATGTATAAAAAAATAAAGAAACGAGTAATAAAGTGTACAATAAAGCATAATCAAATCCTTATAATTATAATTTTTAATGAGCCGAAAAGAATACACGTCACACCGCTGTTTATCAATTTGCACTGGCTTCCAATTGCTGCTCACATAAAATTGAAGGCATTGATGTTTGCCTAAAAAACTACCACTCTCTCCATCTCTCCATCTCTTCCATCTTATCTTTTCATGTATTATGCAATTATATGTATGTATGTATGTATGTATAAAGATATAAAGACCTCTAACACTACCTCTAACACTTCTTTTTATTTATTATATCATTTAAAAACCTATGCTACACAGCTATACTTTGTTAACCTAACTGAGTTATAGCACTTATCATTGCTCTTTTGTTGTTTTTGATTGCTTCCACTGTCCTGGTTTGTAAGTCGCTTTGGATAAAAGCGTCTGCTAAATGAATAATGTAAATGTAAATATAATCATATTTCGCTTGAATCAAGTTAAAGGTGTAATCTGCTGATTGTCCTGCAGGTAACCGCATAAATCTGTTTTCTTAAATACACTTAGGGCTTAACCATTACTCCAGAGCACCCGTAGATCGATGATTTTCAAGTGCTACTTAAGTTATGATGCTTTTGGGAAACAGACCGTGATATTAAGATCAGTAGTATGATCGTTTTTATGAACTTCTTAGGCTTACGAAGCTTTTGGGAAACTCAGCCCAGTTTTTTTTCAACATTCATTCAAATAGTAATGTTTATTTCGTGCTGCAAATATTGAAGAGGAAAATATAATTGATTCATATGCAGTTACCAAATTATCTCACTAAATTAAGCATAAAAAGCGTAAAAAAAGACGTTTATTGTTGGTACGTAGTTTTTTGCATATATGTCCGGAACTGACTCGCTATGACAGACTCCTTGTGATCATAAGGCTTCAGTAGACATCAACACAAAAGTAGGCTACTATATACTATATAGTACCGACTTATTTTAATAGACATAAAACAGTTTTAAAAAATTTCAAATAGGCATATATAAACGTATTAATTAATTATCAATATATAGGCTATTAATTTGAACATGTAGAGTAGCCTACAAGAAACTGCTCTTGTAATAAGGAACTGGTGCTCTGCATTTAACCCATCCAAGTGCACACACACAGCAGTGAGAAGTGAACACACACCCGGAGCAGTGGGCAGCTACAGATCCAGCGCTGGGGAGCAACTGGGGTTTCAGTGCCAGGGTACTGAGTTCAGTCATGGGTACTGAGGGTGGAAGAGAGTGCTGTTCATTCACTCACTCCCACCTACAACTCCTGCCAGCACCAAGACTTGAACCGGATACCTTCTTGTAAGTAGTCCAAGTCTCTAAACATTAGGCCACAAACTTGTGCAAACTTCTGTCAAAATCAAATTCTCCAGTCAAAAACCCTTACATGATCTATCAATATCAAACTTTGGCCTCAGATGACAAAACCTACAGTACAAATACACACACTACAATTGTTTAGCTTCCTTAAATATAATAAGTTATCTTTACTTAGTTGTTATACTTACTAGGTTTTATTAAGTTACACAATTTGCAAATTTTAAGGCGAATAGAACAACATGCTGCAATGAGTAATTCTTTCTTAAAATATTCAAATAGCTACAACAAAACCGATGACATTAATTCACCAGTGAGAGGCAGCAGTGCGCTAATGTGCAACAGGAACAAAACAACAGAAGAAGAAATAAGGACGGTGAGCATGCGCAGCAAGCAAAGTTTTGAAGCTGCGTCGAATTTGCTTAAACTAAAAAGTAGAAAGACTGTTTACATTTCACCTCTGGACAAAGAATGATTGATTACTTCTACACAATAATAATAAGGTAAGTAAAAAAAAAAAATAGTGTGGATGTATCTTTCTGTGTGCTGCTAATTTGAACTGACTAACATTTGCTCCTTGTCAGCACCAGTGTTAGCAACAGGGAGCAACGATCTTTGCTATTCTGCTATTAGAATAAAAACTATAGAAATACACAACTTGTGGCACATTTGGGTAAAGGTAAAAACTTTTAAAGACTTTTTTTTAATTTAATTTCTCAAATTGAAAAATGTTTTACTAGTTAAAAATGAAAGCATGTAAATTCCGAGAAACAATTCAAGAACATGCAAGAAGTCGTCAATATGATCTTTATATGCCACTTATAGTATTAATTGTTAACAGTAATCGTTTGCAAAATTTCCTCTATAATTTTATAACACTTGTGAGGCTTTGGCCACTTTTTAGGTTAAAGTCATTTTTCAGTTTACCAATGTATTTTCATCATTTTAATACAATCATAGTCACCAGACTAAATCATAGTAACCAGACTAAAAGGTTTAAACTGAATGAGCTCGTTATTTTGCAGTAATTAATTCTTTGCTGTGTTAAAAACACGAGTACTGTAACAGAAGAAATGCTGCCTTTGAATTGGTTTTATTACTGATGCCTCAAATAGAGATGTATAGAAAATTTATTTCTATTGTTAAAAATGCAAATATCAAGAAATGAATGTGTCCTTGTTCTACAATTCACAACATTAGTGGAACTTGATTTTATATGAAGAATTATTTTTCATATTTAGGAAAAAAGCTTGTGTCAGCTGTCTTCTCTGAGCAGCGGTCTTGTGATCACCAGCCTCAGTATAATAAAGGTGAGATATTTCAACAGCAGTAGAGCCGTTTTTGACTCAATCATGTGCTATGTTTTATTTGCAATTTCAAATAATTTATTGCAGTTCCAGAATACCTGTAACCATATTTCCGTATTTGTAACTGTGTTTCTTTTCACATATCTAAGAGGACACTTCACATCCTAGAACCCATAAAATGTATGATGCTACCTTAAATGTTTAATAGTTTTATTATATTTATTAATAATATTTAAAATAAACAGCGCTTATTGACTTCAATGACTTCTTTATTGACACTTAGAAAAGATTTGACAGAACTACACACCCATCTGAGGCCTACCTGTTTTAATTCATGATCACCCCGGATACTTCTACAACTAACCTGCTTGGTAAGTTCTCATAGTTAGTAACACCATTTTAGAAAAAAAATGCCTGTGTATTTGCTGGTATATTACTGAGATACCTTTATAAAGATTAATGTTGATTACATACCTAGTTCAATCAAAAATGAAAAATGTGCCATTTAATCTCCCTCCTGTCAATCTATTCCATAAAAAACTGTGCATCTTCCTGACACAAATTAAGATATTTAACCCAAATCTCTGACACCCAAGATCCCATCAAATCAATCCATTTGAATGGAGCCGATTAATCTACTTTTTGGGCCAAACTGTTCAATGAATTGTAAGGAGCAGTTTCAGTTATATTTCCACTTGAACTCTGTTAGGCATGGACTGGTGAACTGTTCTTGATCCAGAACTCACTGAACGTGCTGTAGAAAGCCTAGATGGTAGTCACTGCTCAGGGTTGGTCGTTTGTTTTTGCCTAGCCACCAGTTTCTCTGCAGCTGGGCAACATGCTATTTGAGTTAAGTAAACTAGGTAATATTAAAATTAAAAGTAATATTTAATCTTTCGTAACGTGGGTGCTTTTTACATCAGGTTCGATATCTTAACTATTGCATTACTAAGGCAACGACTGACACATTTATGTTGCATTCAAAAGAGCTCTGTTGACAGCCCAACAGTGAAAAATTAAACCATATCCGTATTAGCACAGAATGGAATGGTTAAGCATTGAGAATTAAGAATGGTTTGGCCTGACAGTGGAAAAGAGGCTCAAATCTTTGAAAGAGACGTAATTGCTATATGATCAAGTGTCTAATATTTTGGGTAAATAGACATTCAGTTAAAGGACAGAAATTTATTTCACTGAAAATGTCTTTATTTGTGTTCTGAAAATAACTTAAAGTCATGGGTGAGTAAATGATGACATGAATTTCAAGTTTGGGTGAACTAACCCAATGTTATGGCAGTGTAGGCAAGACAGAAAACACTGAAAACTGATCATCCACATTTCCATGCTAATATTGTTTTTATTTGGTTTTATACAGGTGTCTGATGCTGATGCAGTCTGGGCACTAGTATCTGTTGGCTTGCTGACTATCACTGACGATGAAGTACTTCTCCAAATCTTGACCCAGTGTCTTCTGCCATCATTGTTCAGGGTAGTACTGCAAAGAATAGTCTCCAGGGTCTGCCTCCAACATTTGCTTCCCGACCACCATGTGCTACGCTTGCATCACTACACGTGGGTTACTCTGATACTGTGAAGAAAACCTACAATATGATGCTTGACTTGGGACAGAAAAAAAAACATTGGCAACTTGTGTGGCCAACTCATTGCCGTATTTAAAATCATTGTACTGCTACCTCCATTGTTTAACATAACTAAAAGCAGATTGTTTTTGCTTTGTTTCAAAATTTTTGTAATACGAGTTAAAACTACATTGAAAAAAAATATATCATCTTTAACTTTGAACTGTCACTACATTTGATTTAGGGTAATTATGTGTGTGAAGAATAGAACATTGTTGTCATGAATTTGTAATAGATTTTTGAAGTATTTAAGTTACTAGAGTAATGGTAACTTTTTTTTTTTAAAGGCAATTGGTCAAAACTAGATTTCTGTTCAAGTAAATACAACTTAGAAATTCCAAGTTGCAGGAAATGTTACTTGATTTAGCTAAATATAAATGAGTTGTTTGAAATACGTACATAGTATAATGTACTTAATTTAGTTGTTGAAAATAGTAATTCTGAGTTACACGTTTACAACACTTATAAATAAACCTTTGTTAGTACAAATTACTATTCTTATTTCACTTTACTTGTTTTTTTTTCAAGGCAATCGGTTTGCATGCTTTTTTAAAATAAGGTTTACTCATTTTAATTTACAGTGCAGACAAGCTCCCTGCCCAGTGCACACTAGTGAGATAAATTCAAAACACTGTAATTGTAATAAAGTACTGTAACTATACTGTACTACACTGTGTGATTCTTTCAGCTCTCTCTCCAGTGCTAGGATGCATTTTTAAAGCAGTCACCTGTGCTCCTGTTCATAATTTCCTGAGATGCTACTGAATGCTTGCTTATGGATAATTGTGTGTTATTTGAGTTCATACTGTGACAATAGAGTTAACTATTTGATGTGTTTGTGTTTTATGAATGATACTTTGGAGAAATCATTAAAAAAAATTGTAATGTGTGTATATATGAATTATATATGAATATTATAGAATATTATAATTTCTAAACTACTAAATTATTAAAACATTACATGATTGAAGTGTTTACTCATGGCCCATGGTCCATTGTTAATTTCGAATTTGGCCTTTGGATTTAACTATTAGTGCATTAAGCCACTTTTCAATTTATGTTTTCTGGTGGACAAAACACTTGAACCTATACAAATGTTGTCTTTTTGGTTTATACTGTCCTTATCTTGGTGCCATTAGTTATATATGATGCTTACAAGAAAGCTGTGAATTGGTTGTTCCTGGTTGTTGTTTTACATGTGCACTTCTAAATAACATTGTACGTTCATTGATTAGATATACTGCAGTTTAATTTTAATTTTACTCATCATATTTTCATCAGCATCCTGAAGATTATGAAATATTTGGGGATTTGGAGGAGCTAATTGTTATAACATGCAGGTTTTTCTTTCTTTTTGCTCCCAACAAAAAAAAAAAGGAAAAAAAAAAAGGAAAAAAAAAAAAACACTTAACTACAGCACTTAAGGCATTAGACAAAATCACACACACAAATGGAGAAAAAAAAAAAAGATATTAAAAAGGACAAGGCGCTTGACGTCACGTAGCTTCTCACGCGAGAAGGGGGGCGACGAAAGTGTCGCGCTTCTTATCACACGTCTTTGGTCACGGCAAGGTACGCGACGATCGACACGATGATTGCTTAGTTTGCAAATCAAATGCATAAACCACACCCCATAGAGGAATCAAGTGAGTTCCCCGAAGGCCCTGACACGCACCTGCTAATCGAATAAAAAAAATATAGCTACCGATCAGCCAATCAGAAAATAGCATTGCTGTATCCGGGTAAGATTTTTACAGGCTCGTGTGCAACACAGATCCAGACGCTCGCTGAAGTAGGTAACGTTACGGTTACAGACTTGTCAAGACAATGACACAGATTTTCACTATATGTTTTTTTTTTATCAATATATTAATTTAACATTTTTTAAAAACAGTCTAAGATATGTTTTGGTCTGATGGTTATTATGACCCCGACACGCACGCAATTTTGGCCATTATACGTGGTCGGCCGTAGCTTTTGTGCCTATTATTAGCCCACTATTATTTTTTTATTGCCAAAGTTACACGTTGAAGAGGATGCGGGGCTACTCTGACAGTTTTATATAAGAGACTTCTATAATAGGCCTATCCATAATACTTGTATGGCAGTATCCATAATAGTTTAAAAAAAAAAAAAATTTTCTTTCCTTTTATTTTTACTGCACCTCATCCTGGTCCCCATTTTCAAAACGTTTTGCCTAGGCTATTTCATTATATTTTATCCAATGTATAATATTGATTATTGCATTCGTCTATTTCAAAGATGTCAGGGAAGAGGCAAAGGAGCAATCTTTCATGCTTTGTTCTAAAAGATCTGGGCCCGTATTCATAAAGAATCTTAATGCAAAAAGTAGTTCCTAGTGACAAAATTCTAAGAAAATTCTTAGAAATGTGGGCGTTTACTTTTAAAATTAAAGAAAAAAATCCTAGTAAAGAAAAAATTAATTCAGAAAGCATCTTATCCCTTAAAAGAGGTCTTAAGGTAAAATTTGTTATGAGCACAGACGAGGACTTTTAAGAGGCTTAAGAGTTTCTTTAGCAGAGGAGAAAATGGCAGAAAGATGAAGAGGCAGAAGAAATGTGTTGCAGACAATGGATGACAATGAGTTAATAAGACGGTATAGATTATATAATAATTTAATATAATATAATTTAATATATAAATTAAAGTAATCACTACATTACGATATTTGGCAACTGGGAACATGCAACAATGCAATAGTGATGATTTGGGTCTGTCACAACCTTCTGTAAGCAGAGTGATCACACAAACAATTACAGCACTTTCAGAACATCTTATTGTGTCACAGTTCATTTAGTTTCCACTGGAGATTCCCACCTTGCAGGCTCTAAAAACTGCATTTATGAATATAGCAGGCTTATAGGTGAACACAAGCAGGGGGAATGAACCGTTAATAGTTTGTCCTATACGCTCCCATGTCTGCTTCTTGTCCCTTGCTGTGTCTGAATTTTCCTTTAAGAATGGCCTTGTGTTCATCCACTAACTGGGCTAACAGTAAACACTGTTCCTCTGTCCAGATTGGCTTTCTCGCTCTTCTTGGCTTTGATTCCATGTTTGATACATTAAAACCAACACTCAAACCGCCACTTACATAGGACGGCAATCACTGTAATTGGAAAGAGTGGAACAATTTTTATCATTCTAAGCCAATCAAATACCTTATAGGAAATTAAAAGCATGGTAAATAAAAAAATAGAATTCATATACACACATATAATGTGTGTGTGTGTGTGTGTGTGTGTGTGTGAGAGAGAGAGAGAGAGAGAGAACGGTCAAATAGGAAAAATTACGCATGTAAATTTAAAGTGAGGATTAGAATAGACCCTATACTTAAAATCACTCTTTTTTTTCCTTCTTGGACAACCAGCCAATCAGAGTCTTCAAAAGATTGTGTCATACATAGCAACCGGTTCAACCCCGCCTCCTCACTAAGATAAACGTTTTTGTCTTTTCCTTACTCAGAGTTGCTCTCAGATCGGTCCCGAATCGCTTTTAAGCTAAGACTCCTACGTAAAAGTTTTTAAGCTAAATTAAGAGTTTTCTGAGAGGATTCTTAGAATCTTTATGAATGCGGGCCCAGCTCCCTAAAAAGGTGGCTAGGTCAGAGGAGGAGGCTGTGGAAAATACAGTAGGGGAGGGAGTTAGGGTGCCAGTAGAGGATGGGTGCATGGAAGAGACTGTGGAGGACCATAGAGGAAACAGTGGAGAACCCACTGGAAACAGGGAAAAAGAGAGGGTTATGTAGAGCAGCCACCTGTAGGTGTTCCTTTAAGAAGGAGTGGTCAACCCGATCGCCATTCATCACAATGGGAACCACCAGCTCTTTTTACTGGTGCTTAGTCTGCAGACAAGATAACTCCTGTGTCCATCAAGGTGTGAGGGACATAAGCAGGGAGGATTTCTAAAATAGCTGCATTAGTGTTAGTGCTTGCTCATTCAAATACCTATGCTGAGAGGGTTTTCTCCATGGTGGGATTAAACAAGACCAAAACCAGGAACAGTTTAGCACTTGATGGAACTGTGAAAAATGGCTGGCCTGGAACCACAGTGATTCAAATGGGAGCCACCAACCCCTGGCCTCAAAACCAGCTACCAACACCTACTATAAACAGCACTGACCATTTTTTCTCTCTCTCTCTCTCACACACACACACAAATAAATGCTGAATTAAATAAATATTATTTTATTTGTAAGAATATGTGTCATTTATGAGATCAGACACCCGTCCCCATCAAACCCCTGCCGACATCGCGACCGCGGGCAAAATCTCACTCTGAACTCAGTTCAAAACTTGAGAGCCCTGCCTACAAAAGTAGGTAAAACCCAGTAAACAAGACATTTACCATGTTTTTTGTTTTTTGTTTTTTTACCACAGTAACTGTAGCTTTACTGTAGTATAGTAATAGCACATTAATCACCAAATTAACTATAGTTGTACCACTGTAATGGTAGTGTTTTAATGTGCTTTTATATGACTTATTTCACAGTAATCACATTTACTGTACCATGCTTGTAATACCTTTTTAATGTAAAAAAAAAAAAAAAAAAAAAAACATTTTTCCCATCTTGCAGTTCAATTCATATTTGTTTATATCTTAAATATTTTGCTCACAGATCACTATTAACATTCTGTATATAATTCTGTTTTATTTTCTTTCCCCTTTTTTAGCTGAAAAGACGTAAAGTAAGCAGTCACCCCAGTGGTGTTTGTGGAGAGGTATTCCTTCAGAAATGGAGAAGACAGAAAGCTGCAGAGGCAGGTTGGTCTGTGATAGTTTGTCCCTTTTATCAAACATTCCTGTTGTTATCATTTGCACAGCATTTTGTTGTTTCTTAAACTGTTGTATGGTCCAAATACCCACACTTGCCATCTTTGCACATTTCCTTTATTTGGCCCAAGTGAGCATGAAGATCACAATGTGTGTCGATCTTAACATGACAAAGTTCGTTTCAACTTTGTATTTTAAAAGAAACTTCTAAATGTATTTTCAATAGTCCCTAATAATACATTTTAATGCGCTTTTCTAGAACCCAAAGCGCTAAAATTAGCGCCCTATTAACCCTATTAAAGATGACAATTTATTTTGTGGTGCTTCTAATTAAGTGATAAAAAGAAGTTACAAATGATGTACAAAATAAATATACTTTTCTGTGCACCAAGAAAACATGCAACACTTTGTTTTACTACTAAATTAGTCTCAATTTCTAATTATTATAATTAATATTTCACAAACATTGGAAAGTTGCGTGACCTCTTGTTAAACCCCTGCAAAAAGTCTCACATTAATTCCAAAACATGATGCATGATGGGATACACTAAGCGTTGTATAGCGCTCCGGAGCAGTATTGGAGAGGTTTAGTGTGTGTTAAGGACACCGTGCTTTGGCATTATTAAGACCGGGGACAGTCTCATAGTCACGTACACACACTCTCAAGTGAATAAGACCTCAAGTGTGGGTAACTGGAAAGGGGAAAAGTCTTTAAAATGATCCCTAAATACAGTCGCACGTCAAAGTCTAAATAATTCACTAATTCAATTTAACACTTGTATGATATTGTACAAGCCCCTGGACAATCTCATCTGACACTATCACAATATTGGAAAATCAGTTGCCCCACACAGTCAGAAAGTTTATATTGTTCATTGGCTTCTCATTAAATTACTTTAAATAAGCCCCATCAGTTCATGTTCCCACTATACGTGATCTCCATGACTAGATATTGCTATTAATGACTTGCTTTTAATAATGGATGCATTTAACATTTAATTATACAGCATCTTTGCAGATTATGCTTTCATGGTCTAAAAAAAACACAGTAATGTTGCATTTAATTACATAATATTTCTATCCTTTCTGTCTTACAGGATTGTTTCCAGATAACACTGTAGTTCTCCGTCATGCACAAGGATTCACCTCTTTAACTCCCCCCCCCCCCCCCCCCCCCCACACACACACAGAGAAATGGTTCCTGGATCGGTGACTCAAGACTTTGCAGTGGTTTGATTTCTGCAGAAGATGTAACTTTGTTTTAATTAACCTTATAATGAATACATTGTGACCTTCCAGCAACCCATATACTGTACTGTATACAGAACCAGTGATGACAACAATAGTTAAAAAATAGCATTTATCATATTGATAAAGCATTGTGTTCTCTTTGTCAAGCTTCATACAGTAAACTTTACTTCTGGTGCTTTTATCATAAAAAAGCTTCAGTTCTCATCAGGAGTTTTAGTAAAGGACATATTCATGCACAGCAATCCCCTAGTTCCAGTCATGAAGTGAATTATGTTATTGTTAAAGTTATATTTCTGCATTTTTATGTAGCAGGTGTTTGTTTTCCTGAACACTTTATCTTTCTTCCATTGTTCGGACAATCAGTGTTTACGTGATGCTCTGCTGATTGAGTTTTATAGATGATATTGCACACTTGACATGCATGTCTTCATGATGTTTTTTTGTGAGTTTGAAACATTTACATTGTGTTGTATCACTTTTTGGTCAATAGAATCTTTTAAGAAAATGTATATTTTTACGGTGTTCTCTGAAAGATATATACCATATTTATAATGTTTTGTTTTTTAATAAAAGAATTTGCACACTGAAAAATGTTAACGTTTACAACATAACTGCCTTTTTTTTCTTCATAGTTTTATTCTTTAAAAACGAGCTTGGTGACAGTGCAGTAATATGCGCACTTTGTCTTTAAATGAGTTTGACATATCTATAAATACTGGAAAACTCTTACAAAATTATGTATGTTCATTATGCTTTATTTCAGTTTTTATTACTAGAGATTAATTGGTAAAGCAAGGCAAATCACAGAAACAAATTTAAATAATTTAATAACTTAATAATTTCACTCTTTACTTTTTATTAGTAAATGCTCTTGTCATTGCTCAGGAAAAAATGTATCTTTTAAATTGAATGAAATGAATCTATTGGTTAGATAAGATACAACTGTGACTGTGCAGTTCACATCACGTGTTGTACACACACATGTACACATCGATATTGCCAAATTGTTGTCAAGCTGAATAACAATAATTTCTGTATTTGCATTATTGTTGGAAGAAGGTGTAGACGTTAATAAAACACTATCTAATCGGTGGCAAATTTAATTTATTGTTAACCAATCTATCCCTTTAGCCGAAAAACGGAAAACAGCGTTCATGAATGACAATAAATGGTTAAGGAAGTGTGATGACGCTGCTCAGCTTTGATGTCATTGGCTGTGAATGTCCCTTGTCACCACAGGACTGTCTGTGGTTGGATTATCTTTTAACCCATATTAAACAGCGGATCATGTTACAAAAGTATGTTTTGCTGCTATTATCACATAAGTAAATATATTAAGTCAACATTGGGTGTTTCTATGTTGAGAAAAATCACCTTTTTACCGAGATCCTAACACTAACCCTAATAATAACTTCAATGAACTACAAAAAACAGCGCCTAGTATTCCCTTTCCATAGATAGAACGATGGAGGCTTATGGGTAATGTAGTTTAAAAAGTTTTATTAATGAAATGAAATAAATAATATATTGAATGGTAAACTAGACATATAAATATGTTCACTGTGTAAACCACTATGATATATTTGAGAGGCATGGTGAAATTTAGTATTTTAGAGTATGCAATATTTAAAATGCCTTTATGCCACCTTTCCATTAATTTCTGAAAACTGTGCCCAACATTATTTTATCAGCATAGCATAAGTAGTAATCATGCTGATTTTCGCTTTGATATGTTAATTGGACTCTGATTTACAGCCATTTGAAATGTACAGTTTTTGGCTCTTCCGGGGGGTGCTACTGGGCCCCTGGGGGTAGAAGGGCAGTAAAACCTACATATATGTATTCTCCTCATCAGGGACAACAAACTGAGCTGAGTCACATTTATATCTGACAGTTTTCACAGTCCTCTGTTTTCTAATTCTTACATCATTGCTATTATACCTTTTGACAGGACATTGTGAGGCCATCTGATGAAACATGGAAAAATTATAAAGAAATGTTTTGATAATAAAAATAATAGATTATTTATTTGATTTTTGAAGTAAACATCAATAAATATAATGGATGAACCCAACATGCCATTATCTATTCCCCACTGTTAAGCAGTAATCAAGGACAATGTATACACATTGTGATACTTCACTATTACACAAGGACAAATTAATTCATATATATATATATATATATATATATACACTGTAAAAAAAAATTTTTTTGAAACATTTTGGAAACTGACAATTAAATATTGACTCAACAAATTGCTTTCAAATAATTATCCCCAAACAAAAAGATGCATTGGGGTAATTTTAGCTTATGGTCCAAAGGTAAAATTAAAAATATATATTCTCTGAACATATTAAATTGTGTTCAGCCAATTAATCAAGTAAAAGTGAAATATCTGTGTTTGCTGAACAAGCCTTGCGGAGAAAAAAATGCACCTGAGAGAAACCGTTGGTAATGGTATAGTGGATTCAAATATATCTGCGCGGGAGAGATGAGGAGACTGAGGAGTCGATGCTGAAGTACGACGACAGAAGTTCAGACATCATTTCCAAACAGATTTTTCTTCATTTAAGTTATGGTGAGTCCTGAAATATGAATTTATTAAGTCATGTTTACGTCAAACCGAGTGCAGGTCTCAATGTTTCAGCATAAAACCGTAAAACATGGGCATTAATGTTACACTACCACAGCCATTACACTAACATTGGGTAAGGTTAAACGCATTAACGACTCTCCGAATGTTTTACTTGAGGACATAGTATATTGTAATGTCTGAAAAATGACAGACAAGGGAAGCTCTATTTCCAAACTTTTAATCAGAACGAAGACAGTCTGTGAGATGAACACTGTCCCGGCCCTCCGATCTATGCTCCGAACTTACTTTGTTAACCCCATCACTGCCGGTGCAAAACAAACAGCAATTTCACAACTATGAAGAGTCTGTGCGCTACAATATTTTCCTTAGCCTACATAACATTGTATTTTGCAAAATAACATTGAATTCACGCCTTGGTTTCATGATAGCCTTTTATAAACTAATTTAGTCCAATACTAATATCTCATTTACTATTTATTGAACTAAATAATTTTATCAAACTATATTCTGATTATGATAAATGTATGAGACACTAGCTATTAGTTATATGTTTCTGTTATAACTTTTTTTTTTTTCTCTCAATGTAGCCAAACATCCTAGGTCTGACTCAACGGAACGACTAACGTTACGACTTTCACAGTGAGTATTTAAAAGTTTTTATTGCATATTTGTTCATACCATATTTGTGTCAAATACCCTTAGCTCTTGTGATATTTAAATTGTGTTAAATTGCTTTATTGAGAGCCGCCATGAGACGCTTCTAAAATTTGTGACACTGTAATTCAGGCTACATAATTTACAAAGTGGTTGGCCAATTTGTGTTACACCCGTTTGACACATACTCCGTCTGCAGTGCTTATGTGCGTGTTGCAGTACATGAATGGCAAGCTAGAATTAGTAATGTTAATTAAATCACTATTTATTAATAGCAATCTGTTAATTAATAATTAAATACTGTTGGGTTTCTCACACAAACCGATCATTTCGTGTCAGACATCAATGTGTCAGTGACAGTATTTATATCACATTTTACCTCAAATCAGCCGTCCCCACACAGTCACTTCTGGTAAGTGAGGTCAAATTATACGATATGGCATAGAGATACGCACGAAAGATCACTTGCGCCAATTGCATCCCATTGGGATACGCCATATTGTATACATGACTTTGGAACAGAGTAGAGTTATAAATTATATTCAAATTAAATGCATATGTGGTGAAATTACTAGATTTATTAGAAATGAGATATATTTTAAATTAAAACTTACAACAGGCTTGACAAAAACAGCCGATTCTCATCTTTTCTTTTGTTTTAAAATCTTTTTTACAAGAAATCCTCAAAGAAAGGATGAGTGCTAACCATTATGTCACTTTTTTTTTACCAAAATGCCAGGTATAGTGTCGTTTTCCTTGCTTTATCCAAGGAAAAAAGCCATGTGTTGACTTAGAAACAGAGTAGACTTTAAATTATGTGCATCTGTGGTGAAATTACTAGATTTTCATGTCAATACATGTTTATTTTAATGCGAACAATGTGCTGTCACTTTAATTTAGTGGGTCCAGCACAGCAAAAAATAGACTTAATGCGGAAATGCCGCACTGCTGCAGACATACCGCACCTGGAACACACTGCTGGACCGCATCCGCTTGCAGTGTGAAAGCTCTAACCGGTTAACATACTCACTGCAAATGGAGTATGTGTGAAATGGGCTTTAAAAACACATTTGTGGAGGCTACAGCCAAAGACTGGCAACAAGGGGAATACCACATTTTCTTGTGATTTTAGGGAAATCTGCTCTCAATCAACATTTCTTCACCATTTAAGAGGACATCTTAAAAACCACGAGAGGGTTCATTGTCCATTTTTAAATTGTAATTTTGTAGCAACAGTTACCGTACATTCACAGCTCATAAGAACAGGAAGCACAAATCCCACGGATTAAATGAATTAAAAATTAAATGGATAAAATTCTGGACATCAGTTTGTCCTGAGAACAGGTGCAATGATCCGAGTATATCTTCTTCCTTAAGATGTGCATAAATAAAATATTTTATATTGTCAGTGCAGTTTCATAAATGTAGTACCTAAATACCAAAATGTCAGTGAAATTTCTCTAAACACTGATAATACATGTTTTTAAAATAATTGTGTAAAAAATAAAGTGGTTTTGTTAATGTAAGATCTAAGGTCTAATGAGTTTTGTGTATCTTGGAATCCTGAATTGAAATGCATGATTTTTATCTACTAAGGTCTACTGTGCAGAAATGTTCAATGTATTTACCATTTAAGGTATTTTCACAATACTGTTGTAGATTTGATCAAATGTATTAAATAAAATGTGACAGTATGGCGTGAGTGTTTAATGTATTTTTTTTTTTTCTTTTGCGGCAACGGGGAATAAACAATACAGTGAAGTTGCTTTACTAATATAAATTTACCAAAATATATTTTTAGTTAGGTAAAACTAAAAAGGAATGCTACTACAATTTAAAATGTATCATTGGGCCAATATCATGGGTTGGTAACCTAATTTTGTTTCAATTGTTTTAACAAATTATTTCTAATTTAGCCAATGTTAACAGACTATTGCTACAATTGATAAAATTACATTTACAGAATTTCACTTGGGCCAATTGAAAATTTTAGATGTGACCAGTCACTAGAAAATTTTGAGTTGGGAAGATTATAAATTTTTTACAGTGTATATATATATATATATATATATATTACTAATAACTAATTAGCAAAAATCAGTGTAAAAATGTCCTCCTCACCCCCGTATCTTGCTCCTCAGGTACTGGACATCAGTAATGTGTGTGCTCTTGGTTTTAATGCAGTACAAGATCCACGTTGATCATTCCTGCTACATTCTCAGTTATCCCTCAAGTGTTTGTAACTATAAAGCCCATGGCACCATCTTGTAATGCAAAATAATTAATCTCGTAACTCCCTTTCTTTCACAAAACAATTGGCATTTGTTACTAAATATAAACAATAATAACTTTCTGGTGTACTGATGTCCCAGATGTCATTAATCTGATCAAATATTTTTATGTCTTAAGTAAAAAATAATCCCAATAATGATTATGTAGTTTTTCCAAGTCTAAAATAAACACATATGAGCCTACCTAGTAAAATGATGTATTTAACAAGAATCTTCAGAACACAATATTCGTCATATTCATTTTATTGAAGCATAGACTATAAAGATGATAAAGTAGCATCAAGACAAATAAGATTCAAGGAAAATAATTATTCATAATCAAAAATACATTAACCTCATATATTAATCAGTTCACACAGATGAGTGATGAAATGTCCTTAAAAGTCACAGTCCCATCCAGTCAACTGTGATACAGATCATGTGATACATATAAGACATTTGATACTGTTTCAGAAAATAATGATTCCTTATCAACACATCTAAACTGGTTTCATCGTGATCTTCTCTCGTGTCTGGAAACAGCTTTTGGTTGATATCCAGCACTGATGTGGTGTAGCTTGTTCTCAGCCAGAAGATTAGATTAGATTAGATTCAACTTTATTGTCATTATGCAGAGTACAAGTACAGAGCTAATGAAATGCAGTTAGCATCTAACCAGAAGTGCAAGAATATAGTGTTTTATATACATAAAAGTGCAGAGTAAGTAAAGCTATGATATACAGAATTTACAGTGGAGTTGCTATATACAATATTGATCAGAGTATATACAGAATATAAATATGAATGTAATGTAGGGATTGTATGTACATTATGAACAGAGCAAAGAAGAATTATATATACATTATGAATAGCAGGAACTTGAGAACAGTGGTAATAAATACAGTTGAATGAGTGTGCAAAAGTATAGTTTAACAATTTATTATATGCAAAATAATAGTAGTGCAATTATATTTATTGTAGAAATAGTTTACTGTGCTTGTACAGTAACAGCTTTAGACAGTTTATAGTGTAATGGATTTAACCATGTGCAGTCTGTGCAAAATATGAGTAGTGCAATACATGTATGTAAAGTACTGTGACCAGTGCAGTAAAAGAGCAGGTGCAGGTTAGATTGGTGGTGTGGTGTTCAGGAGTGTCACAGCCTCGGGGAAGAAGCTCTTCCTGAGTCTACTAGTTCGAGAGCGTAGGCTCCTGTAATGCCTGCCGGATGGAAGGAGGGTGAAAAGTCCATGGTTAGGGTGAGAGGCATCCTTGATGATATTTCTGGCCTACCCAGACAGCGCTTCTGATAAATGTTCTCTATGGAGGTTAACTGGGTGCCAGTGAGATCTCTCAGTCCTAAGATCCCAGACCTGGTCAAAGTGAAACAAACAATCCAGATGAAGTTGTTTAATGGACATAGAGCTCATCTTATGTTCTGTGTGATTTTCGCAGGGTGAGTAACTATGACCCTTGTAGTACTGTACACTTACCATTCTTCAAGCTGTTTTAAGATCTTTTGAGAAGCTTTTTCTCTGAAGACAATTTACCACATCCTCTTCTTTCACTCCTTTCAAGAGCATCCCTTGGTCAAAACCCCTCATTTGGTTGATGAGATCATCTGTACAAAGTAAAATTGTTAAAATACTGCAATAAACAATTTCATTATGCAAGAATTTAGAAAAAGTTACAGAGGCAAAGGACTTGCTCATGAGACTCCATTAGCATGTGTAGTTCTCAGAGACTCTAGAATTCATCTATTGTTGCAGTAAATGGGTTTTCTTCCTCTAGAATCTTTCTCCAGAGCTAATGACTTCTCTCACAAATGTGTTTTAGTCTGTGCAGTGTAAGGCTTTGCTCAAACCAATCAACTATCAATTCACAATTTATAACACAACATTCACAAAACAGTAAGATAATGTCAATTGGTGTTTATATCAATTAAACCACTTTTATGACACTTGTATGCTTTTAAGAATAACAGGTGGTGTTTTTTTAAAACTTTAGATTAAAAATGTTCCAGTCAAACTTTGCTAACATGCTATAATTATTATAGCTGTATCAAATAAAATAAAATAAATATAAAAACATTGGAAAGAATAATTACGGCTGACATGACCAGTCCTGTGAGAGATCATCATAAAGTCCTGTAACACAGCATTGCTTCAACACACACATACCAGAGGACTTCTGTTTGCTTGAGCACAAGATGACCATCTTCATTTCTCATCCTGAGCAAATCATTTCCTTGGTCTTCCTTCTCTTCTGTGAAACAAGATAATCTTACTCTGTGTGCAATGAGCAATATTGCTCATTAAACATATAATTAAGTTAATTTAAAGTAAGATTCAGACCAGAGCATTTGATGAGTAAACAAATGTACCTGGGAAGAGCTGATCGTGGCAAGAGTCGCTGAGACTCAGTAATAGCTCTTTTAGTTTTTAGGAAGGTTTGTGAGGGTTGGCCCACCAAAAACTTCTGAAAAAGAAGAACAGCATTATCTGCAAACAATCCTGTAAGACAGAAAGAAAGGAAATATTATTTCATTACATGCAACTTATACATTACTATATACTTTAACTTATACATTACTTACATACATTATTTTTTAGACCATGAAAGCATTAGTGAATTATTAAGACTTTGATGTGGGACTGTATTTAGGGATCATTTTAAAGACTTTTCCCCTTTCCAGATACCCACACTTGAGGTCTTATTCACTTGAGAGTGTGTGTACGTGACTATGAGACTGTCCCCGGTCTTAATAATGCCAAAGCACGGTGTCCTTAACACACACTAAACCTCTCCAATACTGCTCCGGAGCGCTATACAACGCTTAGTGTATCCCATCATGCATCATGTTTTGGAATTAATGTGAGACTTTTTGCAGGGGTTTAACAAGAGGTCACGCAACTTTCCAATGTTTGTGAAATATTAATTATAATAATTAGAAATTGAGACTAATTTAGTAGTAAAACAAAGTGTTGCATGTTTTCTTGGTGCACAGAAAAGTATATTTATTTTGTACATCATTTGTAACTTCTTTTTATCACTTAATTAGAAGCACCACAAAATAAATTGTCATCTTTAATAGGGTTAATAGGGCGCTAATTTTAGCGCTTTGGGTTCTAGAAAAGCGCATTAAAATGTATTATTAGGGACTATTGAAAAGACATTTAGAAGTTTCTTTTAAAATACAAAGTTGAAACGAACTTTGTCATGTTAAGATCGACACACATTGTGATCTTCATGCTCACTTGGGCCAAATAAAGGAAATGTGCAAAGATGGCAAGTGTGGGTATTTGGACCGTACAACAGTTTAAGAAACAACAAAATGCTGTGCAAATGATAACAACAGGTATGTTTGATAAAAGGGACAAACTATCACAGACCAACCTGCCTCTGCAGCTTTCTGTCTTCTCCATTTCTGAAGGAATACCTCTCCACAAACACCACTGGGGTGACTGCTTACTTTACGTCTTTTCAGCTAAAAAAGGGGAAAGAAAATAAAACAGAATTATATACAGAATGTTAATAGTGATCTGTGAGCAAAATATTTAAGATATAAACAAATATGAATTGAACTGCAAGATGGGAAAAATGTTTTTTTTTTTTTTTTTTACATTAAAAAGGTATTACAAGCATGGTACAGTAAATGTGATTACTGTAAAATAAGTCATATAAAAGCACATTAAAACACTACCATTACAGTGGTACAACTATAGTTAATTTGGTGATTAATGTGCTATTACTATACCACAGTAAAACTACAGTTGCTGTGGTAAAAAAACAAAAAACAAAAAACATGGTAAATGTCTTGTTTACTGGGTTTTACCTACTTTTGTAGGTGTCATGGTTACTATGATTTTACTACAAATACAGCTTACATCTTTGAACCTGAAATGAATATAAAACGGATCCCAGGTCTGTGGCACGTCACGTCACGTGACCGATAGAGTTTAACCAGTTAGCAGCTGTGTTCATTTAGTTAAACACAATGAAACTCAAAGACAGCCTCGGATGACCGATGTAATACAGAGAGTAAACATAAGGCGCTCATCTGATTAATAAAGAAGACAGAATACGTTTTAGGACAGGCATTAAAATAGCATATTTACTACTACTCACCATAGACTGTATAACTCACCCAACCTGCGGCTCTTGCAAACTGATGGAAAGTATCGCGATGTGTGCTGAATGAGACTTCTTGAACGTGATTTCAAAGCGATAAACATCTCATGTCAGTGACGCTAGAGGCGCTTGACCACGCTTCAGTTTTTGACGCTTTGGGGTTGACGCACAGCGCGTGATGCGCGTAGTGGGAGGGGCGGCGCTGTTTATTAATTATGTATTATTATTATTTAGGTCTTTCTGTGTTGATTTGCTGTTTATTAATATTTTTAAAACTATAACGCTAAATCTATCAACATTTATTTAGATGTTATCATGTATTCATTCATTTCTTTATTTTAATTATATTATTTCGGTCTTATTACAGGTGAAATATTACAGTAAGCCAGAACACGGGCAGAGCGGGGCTCATTCTAAACCCATTAGCGGACATTCATATCACAGAATCTGACAGCGATCAGAGGCTCATCAGCGACATCATTTTTAAGAAGCCTTTACAATAGCCTTAATAAAAACTTTTAACTTTAGAGTCTAAAGTAAAAAAATAAAAAATAAATTAAAAAATAAATAAATCTGTAGGCCTATCGCTAATAAATAATTTATTTATTTTTAGATATTTTTTGTTCTTTTTATTTAAACTAAATTGTTTCTTAATGTGAAAATGTGTTACAGTTATGTGTCAAGGACTTGATATTGAATTCTGTAATAAAAAAAAATTAAATCTAGGCCTATGAAAAAAATAAAAATCAATGAAAAAGTAAAAAAAGAACCATTGCGCATTTTACAGCTAAAAAAGTTTTAATGTGTTTTTGTCACCAGCAATACAGTATGTTGCTCAGTTTTGTACAGTAAGTTAAGCTCCGATTTTTTTTTTCAAGTTTCAGTGAGTTTCTTCTGTTGTCCTGTGAAAAATTAAATAATAATAATAATTAATCAGAAAATATTGTGCTGATGCACGAAAGATGCCTCCAGTTGAAATGCATTAGTTTAAAAAAACGTGCTGCAATCATGAAAATAAGGAAATAAACGTGTGCCTGCCACGAATAAATAGATTAAATTACGTGACAAAATCACGAACTGCCGTGAGACTGGGTTTCCGTGTGTGGACCACGGAAGAAGAGTGTCATTGACTTGCGTTAGAGTTATCCGTGATCTCAGCACAGACTCACTCCGTGCTCGTATCACAGATTTTAGTTAGGCTAACAGAATCAAAATGAATCTGTATGATGGCAGGACAATGCAATAGTTACAATAACAGTCAGGTTGGTCATGGTATTTGGTGTTGAAAAAAATAAATGCTTCAAATGTTGCGTTTCCAGATGAGATAGCACGTCCATTGAGTGAGGTCTGTAGTACTCCATCACTGAAACGATCCGTGTAAGGACCACGGAAGATGAGTGTCATTGACTTGCGTTAGAGTTATCCGTGATCTCAGCACAGACTCACTCCGTGCTCCTATCACAGATTTTAGTTCTGACTATAGCCAAAATGTGTGTAAAACGCCATCAAACTGGATTTTATGAGAAAAAATGCCAAGTTAATTACATGCCATTGCAACTAGTGTCGACGAAAAGCTTGTAAGTTCCTAAACAAGTGAGTGAGGTCAGGTTGTGGAGGTCCGTGCCATCACGGGACTTTTGTAACTGAAACAAACGTAATTTTTATGATGACAGGACAATGCAATAACTACAACAGCTGTCTGGTTAACGTCATTATGGCATTTGATATTGGAAAAGAAACAAATACTTCAAATGTTGCGTTTCCAAATGAGAAAGCACGTCCGTTCAGCGAGTTCTGTACTCCGTCATTGAAACGGGTATCCGTGTGTGGATCACGGGAGGTCAGTGTCATTGACTTGCGTTGGAGAAATATCCGTGGCCGGGTCACGGAATTTGGGGCAATTCCGTGATGGCTTCACGGATTTTGAGTTAAGGACCCGTGGACATTTCACGGAATTCTGTGAGACCAGGTTGCAATTACAATGTCACTTGCAATCGCTACTTGCATTCCCAGACTTGCACTCTCAGACACTTGTGCTTCCGCTAGCGACGTCACTTGCAGTCTTTATTTTATTTAATATTTTTGTTCTATTTGTTTATAACTTTTTGTTTGAATCTCTCAACACTTTACAACAGTAGCCAGGTGGTGAAGAAAAGAAAAAAAGAAACTAAATTACAATGTCACTTCCAATCGCTACTTGCACTCTCCGCCACCTGTGACATCACTTGCAACCAACACAAATCGTGTATTTTGCCAATGGAGACAAGACGCTGTGGCGATGATTAAACGATTAAAACTAAATTAGTAGGCCTACTACTATAATGTACAGGGTCCTGCAAGAAAAAGACAAGACCGGCAAATCCGTGGCCAGAACAGCAGAATATGAATGCAATGCACAAAGTCTTTCGTTAAGCGTTTTCCTCCTGTAGAAAAAACAATCACTTAATATGGCATAATGTATTAGGATACCTTAAGTTCAATTAAAAGACCAAATTTGATATATAGTTATTATTTAATGTACTACAAGGCAAGCAGATGGCTATGAACACAATGCGAATGTTTAATGTGGCCTAATAACAGACTAAGATGATAAAGACAATTCAGTATGCATAACCTATATGTCTTGTTGTTGATTCAACGTATATACAGACCAGCAAATATGAACGTACATTATGAAATGCATTAAGTGATTTTAAAAGGATCAGCTCCGTACAGGCAAGCAGACGAGTACAGAACGCAGTGCGTTAAATTGTACATAACGTTTTCCTCCTATAGAAAATCATTATAAATAAAACACATAATGTAGCTTAATGGACAAAGTAAGCGATATAAACGAGTTGTAGACAATTTGTTCTATATGGAAAAATGCTTAACGCGAAACTTTGCGCATTGCGTTTAATCTTTTCTTCATTGGCAACATGCACAATTTGTGTCGATTGCCACAGGTGTCACAGGTACCAGAGAGTGCAAGTAGCGATTGTAAGTGACATTGTAATTTAGATTTTTTTTTTCCTGTCTTCGCCACCTGGCTGCTGTTATAAAATGTTGAGAAATTCAAACAAAAAGTAAAAAATAAAAAATAAAATCGCTAGCGGAGGTGCAAGTGTCTGAGAGTGCAAGTCTGAGAGTGCAAGTCTGAGAGTGCAAGTGCAAGTCTGCAGCCAGACCCTCTTGGACATATTTTATAAAAGTTCACATTGTTGTTGCAGAATAAATATAACACAGATAACATCAAATACATACATATATATATATATATATATATATATATATATATATATATATATATATATATATATATATATATATAAAACATTATCAGCGGTTCCCAATTACAGGCCATGTTCCGAAGAAAAGTAAACTTCAACAGATTTCCCCTGCTCAGGGAGGAGGGAGCAATGAACACTGCATATGGATTATATCAATCAGAACACATTTCATGCACAGAGATCAATTCTAACAAGCTGGTTATCTGAATCATATTTGTTAACTAAATGAGAAATACAAAATTTGCAAAAAAAGAAGATCAGGTTATTGATGTTTGTATGCTTAGTGTGCCCAAACACGCTGTTGATATGTTCTGTCTGCGCGAACAGGGATTAAAACGCTTGAACAGAGCACTTTGACTGTACAAACATTTCTTGGTATTACGCCTTCCACAGAATATATAAATAAAGATAAATACATTTAAACTTTTTTTTCTCTTTTTTTTTTTAATTCAAAAGTATCAAAGGGATCGTTTAAGAAGTGGTTAAATTAGAAGCTATCAAAATAAGTGAGTAGCTTCATTTTTTCACTGATTTTATAGATCTGCAATGGGTTATTATATATTGTGTTCCTGCAGCAGCGGTATAATCTACAACAACAGCAATAACCAACAGCAGCCGCAGCTCAGAAGAAATACAGAGGGCAACTTCTATGTGCACAAAGTCTTAAGGAAATCAAAGTTTTTTTTTTTTTTTTTTCTTTTTTTTTGTGGTGACAAAAAGTACAAAATTAAATTTGACAACATTTAAGAGTGTGTTCTATTGTTGTATGAATCGGACATACTTCGTCATGTTGTCATTGTCATGTGACCTACATCCTTGTTCCATTTGTGGATACAGCCTAATGGGATAGTAAATTGTCCATATGAAACACACTTTAGCATCTCAGTAAATGTACTAGATCATCCAGACAATTTTAGTTAAGTAAATTATGAAAGCAGCCAGTTGCATTTAGTGAGTGAACTACGTTGCATCGCTGCCAACATTACTGTTGAACATGGCTAAATTAATAGTATATTTTGAGAAATGATATCAATTAATACTCTAAAAGCCACACAACAGGTTTAAAAAGCAGCATTGCTAACACTTCACAATAACTGATGGAATTTACACTCTAGCCAGCATGAATCTGGCCTGTCCTTTCTAAAGGAGAAAAAAAATAGCTTTCAATATACACACAATGACAAGCATATGACATTTGACCCTTTAGTAAGCTATCAATTTCCGTTCTGAAATGAAGGCGAATAACGTGACGTGAATGTGACTTTTTCAGCTATTGTTCTTAAAAGAGACTCTCTAGTATAAAATGCAAGTGGAGTTTCTGTAACACATCATCAGACAGGGAATCCATTTTGCAGGCTTTATTGACAGACTCGAGGTCGTACAGGCAGGGATCAGGACCAGCAAACACAACAGTAGAGATAACCAGAATCGTAGTCAAACACAAGCAGAAGTTCAGGGGAAACAGGCAAGATTCAGAGTCCAATAAACAATCCAAGGTCGAGAGGCAGGCAGCAAAGGTTCAAGAGACGGTAAACAAGCAATACTGGTAACAGGAAATCAAACACGGATAATAACGCTTGGAAATGTTAGCCGGAGCAAAACAAGACTTCGCGTTAGGCTAATGGAGTTGTGCAGCTTATATATCCGTGCCAATGAGCTGCACCTGTGTGATGATCAGAGTAGAGGTGCGGGGATGATGGGTAGTGTAGTGCGAATCAGTATAGGTGAATGTGAGAGTCAGTATTCCGGAGATGGAGCCCTCTGCTGGCCAGTAGAGGGAATCACGGGGTTCGTCTCCGTGACAGAGCCCCCTCCCTGCGAGCGACTCCTGGCGCGAGATGGTAGCCGACGTCGAGGTCTACCGCGTGGTCGGGGGGCCGGTTTCTCCGGATGTAACCGATGGAACTCCGTGATGAGGTTGGGGTCTAGTATGTTGTCAGCGTTGACCCAAGATTGTTCCTCCGGACCGTACCCCTCCCAGTCGACCAGATACTGCAGGATGCGTCCTCGACGCCTGGAGTTAAGAAGCTCTCGCACTTGGTAAGTTTCCTCAGTCTCGATCTGGACGGGCTGGGGACTCTGCTCACGGGACCTCCCCTCTCCCTCCTCTCCAGGGGCCACAGCGGGCTTGAGCAGAGATACATGAAAGGTGGGAGAGATGCGATAGGTGTCAGGTAATGCAAGACGGAATGAAACAGGAGTGATCTGATGTGTTATCTTGAAGGGACCCACGTACCTTGGACTTAGTTTTTTGCAGGGTAGTCGGAGACGGAGATCTCGGGTAGAGAGCCACACCCATTGTCCGGGTTGGTATACAGGCCCAGGACGGCGACGGTGGTCAGCATGTTCTTTTTGATGGCGGATGGCTCGTTGAAGGTGTACGTGAGCTTGATTCCAAGTCTCCTCACTGCGTTGCAACCAGTCCGTGACAGCGGGTACATCGGTGGGTTCCCCGGACCAGGGAAACATGGGTGGTTGATAGCCTAGGATGCACTTAAAGGGGGTTATACCAGTAGCTGGTTTGACCAGGGAGTTCTGTGCGTACTCAGCCCAAAGGAGAAACCGTGCCCAATCTTCTTGGTTGGAGCTGCAGTATGATCTCAGGAACCGGGTGATCTCCTGATTGAGTCTTTCGACCTGGCCGTTGGATTGAGGGTGGTAACCAGAGGTTAAGCTAACGTTTATATTGAGGGCTTGGAAGAAGGCTTTCCAAAGACGAGAGGTAAATTGGGGACCTCTATCAGAGACGATATCCTCCGGTAGTCCGTAAAGACGGAAGACCCAGTTACAGAGTAGTTCGGCAGTCTGTAGAGCAGTAGGCAATTTAGGTAGGGGAATAAGGCGACAGGCTTTGGAGAAACGATCAATTACTGTCAGAACAACAGTGTTCCCCTGAGAGACAGGTAGATCAGTGATGAAGTCTATTGCTAGATGGGACCAGGGTCGTTGTGGGATGGGAAGTGGTTGAAGCAATCCGGCTGGCAATTGGCGGGGAGTCTTGTGTGCATTACAGGTCTGGCATTGTTGGATGAAAGTTATAGTGTCCTTGGGTAATGATTCCCACCAGAACCGGTTCTGAAGCAGGTTAATGGTAGCCGTGATACCGGGATGACCGGATGCGGGCAAGCAGTGCGTGTGGTTGAAAACTTGATCACGTAAGGTAGGTGGTACGTAAACCTTATCAGGAGGACAAGTTGCTGGAGGTGCGTGTTGAGAGTTGTGTTGTTGGATTAGTGTCATGATGTCCCATTGTACTGGTGCAATGACTACTTTGAAGGGGAGTATGGACTCTGGTTCGGATGGAATCTGTTCATCTTCGTGAATACGGGATAGTGCATCTGCCTTGGTGTTCTTGGAGCCTGGACGGTAGGTAACTGAGAAGTCGAATCGAGAGAAGAACAGTGACCATCTGGCCTGCCGTGGATTGAGGCGCTTGGCTGAGCGCAAGTACTCGAGATTCTTATGATCGGTTAGTACGGTGAAGGGAAAGTTGGCCCCCTCCAGCCAATGTCTCCACTCTTCGAAGGCCGCTTTCATAGCGAGAAGTTCACGGTCTCCCACGTCGTAGTTCCGTTCAGCAGCATTGAGTTTGCGGGAGTAAAAGGCACATGGGTGGAGTTTACCGGTAGAACTCTGGCGTTGGGAGAGAATAGCCCCGATACCAGTGTTGGAGGCATCCACCTCGACGAGAAACTGGAGATATGGGTCAGGATGATGGAGTATGGGGGCGGTTACAAACCTTCTCTTTAGTTCCTGGAAAGCTTGAAAAGCAGCTTCAGCCCAGTGTAGCCGATGAGCTCCTTTCTTGACCAGAGACGTGAGGGGACTAACCACAGAGCTGAAGTTCCTGATGAAACGGCGATAGAAATTAGCAAACCCCAGAAAGCGTTGAAGTTCCTTTAGTGTCCTTGGTACTGACCACTTGAGAACGGCATTGACTTTGCTCTCATCCATGGCGACCCCCTCTGGGCTGATGACGTACCCCAGGAAGGTGGTGGAGGTGGTATGAAACTCACACTTCTCCGCCTTAGCATAGAGTTGATGTTCAATGAGTCTTTGCAGCACAGCTCTCACATGTTGGACATGTTCCTCCAGGGTATCTGAATAGATTAATATATCGTCAATGTATATGATCACAGTTCTATTTAGCATGTCTCTGAAGATGTCATTGACAAAGGATTGGAAAACCGAAGGACTATTGACCAGTCCAAACGGCATCACCCGGTATTCGTAGTGCCCATTGGTGGTTGAGAAAGCGGTCTTCCACTCGTCCCCCTCCCTAATGCGGATGAGGTTGTATGCGCAGCGCAGATCCAATTTGGTGTAGTACTGTGCAGTACGTAACTGTTCTAATGCAGAGGGCACCAGTGGTAGAGGATAGCGAAACTTCACTGTGATTTCGTTGAGTCCACGATAATCGATGCAAGGGCGCAGACCTCCATCCTTCTTGCGGACAAAGAAGAAGCCAGCTGAGGCAGGAGAGGTGGATGGACGTATGAACCCCTTCTCCAGCTCCTCCTTGATGTACTTAGCCATAGCTTCTGACTCGGGTAATGATAATGGGAAGATTCGACCCCGGGGTGGTGATGAACCTGGAATGAGATCAATGGCACAATCATGGCTGCGATGTGGTGGTAATGTGTTTGCCTGTACCTTGCTGAAGGCGGTGACGAGATCGTGATACTCCTTGGGCAGATTGGGAATGCTGGTGGTCTCCTGGTCTAATGTGACAACTTGTACCGTCATGGGAGAGATGGTCGAGAGGCATGATTTCTGACACTGGGTGCTCCATCTAAGAATTTGTCCTTCTCTCCACGACACCTGAGGATCATGCAATCTGAGCCAGGGCAATCCCAAAATAACAGGGGTGTTAGATACAGGGAGTACGTAGAACTGAATGGTTTCGTGGTGTAGCAGGCCGGTTAACATTTGAAGATCTTGGGTGCGGTGAGTGATCAATCCAGACCCCAAAGGGCGCCCATCTATTGTGGCTACAGACAGAGAATTAGTGCATGAAATTAATGAGATGTTATTCCCTCTGGCAAAGTCCTCAGAGATAAAGTTCCCAGCTGCTCCTGAATCGAGTAAAGCAGTGGTGGCTATTTGAACCTTGTCGGTCTTGATTATCAAAGGGACTGACACACAGTTAAAAGGTAAACTCACCGATTTCGGAGTGTGAGAAGAGCGGCGAGAGGGGCAAGTGATTCGTAGATGTCCCGGAGCACCACAGTAGAGACAGAGTCGGTTAACCCTGCGGCGGTGACGTTCCTCCTCCGTCAGATGATAGGAGTTTATCTGCATGGGCTCTGTAGTTTCTACGGGTCGCGTTACCGCAGCGGTGAAGGGGCTTGGAGCACTGACTCGGCGAGAGCGTTGCAGGTTGTCAATGGTTATAGTCAGTGAAATAAGATCACTCAGAGTTCTCCCCTCATCACGGCAAGCGAGTTCGGTTTGCAGTTCGGGAAATAATACCTTCAGCGTGTCGCTCACCCATGACGTCTGAGCAGCCAAAGTGCGAAAGTTCAAGGCATATTCCGCTGCTGTTAATCCTCCCTGCGATAACTCAAGCAAACGCTCACCCGCTCCTTTCCCCTCTCGGGGGTGATCAAACACCTCTCGGAAACGTATCAGAAAGTCAGTGAAAGTGGTGAACGCCGTTCCATCCTCGCGCCACACAGCCGTTATCCATTCCAAAGCTCTTCCCGTTAATAATGAACACACGAAGGCGATCCTACCAGCATCAGTGGTGTAAAGGGTGGGTTGTTGTTCAACGAACAGCGAGCACTGTAGTAGAAAGCCCTTACACTTGGTAGAGTCCCCGTCAAATTTCTCCGGGTAAGCCAGTCGTGGATTAACGTGGGTTGGCGTTCCTGCCATGTGGGAAGCGGTGACCGCTGCAGGTGGGGATAACGTCACGGCAGGGCTGTGGAGATTTTGAACAGCCTGTACCAGTTCCTCCGTGATAGAAGTGAGACGATTCAGTTGATGTTGGTTAGCAGCGGTCTGGTTTGCCTGGGCTGCCATAGTAGCACACAGATGATCGTAAGCCGCTGGATTCGGTTGTGGCGAAGTCTTCTGTAACACATCATCAGACAGGGAATCCATTTTGCAGGCTTTATTGACAGACTCGAGGTCGTACAGGCAGGGATCAGGACCAGCAAACACAACAGTAGAGATAACCAGAATCGTAGTCAAACACAAGCAGAAGTTCAGGGGAAACAGGCAAGATTCAGAGTCCAATAAACAATCCAAGGTCGAGAGGCAGGCAGCAAAGGTTCAAGAGACGGTAAACAAGCAATACTGGTAACAGGAAATCAAACACGGATAATAACGCTTGGAAATGTTAGCCGGAGCAAAACAAGACTTCGCGTTAGGCTAATGGAGTTGTGCAGCTTATATATCCGTGCCAATGAGCTGCACCTGTGTGATGATCAGAGTAGAGGTGCGGGGATGATGGGTAGTGTAGTGCGAATCAGTATAGGTGAATGTGAGAGTCAGTATTCCGGAGATGGAGCCCTCTGCTGGCCAGTAGAGGGAATCACGGGGTTCGTCTCCGTGACAGTTTCCTTATCAGAGCCACATTTTAGACTCATTTTAGTTTTGGTTTGAGGAGAGGTATCCTGTGAGGATTTTGTAAAAGATGAGAGGTCTGGTAATTTTAATAATTCAGTAGGTCTTCAAAACATTCTGATACTAGAGATAAAATCCAGCCTTTGAAAGAATTAAGAATTTTTTATAAATGTTATAGAAACAGTTTTTCTCTCTGTAATTTCTAGTAAATGTCATTAATAATTAGAAAGAGAGGCAAATAAGAATACAATTCTGAAGTAGAAAAATAAATAAATACTACTTTCTTGTAAAACATACTCCAATAATTGTTATTTATATATGTCAACTTCAATATGATGTGCAGTAATAGGAGTTTAACAGCATGTCAAACTCTAAAGATTTCCACAGAAATTGAATGCCCATCATTAACATTCCCTGTACCTTATTTGTTTCTTTATGAAATACTTTAGACTTTCTTCCAAGTAAGTCATCTGATTGTTAAGTCAGCAACATATAAACGTAGATTGGTTTAATTTTAAATCTGAAACTGAAAAGGAACTGAATAACTGCTAGTTAGTCAGACTAGTTCTTGAGACACAGGCCGTTTTTTTAACAGATCTTACATCCTTGTGTTCTTGCTCTACTTCATCATTAATCATCAAAGTTCAATTCTAATACTCAGGAACACAAGTACAGAGGATGCCTGAAAGTGCCCGGATGTGTTCTTGATATCAAGGATGCTTTGAATGCAGACTTGAGAACATTGAACCATTAGAAATCCTAGAAGACGATGTAGGCAGATGTGGTACGGAAGCCTGTAAGCTTCTTAATTTCTCACTGCAATCCTGTAAATACACGACGGCTTGTGAAAGTAAACATTGTAATTTTGTTTTACTGAATTTTAATAAAGTGATGATGACCTGGAAAAAAAGCCTGTCATACTTTTTATTGCTATATTTTATAACATTGATAATTTTAACATTGACAAAATACAGCTAACATTAAAAATACATGCTTAAGCCTAATAATTGTTAAAACTACATATGGTAAAATAAAAACAATATAAATACTATGAAAATATTGACTATAATAATCTGAAATAAATGTTTTATTATGAAATTAGTTTGTGATGTTATGTATTATTAATTGTGTATCGCTCCCTATAACATGCTGGGACAGTCAGTTGAGCAGCAAGATCACAGTGTTTCAGTTCTCATAAAGATGCATTCTGTGTTCTCGTGTTCTTCCAGGTTCATTCTTTCAAGGTAGTGTGGGATTACAAATTTAGAAAATGTTAAATCTAGGTTCCAATATAATAGTAGAGTTTTTGGGGTAATAAAGTTGACATCCAAGAAGCTCAAATCAGGAAAATCAAGTGTCTGAGACATTAACCTTTTGTCTTTGTGCTCTTCCTTGCCATTTGGCTTTTGAAGCTCAAGGCACAGCTGGGCCTTTTGTCTCTATGATAATGTGAATGTATCAGTGATACTGTCAGGCACCTCTGTATTTAAATGACACTGTTATGCTGATAAGATGAAGGCTGGGAAGATGCCAGTGTCTGGTATCTTCCTGATTGCATTTGCATGCTTTGTTAAAATGGTCTCCACCTCTACTGTATGGATCCCTCCCACTTGAATGTATAAAAACTACAATGTCTTAAAGACAAATTAGACTATTGATGACTACAGCGCCACGCAGAGCGTTCTCAATAAAAGAATCCTGCTGAAGATTACCCAAGAGTCTCCTGGTCTTCGTTTCTGAGTTCCCAACAGTTTTTGGTGCCGTGACCCGGATAGAGCTTCTCACCTGAATCCAGATTGAAACTGCAACCTCAACAAAGATCAGACTTCATTCCAGACTGAATCTTTCTTTACAACCAATGGTTGGTGAGTGTACCTCTATCCAAAAGAACCTTTAAGACCAGAACAAATTTGTTAGCCTCTGCGCCGTCAGAGAAGAGTTAACAGACAGCTGTAGGGTTTGGTTAACTAAGTGACCCTCTAAAAAGGATATTTTAGAGATGAAAATAATCCTCTGTTTAGCCAGGGAAGATTAGCATCACATGCTAATATTTTGCTACCCTCTGTGTCTCGACAGGGAAGTTTAGCGTAAAGTGCTAGAAGTTTGTGTTAAGTTACCCTCTAAAAAGGATATTTTAGAGATGAAAATAATCCTCTGTTAGGCAGGGAAGATTAGCATCACATGCTAATATTGTTCTACCCTCTGTGTCTGACAGGGAAGTTTAGCATTAAGTGCTAATAGTTTGTGTTAGAAGTGTCCTTTTGTGTCAGAAAGACATTACAAAATGTTGAGAATGAATCCTAAGCTGATTCCAACAACTAAGAAAGGTGGACTAGCTACTCCTTCATGGACAGACAGTGAGTTCAAATCATTGTTAGGACAGCACATGGACTCAATAGTGACAGAGTCAGTCAGATTGGAGTTGATAAAGAAATTTGGTATTGATCCAGGAAAAGTATGGTCAATTGAAGAATGTAAAAAGGTACTAGGATCATGCATTCGCAAAAACAATGCGAAAGGCATTATCTGCTGCCACAGAGAATTTGGTTTAGCACTAGCTACGCAACATTCTCAGCGTACCTCAGAACTAGAGGAACAGATCAAAGAGCTCAGAGCCAGAGTATCCTCTTTGACTAGGAAACTGAATCGCAACAAAGCTGCAGCAAAAACTGATGTGGAAGAAGTTAGTCAGACTGATAACAATCATCCTGATTTACAAGCTTTCTTTGAAACAGATGTAGCCATCCAGTCAGTAACTGATGTAACTGTAGATTCAGTAAAGGTATGTGGAGCGAGGAAAAGATCTCAGAGGATTGAAGGAACTGAAAGTGTTCCTGCCAACTCTTCTGTTGTCCAAGTACAAACTGTTGCCACAGGGCTAAGACCTAAAGATATAGAGAGACTATCCCAGAGCTTACCCTCTGTACGCACAAATTTTACTGAATTCAGAAGAGCATTGATCAGCAAAATGCGTCTCTATGACATGTCGTTAGCAGAAGTCACACAGCTAATGTCACAAATACTTACTGAATCTGAATTCAACAGTTTTGAGTCTGCTGTTACTTTTGAACTACAACATGCACGTAAAGATGAATTGAGAGAGGGAGTTCTGAGAGAGTTAAAGAATATTGTTGGACCAAAAGTGGATTGGTCAAAGGTCACTAGTTGTGTACAGAAGGAGACTGAAACTGTGAGTGAATACACTGAAAGATTTTGTCAGTCAGCAGTAACTTACAGTGGAATAATTGATGATTCTGAAAGTGTGTTAGAGGACAAGGGACCATTAGTTTGCATCTGGTCAGATGGCCTTGTAGCTGAGTACAGAAAAGCTTTGCCATTCTTAGATCTAACTTGGTCTAACAAAACTCTCCGAAGTAATCTAGACAGTTTAGCTACTTGGGAAAGAAACTCTGATGTCAAAGCCAGAGTAAAGATTGCAGCAGCATCTTTTCAGGTCAAAACAGAGAACCGACCGAAACATAGAAGTCCTAAGAAGGAGGGTAGTTGTCATTTTTGTGGTAAAACTGGACACTGGATGAAAGAGTGTAGGAAAAGCAAGAAGACATTAAGAGAAATCAACAGCTTTACTCAGCTCCTACTCAGTCTACTTACTACGCTGAATCTGCCCCTCCCCACGTCACCTAACTGTTGGAGCAGCTTGCTCAGGTGTTAACTGTAAGGGCTGTGAGTGCTTAACTTCCCCAGTAATGTACAACAAAGATGAAACATCCTTTGTAAATACATTGACTGTCACTTCCTTTCATTGAGAGAACGTTAAGTACACTCACAGCCTTCAAAGCTATACTAAAGCACACTCCAGTCACTCCTATTCTTTTTGGGTTATGATGTCTTGTTAAGACTGATGTTTCATTAGAGGATGGAGATGTCACCCAGTTAAGTTCGCACAACAGCTACAGGGACAGACTAGGACACACACAGACCAGTGAGGAGCCCAGGGAAGAACCGAAGTGCAACAGGCCTCGGGGGCCAACCCTGTGGTGAAGACTTCCTCATAGGTTTCCCCTATCCGTAGTTTTATCCCCACCTCACTGGTCCATAGGTGTCAAATTACTTAAAACTAGTTTGAGAAAAACACTATACGATCACCAGACTTAAAACCACTATACGATCAACAGAAGTCTAAAAATGTCTATGCATGAATACTGCTTGTCTGCTGTTTTCTTTGTTTTTCTTGTGTTGCAGGTATGCGTGCATGAGAAGTCATTTCCATATGTGACACCCTGGTGTAAAGCATCACTTCAGACATCCATGAACAAGCTTCATGAGGACAAAGAGTCATCTGAGTGAATCAACATGCGAAATGGACTACAGAAAACAGACTTCACAGCTATTCTTACGCCATGGACTTCAAGACTTCCACTCTTATGCTACAAGATTTTTTCTGTGTCATCATGTAGTTTTTACAACGTGTTACCATCCATGCCATATGTGTCAACAGTTATGGTTCTAAAAATACACCTAAGTAAATCTAGTATAAGACACAGAATAAGTTAAACGTGCCTGTAACCTTTTCAAGTTACATGACTGAAGATGGGGCTTATGTTAACAAACATAGGCCATAGAATGGACTTTTAAATGTTTACATTTTTATTATTGTGAGAGTTATTAGAACTCTCAACGGGAGGACTGTGGGATTACAAATTTAGAAAATGTTAAATCTAGGTTCCAATATAATAGTAGAGTTTTTGGGGTAATAAAGTTGACATCCAAGAAGCTCAAATCAGGAAAATCAAGTGTCTGAGACATTAACCTTTTGTCTTTGTGCTCTTCCTTGCCATTTGGCTTTTGAAGCTCAAGGCACAGCTGGGCCTTTTGTCTCTATGATAATGTGAATGTATCAGTGATACTGTCAGGCACCTCTGTATTTAAATGACACTGTTATGCTGATAAGATCAAGGCTGGGAAGATGCCAGTGTCTGGTATCTTCCTGATTGCATTTGCATGCTTTGTTAAAATGGTCTCCACCTCTACTGTATGGATCCCTCCCACTTGAATGTATAAAAACTACAATGTCTTAAAGACAAATTAGACTATTGATGACTACAGCGCCACGCAGAGCGTTCTCAATAAAAGAATCCTGCTGAAGATTACCCAAGAGTCTCCTGGTCTTCGTTTCTGAGTTCCCAACAGTAGCCTCACAAGAACGGTCTCCACAAGTCCATACTTTCTGTTCTTGGAATTGAGAAACAGCCACAGTCTTAAAATCATGACTAGGTTTATGCATCCGGTCCTTGTTTGTGATTTCAGCCACTAATAACATTGAAGTGCTCAACGGTAAGTTTAACACATTTTACACCATATATTGTGTAAGTTGTTACTTTAGCTGAAAAAATACTCTGTTGCTGTTGTCTTCTTGCATCATTGACAGACTATTTTTCCTGTTTGACTCTGTGTAGACGCTTTGACACAACCTGTATTGTATAAAGCACCATACAAATAAAGGTGACTTGACTATATAAAGTGGGTTGTAATTCATTTCATTTTTGTGTACATTTCAATTATTTTTATTAATAGTAATTTATGAAATACCTTTTATCCTTGCTGGGTTATTTGCTGTTACATTGGCATATTGTTTTGTTCATTTAAATGATTTACAACAGACCAGTATTGACTGTGCACTTTCTTTATTTGTAAATGTATAATTTGTAGACTTTTGAAGGGAGAAATCATGCATTTTTCCCTCTTACTCTGCAACAAAGCTTAATTTTGGCATGAATATTCAATTTAGATGAGGTTCATTGAGGGAGGATGTGAGGGAGAATGTGAGTCAGAATGTACAGACAGGAAGTAAAAAAAAAAAAAGTTAAATAATGAGAAAGAAATGCATGCAATGTGGTCCTCTGCAAATCAATATTAGTATTCTCTAATGGGTGCTTTCAGGTTTTTAGTGCCTGTAGTTGTCAATTTGTCAATCGAATTGATGTTTGCAGCCCGTTTCTCCCCTAATGAGAATTCACAGCCCATAACTTCCCACATGAGGTTTAAATTTGGATTTCATGTATTCTTTAAAGTGTTCAGCAGTATCCGTGTTTACTCACTGTGTGTAAAGATTAAACAAATATTCCACTGATTGATCAAGGATTTTTATATATATACCAGCTTCTCTTAAAATTATTTGTTAAGCTGATTTATTATCATCTCCATCAAATGTTTACCATTTTGAATCTACCACCAAGTGGAAAATCTCTGTAAAAGACATATCAAAGATATAAGCTGCTGTAAGGACCTATTCCCCAAGAGCTGTTTGAAATTGATTTAATGATTACAGCTGGTTTGTAGTGGCTGGAGACCTAGGCAGATTGAGCTAATTACATGACATGCATGCAGTAAAACTAATCTGCAATTTGAAGTTTGCATATTCATGGCTTAGAAGCTCTTTTGGAAAATATGCATCTTTCTGCGTTTTACCACTGGAACTGTAGACTTAACAAAACAACAACAACAACAACAACAACAACAAAAACTTTGTAACTTTTTAAATAATTTTTAGTTATCTAATTAAACTTAATTTCAAGACAATTACATTTTATGGAAAGCTTGTTAGTTAACATTTTTGGTGTTTTCATTTATTTTATTTTAATTTTATTTTTTTTCACAGATAAAACAGTATAATTACATGGGTGTGATAACATCATTAATTAATAATCATGTAGATTTAATTTGGCCAATTTGTCATGCTTTCCCAAACATTTCATCAATCAAAAGAACCCATGAGAAAAGGGGTAATTTGTTAAGAAAGGGATAATGTACATCCAGAGGGTTTTTCTCTCAGAATAAACCCTGACAGGGTGATCAGGACCCCGACGCGAAGCTGCTACTTGCCACATAAGTAAATAATTCGACACAAAATATTGATTGATTTGAGTTGAAATATTTGAATGCAAAGCTTCCGTGAATATAGCAAGCGGTAAGTTCAAACTAGATAGAATTTTATGGGAAACCACTTATTACATTATAACATTATACCACCTAAATAATTAAAGGGGTCATATGATGCTTTTTTATAGCTCATTATTTTGTGTATTTGGAGTAACAGAATATGTTGACATGCTTTAATGTTTAAAAAACACATTACTTTATAAATACTGTACATTATTGTAGGTCCTATATGCCCCGCCTCTCTCAAATGTGTCGTTTTCTACAAAGTCCCTCCTTCTGACAAGCAAAGTCTGCTCTGATTGGCCAACTGACCCATGGCATTGTGATTGGCTGAACACAGCAAGCACTCATCGGAAATGTAATGCCCCTTTCAGTAATAATGAGCTTCATCTTTCATCTTTTTTTTAATAACCAGCGATCTCTTCCTCCCTCAGTACCCATGGCTGAAGTGCCATTGAGCAAGGCCAGTTGCTCCCCAGGCGCTGAATATATACTTGCCCACTGCTCTGGGTGTGTGTTCACAATGTGTTCACTTCTCACTGCTGTGTGTTAGCACTTGGATGGGTTAAATGCAGATTACCAATTCCGAGTATGGGTTACCATACTTGGCAAAATGTCATCTCTTTCAAATGTTACCAGTTTATTAGTTACTGTATCTTATAATCCATTACAGCGCACACAACAATAGTAGCAAAATGGCATCAGTTGCGTTTGTATAAAACGAGAGAGCGTTTTAAGTATTCCACAGAGACGTGTAATAACGTTAATTAATACATTAGATATCATGAACTAACAATGAACATATTCTTACAGCATCTTAGTCTCATTTTATACATACATTTAATTATTATTATATTTATTTTTTTTAACATTTAAATTTGTATAAAGTAACATTACTGTTGAATTTACAAATAAAAGTAGTATATTTATAAATGAGATTCATAATTGGTCTAAAAACTGTAATTCTTTGTTAGTTCATGTAACCGAATGCATTAACTAATGATTGAACCATATTGTATAGTAATACTAGCAATGTTCTTATTAAATATACTAATATTAGTTCTTATTAGTAAGGACTAATAAAGTTAGTTCAGTCAGATCAGTCTCTTTGTTGATAGAATCTGATATTATAGCTGATATAAATATGTGAGGAAGACTGATGCAGGAGAGAGACGGAGGAGGAAAGATAGTGAGTGTAGATTCACACTGAGCTCAGCATGCCGTCGCTCCCTATGAACCGTCTCTCTAAATGTCAGAAGGTTGTTGAAATAAAGCATGATCGCCATTCACACGACTGTTGAACTATAACCATTCTTTATTTAATATTTCCCCTTGCTGCTTAATCTGATTCAAATGGAATTACATTGTTACTCTGATTCCTCTCGCCCTCATTCTCTCATAACACCATCCTGTTCAAAAGCCACAATTCTTTCTAACAATGACTG